>NC_137058.1:27103020-27160520 GCF_032717465.1 Coenobita brevimanus
CCTCGTTCCTTCCTTCAATTTCTTCTTCCTTCCTTCCTTCATTTTTCTTCGGTCTTTGTTTCACTCATTTCATCCTTTCCTTCATTTTCTTCCCTTCCCTTTTCTCCTTCCGTCTTTCCTTCCTTCCTCATTTTCTCTCCTTCCTATCTTCTTTCTTATTCTTCTCCTTCCCTTTGTACTTTCCTTCCTTCCTTCATCCTCTTCTTCAGTCCTTCACTCTCTTCCTTTACTCTCAAACTGTTTTCCTTCATTCTTTCTTCCCTCCCTCCCTCCTTCCCTCCTACTCTCCATCCTTTTCTTCCTCTCTATCTCCCTCCTACCTTTCCTCCCTCCCTCTCCTCTTACTTCTCCTCCCTTCCTTCATTTCCTCCCTTCCTCTTCCCTCATTCTCCCACAATCCCTCCTTCCTTCTTTTCCTCCCTTCCTCCCTTTTTCCTTTTCTCACTCCTTCCTTCTCTCTCTCTTTTTCTACCCACCACATACAAAGGAAAACAAGACAACAAGAAAAAAAACAATGAAACAATTTTTAGGTAAGTAGGTAGGTAGGTAGGTAGGTAGGAAGGTAGGTAAGTAGACAGGTAGGTAGGTAGGAAGGTAGGAACGAAGGCAGGAAGGTAGGTAAGTAGATAGGTAGGAAGGTAGGTAAGTAGATAGGCAGGAAGGTAGGTAAGTAGATAGGTAGGTAGGTAGGTAAGAAGGTAGGTTGCTAGGTAGGTAGGTTATTGGTACACCTTTCATCCATTACCTCATTAGAGAGAGAGAGAGAGAGAGAGAGAGAGAGAGAGAGAGAGAGAGAGAGAGAGAGAGAGAGAGAGAGAGAGAGAGAGACTAATAGATGTGAATTTAGCAGCTGGGTAGATAGATCGTAAATTAATATTAAGAAAAAATTATAAGATTGATGGTTCCTGTCTCTCTCTCTCTCTCTCTCTCTCTCTCTCTCTCTCTCTCTCCCTCATCCTTCTTGTCCCCATCCTCCCTTTCTCTTTTTTTTCTATTCTGGGGAGAGAGAGAGAGAGAGAGAGAGAGAGAGAGAGAGAGAGAGAGAGAGAGAGAGAGAGAGAATAATTAACATGGAGTAAGGAAACAGAGGAGGGAAGAAAGGGGAGATGAGGGGCGGGAGGGGAGAGGACGAAATCATTATGGGGAGAAAATGGCAGGGAGGGGAGGGGAGGGGAGGGGAGGTGGACAGTAGGGGAGAGAGAAGAGGGGAAGGAGAGGGGAAGGGTGGGGGGGAATCTGAGAGGAGACGGGAGGGGAGGGGGAAGGGGGGGTGTTTGCAACAATATCTGCAACAGGTGAATATGCAAGCTCTCTCTCTCTCTCTCTCTCTCTCTCTCAATTCTATATCTATTTTATTCTTCATTCTGTCTCTCTCTCTCTTCCCTCCATACTTCCTCATTCTCCCCATTCCTTCCTCCATTTTCTCTCTCCTCCACTTTCTTTCCTCCCCTCATCCACTCCCTCTTTCCCTCACTCTTCTTCCCTTCTATCCTCCCCTTTCCTTCCCCCTCCCCCACTTCCCTTCTCTCTTTCCACCTTCCACTCTCCACTTGGCTTTCTCTCTCTCTCTCTCTCTCTCAATGATGCATCACCCCTAAATTTCCAACTTCGAGCTTATTACAAAGGATGGGGGGGAGGGGAGCAAGGAACATAACTTACAACTTAGGAACATCTGACGAACATCTTACAAACATCTTACGAACATACTAACAACTTACGAACATTTTAACGTCTTACGAATATCTTACAAATACCTTAACATCTTACGAACATCTTACAAACATCTTACGAGCATCTTAGGAACATTTTACAAATACCTTAACATCTTACGAACATCTTACGAGGAATTGTGTGCCCGGGAAATTATCTTAAGTATCAGGCGAGTTAGCTTGTGGGACGAATTTCCTCTTAACCTTACGAAATCTTACGAACGCTGTTACACTTACGAAAAATCTTACGCAGAATGTCAATAAGTTTGTGAAATACCTTACGAGAAATGATGATGATGATGATGATGATGGTGGTGGTGGTGGTGGTGGTGGTGGCGGTGGTGATGATGATGATGATGATGATGATGATAGTGTTATGTCTTTCTTAATCACCCTTGTCGTAAATGCCACGACTGAGTTGCCTAGCCCTGGGCCCCTACGCTCCTGGTAAGATGTGAAAATGGATGGATGGATGGAAGGAAGGAAGGATGGATGGATGGAAGGAAGGAAGGAAGGATGGATGGATGGATGGAAGGAAGGAAGGAAGGAAGGAAGGAAGGAAGGAAGGAAGGAAGGTAGGTAGGAAGGATGGATGGATGGATGGATGGAAGGAAGGATAGATGGATGGATGGAAGTAAGGAAGGAAAGATGGATGGATGGATGGATGGATGGAAGGAAGGAAGGAAGGATAAACGAATAAATAAATCAATCAATCAATCAGTACACATTCCCTTAATTTACACCTCTTACTTCCTTCATTATTTTTTTTTCATATTTTTCTGATTAACTTTACTTTCAATTTCTTTCTAATATATAATTTTCAGAAGACGCCTGAGTAATTTTGTAAACTTTTAACCCAATGGATTTTTTGTTCTTAGCAAAAAAAAGAAAAAAATTGTGACGCTTTGTTGTGGTCCGACTCGAAAATTCGGTGACCTGACCTTGACCTTTGACCTCTCTCTCTCTCCCTTACCTTCATATCTAATTCAGTCACCATCTATCTATCTATTTATCCATCTATCTATCTACCTATCTAACTTGTGTCTTTCTGATCTCTCTCTCTCTCTCTCTCATTGTCCATCCCTGTTTCTCTCACACCTCCTTCTCTTTTCCACGCCCCTTTCTTCTACTTCTCCTCCTCCTCCCTCTTCTCCTCTTCTTCTCCTTCTGTCTCTTTCCATCCCATCCTCTCTATCTCTTTTCCTTTCATCCTCTTTTTGTCACTCACCCCTCTCTTTTTCATGCCTCTCTCTCCTAACCCATCTTTCCCTCCACCTCTTCTTTCTCCTCCTCCTTCTCTCTTTTCTCTTCTTCTTTCTCTTTTTAACCCACCATATCCCTCTCTTTCCTTCCTACCTTTCCCCTTCTTTTCACGCCTCTCTTTTTTCATCACCTCCTCGTCGTCGTCCTCCTCTCTCTCCCCTTTCCTATCTTTTTCTTCTTTTCTTCCTTCTCCTTCTCCTCCCTGTTCTCCTCTTCCTCCCCATCTATCTCTTTTCCTCCCACACCTCCCTTTCTTTCCATGCCTCTGTCCTCTATTTTTTCCTCCTCCTACTCCTCTTCCTCTTTCTCTCCTTTCTCCTCCTCCTCCTCTCTCTTCTCTTTTTATCCCATCCTCTCCCTCTGGTTTCTTCTCACTCCTCCCCCTCTTTTTACGCATCTCTCTTTTTTTCATCTCTTCCTTCTCCTCCTCCTCCTCTCTCTCTCCTTTCCTATCTTTTCCTCCTCCCACTCCTCTTCCTCGTTCTCCTCCTCATGGTCACCCTCTCGCCTCTTTGTTTACATCCAACAGCTGACAGCCAGACACGTCCACAACACGTGCTGTTCCTGTCAACTTTCTTTTCTTGTCTCCCCTTTTCTTCATCTCTCTTTTTCCGTCCTTTCATTCTCTCTCTCTCTCTCTTTTCTTCGTCTCTCTTTCCATCTTTTCATTCTCTCTCCCTCATCATTCCTACTCCCAGTCTTCTCTACTTGCCCAATCACCATTCCGTTTTCCTCCTATCCTCTTCCCTTCCTCCCTCTCCTCTTTTCTCTCCCTATCACCCCTTCCTCCCTCCCCTCTCTTCTCTCTCCCTACCACCCTGTTTTTCTCCCTTCCTCTCCCTTTCCTCTTCCACCTCATCTCGCATAAATATCATCGCACTGACTCATATTTCTTCATTTCCTCATTATCCTCCATTTTCTTCCTCCTCCTCTTTCTCCCTTCATCCTTCACCCCCCCCATTATCTTCCTCCTCTTCCTTCACCCCCTCCATTTTCTTCCTTCTCCCCCTCCTCTTCCTTCCCTCCTTCATCCCTCCATCTTCTTCCTCCTCCTCCTCCTCTTTCTCCTTCCTTCCTTCACCCCTCCAATTTCTTCCTCTTCCTTCCCCCTTTCTTCCTTCACCCCCTCCAATTTCTTCCTCTTCCTTTCTCCATTCTTCCTTCACCCCTTCGATCTTCCTCCTCTTCATCCTCTTTCTCCCTCCTTCCTCCACTCTCTTTTGCTCTCTATTCACTTTTTCATTGTTTTCTGCTTAGTAGCTTTCACCCCCTTTCTATTCACCATTAGTTTATCCTAACTCTCTCTCTCTCTCTCTTTTAATACATTTCCCCTCCCCTTTCATCTTGCTTTACTGAGATCATCATTTTTCTCCATTCCCACTCTCACCTCATCCTCCCAACTATCTCTCCCTCTCTCTCTCTCTCTCCCATTTTATCTCTTTTGGCTAAGCACCTACTCTCTTTCTCCCTCCCTCCCATTATCTCACTCTATCTCCCACCCAGCACAGAACGACTCATAAAACACAGAGCCCCTAGCAATCCTGGTAGATTTCCCCTCCTAGCTGACCTCTCCTAGTTGATCTCTCTTCCTAGTTAATTTCTCCTAGTTATCTCTTTTCCAAGTATTTCTCCTCCTAGCAATATCTCCCAAATATTTCTCCAAGTTAGTCTCTGCATCTCTCCTAGTAATCTTTCCCTAGTCGCTCTCCTAGTTAGTCTTCCTAGTAACTTTCCTCCTAGCTTGAATTCTCCTAGCTAATCCTTCTTCCCAGCTACGTCACCTCATACTTAATCTCCTCTCCTAGTCAATCTCTCTCCTTATAATCTACTCTCCTAGTCAGTCTCTTTTCCTAGTACCGTCTCCTGGCAGATCTTTCTCTCAGGTCACGTCTAGGCTTGAGTGAGAGGTGATGTGTGTGTGTGTGTGTGTGTGTGTGTGTGTGTGTGTGTGTGTGTGTGTGTGTGTGTGTGTGTGTGTGTGTGTGTGTGACGGAGAGAGAGAGAGAGAGAGAGAGAGAAATATCCGTAGTAAGACCCAGCGATGTACATGGAACAGACAGACATTCGTTTCCGCACACATGTACACACAGCAAGCAAACACACACACACACACACACGGACCCTGACCAAACAGAGGATGGAAAGCCACACACACACACACACACACACACACACACACACATGTAGCCTCTCTCTCTCTCTCTCTCTCTCTCTCTCTCTCTCTCGTGAACGATACAAAAACAACTACAGTATGTCTCAGAATGCTTCGTCTGATTTCCGAGAACAGAAAAAATACAGAATTGATATTTCGTGGAGAGAAGGCTATTTTCCTGTGTGTGTGTGTGTGTGTGTGTGTGTGTGTGTGTGATTTCTGGGTAGTGTATATATTCTTGGGTGTATGTACGTAAACACAGGGACATCATGAAAAGTATCTTGCTAATATGTATGAAACGAAAAGTATATAACGAATGTATAACCCCATCTATGACGTACGGCTGAGAGACCTGGAAACTGACAAAAATCAATGGAAAATCAACTGATCCGTTCTCAAAGAGCAATAAAAAGGCCACCGTTGGGAATATCTTTAAGAGATAGGAAAAGATCAACTTGGGTAAGAGCAGACTAAAGCCAAAGACATTATAGAAATTATAAAAGAATAAACGGAGGTGGGCAGGTTGTGTAGCAAGAATAAGGGATAACCGATGGAGCAAGAGGCTGATTGACTGGACACCAAGGAATTGTAAACGTAGCAGAAAAAAGGCCAGACAGGAGGTAGAGGGATGAGATAGAGAAATTTGCAGGGAAAACCTGGCAAACATTGGCTCAGTCAAGGAATTCATGGAGAAGGTTGGGGAAGGCCTTTGTTCAGCAGTGGACTTGTAATGGCTGATGATGTATGTATCGGTGTAAGAATGAATATATTTATGTATGAATATGTATGAATGAATGTATGTCTGCAAGTATGTATAAATGCATGTACAGGTATGTATGTATGTTTACATGTACGATACGTGGCCATATATACACACTTATTTCTAAATATTTCGTCCGCGTTGTAGTTAATTTCGTACAGTTTCACAAAGACCAATATATATTTCTGATTCCGTATTTCAACGTTCATATCTCATCATACAAAAAATTCCATATAACATCGCTCATTTCCTCTTCATATCGCTCACGGGGGCAAATGCTGCTGTTTTCGTCTTCTCCGCTGGCTAATTTATTTTGCAAATTGCGAAACATTTCTGGAATAAGTGAACGACGTATTACGGGAACTGATCAATATTGTTAGGAAATACTGGGAAGGACTGGTCATAAAAACATACATATATACGCACATAAGTACATAGGCTATACACATACATACTTCATATATATGCACACATACACCAAATTAGCAAGTACAGGCAGAATTTCTCTCTCTCTCTCTCTCTCTCTCTCTCTCACACACACACACACACGTACATACACACGATGGAATATCGGATCAATGCCATAATTGTGTGTGTGTGTGTGTGTGTGTGTGTGTGTGTGTGTGTATTTTCTTTATCGACTGCTTGTGTATGTGTATGTATATATGTGCTGCTATGTATGTTTATATGGTGTGTGTGTGTGTGTGTGTGTGTGTGTGTGTGTGTGTGTGTGTGTGTGTGTGTGTGTACATACGTGAATGTGTGCGCATATGTACATGTGCTCATCGTTGTGGCTGCATGTGTGTGTGTGTGCTTCTTTGTGTGCGTGTGCGTGTCTGTGTGTGTATGTCGGTATTGATGTGGGTGTGTGTACCTAACTTCGATAATTGAGTAAGCGTGTGTACGGGTCTCTCTCTCTCTCTCTCTCACACACACACACACACACACACACACACACACACACACATTAAACTCGTGTGTATACCCAGCAGGTCTGTGTTATCTGTGGAACTATGTAGATATATGTAAATCTGTACCTGACCCTCTCTCCTTCCTCCACTTCCCTTCCTCCTCCCTTCCCTCCCATTCTCTCCTCTCCTCTCTAATCCTCCCTCCTTCTCCCCCATTATCTCTGCTCTTCTCCTCTCCTTTTCTTTATTCTCTCTCTCTGTTCTCCACCCCTCCTCTCCCCTAGTACCTACTTCCTTTCTTCTTTCCTTCCCTCCTCTCCTATCCACATCTCTTCCTCCTCTCCTCTCCACACTTCTTCCTCCACTCCTCTCCACATTTTTTTCCTCCTCTCCACATCTCTTCCTCTTCCCCCTCTCCACATCTCTTCCTCTGTCTCCTCTCCTCTCCACATCTCTTCCTCTGTCTCCTCTCCTCTCCACATCTCTTCCTCCTCTCCTCTCCACATCTCTTCCTCTGTCTCCTCTCCTCTCCACATCTCTTCATCTTCCTCCTCTCTCCACTCCTCTCCCCTAACAATACCATCCACCCAATTTTCCCACATCAACACAACGTCTCATACTCTATACGGAGCTGAATAATAATAATAATAATAATAATAATAATAATAATAATAATAATAACCTCTCCTAATTAACCAGGGATATTAATACATTCTTGGTAGCTAACATTTCTATCTATATTTCAATCTACCTACCTATGAAAATAGAAATTATGCATCTATATTCTTTTTTTTCAGCTCAATATACTATCTATCTATCTATATACCTAGGCTGCTTCCCCCAAGGAAAGGGAGGTAGCCGAGACAGGACGACACACTCCCCATTTACTCATCCATTCAAACACATTCATTCGCATCTTAGCCCCAAAGGGGAGAACGGACAGATCCTCACCGCACCACACCGCACAAGGGTCAACTGCGCAATGCAATCAGTGACATCCGCAGCAGGGCCCGACAGCAGAGCTGGTTTACCCCTGCCACATCATAACAGACTCATCCCCTTACCCGCACCTGACCTGAAATAGCTGATCAGACCAAATGCGGGAGAATATCCCCTCAGGGCTGTAAGTATTGTAAATTAAGTAGATGGGGAGAAATATTGTAAGTATCGTAAATTAAGTAGATGGGGAGAAATATTGTGTCTCGTGAAATAAGTAACGTGGTATGTGTGGGCCGTTGCTAGTAAGATGGTGCGTTGTTAAGTAGTAAAGTACGTGGCTCTCTCTCTCTCTCTCCCTCACTTTCATCTCCATGCATTATACATCACTACACACAGCTGGCTATTCATTATTCAGTCACATCTACCATCATGTATAACGTATGACGGTGTATGGTACGCTGAAGAAAGGTACAACGATGATGATGATGATGATGATGATGATGATGATGATGATGAGGAGGAGGAGGAGGAGGAGGAAGAAGAAGAAAAGGAGAACGACGATGATGGTGGTGGTGATGGTGGTGGTGGTGGTGGTGGTGGTGGTGGTGGTGGTGGTGATGATGATGGTGATGATGATGATGATGATGATGATGATGAGGAGGAGGAGGAGGACAAGAACGACGATGATGATATGATGATGATGATGATGATGATGATGATGATGATGATGGTGATGGTGATGATGATGATGATGGTGATGATGATGATGATGGTGATGATGATGATGATGACGACGCCAAAATAAACCGCTAAATGACAGGGACCAAGGGACCTCAAAGCAAATCTCCTGTGTACAACGCAACACGACTATACTGTGTTATTGATGAGGTGAGGTGGGGAGGGGAGGGGTGGGGGAGGGGTAAGAGGAGGGGAGGAGAGAGGGTGTGGTGTGGCACTGTGGTGACTAACTTGCTGTAAAGGTCAAAGGTCATAGTGTGGTGCTGGGGGAGGGGGAGTGGGGGTGGGGGAATGGGAATGGGGGTGGGGGAATGGGAATGGGGGTGGAAGTAGAATAGAGGGGGGGGAGGGGAGTGTGAGAGAGCACGTAGGGAAGACAGGGGAGGGAGTGAAGGGGAAAATATGGGGGAGTAAGGAAAGAGGCAGAGGGGGGAGGGGGAAGTAAGGAGAAAGGCAGAGGGGAGAGGGGGAGCAGGAGACAGTGAGGTTATGGAGGAGGAGGAAATAGGGAGGAAAGAGAAGGACGGGGTATGTAAGTGAGGTAGGGGGAGGGAAGCGGAGATGAGAGGGGCGCGAGGTGGGGAGAGAGTAGAGGGGAGAGAAAAGTGGGGAGAGAACAGAGGGGAAGGAAAGGTAAGGAGATAACATTGGGGAGGGAGAGGTAGGAAGAGAATAGAGGGGAGGGGGAGGAAGGGAGAGAAAAGAGGGGAGGGGGAGGCAGGGAGACAATAGACGGGAGGAGAAGGTGGGAAGAGAATAGACGGGAGGGAGAGGCAGGGAGAGAATAGAGGGAAGAGGAGGAAGGGAGAGAAGTTAAAGGGAAGAGAAGCTCCCTAACACCTCTTCCTTGGCGATTTATTTTTGCATACGACTGGTTAATATCAAATTGTGTGTTATTTATACTGAGTATGGTGATAATGGAGCGATTTAAGTGACAGGAAAGTACAGAATAATAGGCAAAATAAATCGCTTAGGAAGAGGTGTTAGGGAGCTGCTTTGAGAAATACAAAAATAAAAAGGGTTAATATAAGTGGCCTTGAAGTGTACGTAACGTCTCTTTTCTTGCGACTTACTCTCCACATAACAACTCAATATGCTCTCTGTCGATACTGTGACTAGATCAGTAACATGGAATTAAATATTAACAAGAGAAAGAAGGAAGGAGGGAAAGGAGGAGACGAAGATGGAAGGAAGGAAGGAAAGAAGAAAGTTGGGTGGAGGGAAAGGAGGGAAGGAATAAGGAAGGAAGGAAAGAAGGAATGAATGAATGAATGAATGAAGGAAGGAAGGAAGGAAGGAAGGAAGGAGGGAGGGATGAATGAATGAATGAATGAAGGAAGGAAGGAGGAAGATGAGAAGAGGGACGGAAGGAAGGAAGGAAGAAGTGAAGGGTAAAGAAAAATTAAGGGAAAGGTAGAAACAAGGAAGGGGATATGAAAAGAAAAACAGCTTGAACACACACACACACACACACACACACACACACGCACGCACGCAGAATTTAATTACATGACGCCTATCACTTACACTCCTTATCTGTTAACATATATACGGAAGTTGGTGATAAGGGGCAGTGACCAGGAAGTGAGAGGATTGGCAACGCTGCAGGCATTATTATTAGTGGTATTTATATCACTTGTATTATTGGCAACGCTGCTAGCATTGTTTTTGTTTATATTAAAAAGAGAGAGAATTACTACTACTACCACTACTACTACTACTACCACCATTACAGGTAATACTACTGCTACTACTGGATTACTTCCATTACCCCATCTTCTCCTACTACTACCATTTTAGTAGTAGTAGTAGTAATAACAGTCGTATTCTTTTCCTCTTCTTCAGTAGTAGTAGCAGTAGTAGTAGTAGTAGTAGTAGTAGCAGTAGTAGTAGAAGTAATGGAACTACCACCACCATTCCTACAACTACTACCACCACAACAACATTATCAAAACTATCACTACCATTACTACATCACCAACATCAGCCACGAGAGAGAGAGAGAGAGAGAGAGAGAGAGAGAGAGAGAGAGAGAGAGAGATTCATGTCAGTTTGCAAATAATGATGATGATGATGATAATAATAATAATAATAATAATAATAATAATAATAATAATAATAATAAAGTAGCAGCAGTAGTAGTAGCGAATATAATCAATATATTAATGCAGGAATATAATGCTAGTCACGAAGAAGTGTTCATCTCTCAAGTTCCGTGGTGAAGAAAGAGAATGCTACCCCTCTACATCCTTCCCATGGCACTTCTTCGTGACTAGCATCATATTCTAGTAGTAAAAAAAAAAAAAAAAAAGGAAATAGACTCAAGATGGCCTACCAAGACGAGGGAAAAAACTGCCCCCATACTACCATAAAAACACACCATCAACACACCATCAGAACGATGCTTTTTGACAGTGAGCGAAACATTGTGGGAAATTACATGGCTTTCTATGGGGATTGTCACAGGCTTTCGTGCGGGATTCACAAGTCGTCGTTCTTAATGGGGAGGCTTGGGGGATGGGGAAGGAAGGAAGTTGTGTGTGTGTGTGTGTGTGTGTGTGTGTGTGTGTGTGTGTGTGTGTGTGTGTATACGGGCGAGAGAGTCCTAGTTTGGGCTCTCCCTTTCTCTCTCTCTGTCTTTCTCTCTGCCTTTCCTTCTCTTCTCTCTTCTTCCGTACCCTTTCTTTCTTCTCTCCCTCTCTCTCTCTCTGCCTTTCCTTCTCTCTTCTTCCGCACCCTTTCTTTCCTTTCCCCCCTCTTTTTTTTTCCTCCTCTTCCCCTCCCTCTCTGCTCTTCCTGCTTCCCATTTCCCCTCTTCTCCCCTCCTTCATTCTCTCTCTTCTTTCCCCCTCCTCTCTCTCTCTCTTTCCCCCTCCTCTCTTTCATCTCGTCATCCCCATCTCTATGCATCATTATCTTCTCCAATTTCTCTTTCCCCCCTCTCTTCATTTCGTCCTCCACTTTCCCCCTCTCTTTTTCACCCTTCCCTCTTCTCTCTCCCCTCTCTTCTCCCCGTATCTACTTCATCTTCTCCCTTTCATCTCCCCTCTCCCCTCCACCATTTTTCCTACTTACTCCCCGCTAAGATTTTTCCCCTCACTTCTGCCTTAGGTCCCTCCCCTCCCCTCCCCTCCCTTCCGTCTCTCCACTGTTTCCTTTCCTCCCCATCCCTCCCTCTTCTTTCCTTCCTTCCCTTTCCCTCCCTTCCTCTCTCCCTCCCGATCCCTTTGAGTTCCTTCCACACTCCCTCCCTCTCTCACTTTCTTCCTTTCTCACTCCGTAGTTTTATGATCTTCTCTCTCTCTCTCTCTCTCTCTCTATTTCCTCTTCCCTTCCTACCCCCCCAATTCCCATTCCTTCCCTCTTTTCCGATCTCCCCCTCCTCCCCGTTCTATTTCTCCTCGCCTCTCCCCTTCCCTCTTCCGCTTCTCCCCTCTTCTCTCTTCCTCTCCCCTCTCCTCTTTCATTCTCCCTTTTTCTCCATTCCTTTCTCCTCTCGCATCCTCTCCTTTTCTCTCTTCTATTCTCCTCTCCTATTTTCTCATTTTTTTCCTCTTCTCTCCTCCTCTCCCTTTTCCTCTCCCCTTTACTCATTTCTTCTCTTCCTACCTCCCTTTCCTTTCTTCCCCTCTTCTCTCAACATCATTACCTTCCTTTCCTCTTCCCCCCCTCCTCTCATCTCCCCTCCTCTCCTTCCCTCTCATAGGCTTTTAACTCATCCCATTAACGTTTTTTATCATCTCTCTCTCTCTCTCTCTCTCTCTCTCTATTTTGTGTATATCTACCTATACAGTACTTCTATCTATTAGTCTAACAAAAAAGAGAGATACGGACAGCCCTTGATAAATAGACAGAGACAGATAGATAGAGATAGACACATAGATAACACACATAGACAGATATAGATAGATATATGGATGGAGAGAGAGAGAGAGAGAGAGAGAGAGAGAGAGAGAGAGACCATAAAGACAACTGGACCAAGAGGTGATCAAGAGGAGTCGTGATGGTACTCTTAAACCCACCTCTCTCTCTCTCTCTCTCTCTCTCTCTCTCTCTCTCTCTCTCCTTTCAATTCCCACTTTCAAACACAAACTTCTCAAAAATCCTTTCATTCCCTTAATTCGTCTCCTCTTATATTGAAAGGTGTATTGTGTGTGTGTGTGTGTGTGTGTGTGTGTGATAATAATAATAATAATAATAATAATAAAATAATAATAATAATAATAATAATAATAATCTGCCATAACACTCCTGGAAAACAAAGGAGAGAAAAATAAAAGGCTAAACAGGAAAAGAAAGCCAATTTTCTTGTATGCAAATTAACCCAGCAGTAAAACACCAGACCAATTCTGAGTCTGCCTTGCCCTGCCTTCTCCATGCCTGCCTTGCCTTCCTCTGCCTTCCCCTTCCCTCCCCTCTGCCCTGCCCTACCTTCCTTTGTCCTTCATTATCCTGCCCTGTCAGGTAATGCTCTCTCTCTCTCTCTCTCTCTCTCCCCTGCCTGGCTTCGTTCCATCTCTCACACCCTCATCATCACCCCATCCCATCCACCATATCCTGTCCCTTAATGTACCGGTCCAGCCCGTGACGTGGCCCCCCCTCACCGTACTCTCTCTCTCTCTCCTTTCAATTCCCACTTTCAAACACAAACTTCTCAAAAATCCTTTCATTCCCTTTATTCGTCTTCTCTTATATTGAAAGGTGTGTGTGTGTGTGTGTGTGTGTGTGTGTGTGTTTCAGCCACCTAAAAATCTTCATAAAACTCTACGGTAAAGCCAACCCACATTTCACTTACTCAATCCTTGAACTGGTGAATGACAAATGAATGAGAGATGAGCTGGGAAGGTGTGGGAATGAGTGAGTGAGCGAAGGAAGGAAGGAAGGAAAGAAGGAAGGAAGGAAAGAATGAATGAAGGAAGGAAAGAATGAAGGAAGGATGGAAGAAGGGGATAATGTAGAAAGATGAACTGGGAAGATGTGAGTGAGTGAGTGAATGAATGAATGAATGCAGGAAGGAAGGAAGGAATAATGTAACGCAAAAATGGAGAGAATGGATGAAGAAAGAGATTGTGAAATAATGAAAGAAAATGAAAAAAATAAAATATGCAAGAACTGGGAGAAGAGTGGAAGGAAAAATGAAGAAAATGAGAGGAAAATGAGGATGTAAGGAAGGAAATAAAAAGAAAATGAGAGGAACATGAGGATGGAAGGAAGGAAATAAAAAGAAAATGAGGAGGTAATGAATTTGTATGAAGGAAGGGACGAGAAGACGGATATAAACTTGACTTTCATGACAGTGGACGATGATGATGATGATGATGATGATGATGATGATGATGATGATGATGATGATGATGATGACAATAATAATAATAATAATAATATAATAATAATAACAGCTGCCATAAGACTCCTGAAAAATAAGAGAGAAAAATAAAAGGCAAAAAAGAAATAAGAAGCCAATTTTCTTGTATGCAAATTAACCCAGCAGTAAAACACAAGGTCAATTTTGAGTCTACCCTGCCTTCCTCTGCCTTCACCTTCCCTGCCTTGCCCCATTTCACCCCACCCCATTTCATCCAGTCCCATTTCACCCCACCCCGTTTCACCCCGTCCCGAACACAAAGGTAAGGGGAGGTAAACGTGATTTGGCTTTACCCCTTTCACGCAGTAATTTAATCTCTGGACTGCACTCCTCTCCCATCCCATCCCATCCCATCCCACTCCACTCTCTCTCCCATCCACCCCTATCACTATCATCATCATGTAACCAACACCCCTTCATCACCAACATACAAGTCTCATCCCACAATCATCATCATCATTATCCTACTAGTCTCAATCCTTCATCATCATCATCATCATCATCATCATCATCATACTCTCACCCCTTCATCAACACAATCATCATCATACTCTCACCCCTTCATCAACACAATCATCATCAACTCTCACCCCTTCATCAACACAATCATCATCAACTCTCACCCCTTCATCACCATCATACAACTCTCACCCCTTCATCACCATCACCATCATACAACTCTCACATCATCATCACCATCACCATCATACACTCTCACCCCTTCATCACCATCACCATCATACAACTCTCACGTCATCATCATCATCATCATCTCGCCTCTGTCTCATCCAGGTCATAAAACTGATGTCACTAGATATAAGCCAAATTGTGAGTCATAAGATGAATGACTCACGACAATCTCCCACTCTCTCTCCCATATTCATTATTCATCAGTCATTCATCAATCACCACTACCCATTCTTAAAAGGAAACGTTCTTGCAATTTATTTACTTATTTTTTTTTTTCAAGATGTTAAATTATTACCTGAGGACGATCTGATTAAGTTTTGGACAGGTAAGAAAAAGTGGAATGTAGGGAAATGGTATTATTATTATTATTATTATTATTATTATTATTATTAATATTATTATTATTACTGATGATATTATTATTATTATTATTATTATTATCATCAACACTACTATTATTATCACTTATTATTATTACTATTATTATTATTATTATTATTATCACTACTATTATTATCACTATCATTATTATTATTATTATTATTATTGTCATCATCACTAGTATTATTTCTATTATTACTACTATTATTATTGTTATCATTATTATTATCAAAAGCAAATATTCATACATAACTCACTTCCACTCCCACTCCACTTCCACTACTACTACCCACTCCACTTCCACTCCTACTCCCATTCAGTATCACACTCCTTTCCTTCTCCAATTTCCATCTCCCACTCTCATTCTTAACCCAAATTCCCTCCCACTCCTAGCCCACTCAACCCTCTCCTCCCATCCCATTCTCTCTCCCACAAACTCCCACTCCGATTCTCACTCTTCGCCACTACTATTCCTACCCCACTCACTAACCCCAAATCAAACTTCCACCCCCATTCACTAACCCCCACCCTGACTCCTACACCCACTCCAAAGCCAATTCCTTTCCCATGTTAACTCATTTCCATTCCACTCCCTCTCCACCCCACCCCATATCTTTCTACTCCCACCCTACTTCACTGTCACTTCCACTCCCTTTCCACTCCCTATCCCAGCATCATTTCTACTCCCACTCCAGTCCCACTCACTGGAGGTCAGGTCAGGCGGCGGTGTTAATTGGTGTAAATCAACTGTGACCTAAATTGACCTGGTCCATCCAACGAAGTCCCTGCCCTGGGTTTGGAGGGGGTGTGGAGGGATTTGGAGGGGGTGTGGAGGGATCTGGAGAGGGTGTAAAGGGGTTTGGAGGGGTTGTGGAGGGATTTGGAGGGGGTGTAAAGGGGTTTGGAGGGGTTGTGGAGGGATTAGGAGGGTGTGGAGGGGTTTTGGAGGGATTTGGAGGGGTTTTGGAGGGGTTTTGGAGGGTGTGGAGGGGTTTTGGAGGGTGTAGAGGGGTTTGGAGGGATTTGGAGGGGTGTGGAGGGATTTGGAGGGGTGTGGAGGGATTTGGAGGGGTGTGGAGGGATTTGGAGGGGTGTGGAGGGATTTAGAGGGGTGTGGAGGGATTTAGAGGGGTATGGAGGGGTTTGGAGAGAAACGGGAGAGAGTTTGAGAGGGGAAGGAATTGAAACGTGGGGTTAGGGAGAGAGGGAGAGAGAGAGAGAGAGAGAGAGAGAGAGAGAGAGAGAGAGTGGGTGTAATGTGGTGGGGTTAGGCGCGTTGTGGTGCTCTCTCTCTCTCTCTCGTGGGAATATTACCCTCCTATTCCTACCTACCACTCACCCTACTTACCGATTTATTAATATTGGTCTCTCTTGGCCTACTTACATGCCTACCTACCTATATCGATACAGCCTTAACCCCTCCTCTCTCTCTCTCTCTCTCTATTTGTGTACTGTAGATCTAGCACTAATTCCTCCAAACTCCTCTTCTCTCCACTGGCTCTCTCTTCCTCTTTCACCTCTTCTTGTCCTCCTCTCTTCTTCCTCTTTCCATTCCTCTCTCTTGCTCCCCCTGGCATCAATCCTTTCGCACTCCTCCTCTTCCCCTCCTTCCACTTCTCTCCTCCTCCTCTTCCTCTTTTCCTTTTGATTCTTCTTATTCTTGTCCTCCTCTTCCTTTCCTCTCCTCCTCCCTCTCCCTCTTCTCCTCCTCCTCGTCTTCCTCTTCCCTTCCTCTTCTTCCCCTCCCTCCTCGTCTTCCCTTCCTCTCCTTCTCCTCTTCCCTTCCTCTCCTCCTCCTCCTCTTCCATTCCTCTCCTCCTCCTCTTCCTTTGCTCTTGCCTTCCTCTCCTGCTCCTCTTGCCTTCCTCTCCTCTTCCTATGCAGCTCCAGCATCAATACTTCACCCCGCCCTCCTTTTCCTCTGAGGATTCCATTATTTATACATTACGTGGTTCTGTTATTCCACTCCTCCCCACTCCCCACCACTCCCTCCTCACTCTCCATCACTTCTTCCCCACTACCCACTCCTTCCCCATCACTCTCTCTACTCCCCAATACTACCTTCCCACTCCCCACCATTCCGTAACACTCCCCATTCCCTCCCCAACACTCCCTTCCCAATCCCCACCATTTACCACTCCCTCCCCATCCCTCTTACCTCCCTTTCTTCTTGCCTCCCCACCACAAACTATCTTTTTTCATCTCCCCTCCCTTCTTATCCCTACCTCTCACCTCTCCCCTGGTCTCTCCTCCTTGCATCTCCCTCCCTCTACTCTCTCTTCCCAATCCCCACCATTTTCTCCCCTGCCCCACCACACTCCTCCAATGCTTTCCCTCCCTCCCTCCCCCACCATATACGTCCTCTCCTACCCCGCTATTTCCCCTCTTTCCCTTCCTCTCTCCCCTCTCCCCCTACCATCTCCCCCTTCCCTGCTTCTACTCCTTTTCAACTTTCTTTCCCCTCTCAACAATCTCTCTCTCTTCCCCTCCCCCCTCTCTATTTCTCCCTTTCCTCAACTCTCTTCTCTCCTCCTCACTTAACTTTCTCTCCTCTATCTCTTACCTTCTCTCGTCCCCCTTCTCTCTCGCTCTTCCCCCCACCCCCTCTCTCTCTTTCCCTCAATCTTTTTGCTTCTCGTCTCCTACTCTCTCTCTCTTCTACACTTCCTTTCGTCCTTCCCCCTCCTCTCTCCCTCCCTCCCTCCCCCCGTTCCTCCTCATCCCCTCCTCTCCCCTCTCCCTCCCCTCCCCACTTATAATATTCTCTGTGTCATTCTCCCCCAACATACCCTTCCATTTTCTTCACTTTCATCTCTCCTTTTCATATTATACATTCTTCACTTATGCTAACTTTATTTTCTTTCATTTGCTTTAATTTTCTCTTTAATAACTGTTTTGTATCTTTAATGTAACTTGTTTTTTCTCAGTGTCCTTCTTCTCTTACTTTTCCTCTTTAATTCCTCTTTTTCTATTCCATTTTTTCTCTTTTCCTTCTCTTTTCTCTCTCTTCCTCTTTCTCTCGTTTTCTTCCTCTATTTTCGCTTTACCCTTTCTCCCCATCCCCCCCCCCTCTCTCTTCTCGTACTTCCTCCTCTTCTTCTCTCTCCAATCCTCCTCTTTTCGTTTCATCCTCGTCCTCTCTTTTTCGTCGTCTCATTCTCTTTAATCTCTCTTTAATCTTTCTCCTTCATCAGCTCCTTTTGTTATACATAATACTCTTCCTCCTCTCTTCTTCCTTTTTTCCTCCTCTTCCTCTTCCACCTCTTCTCTTCCTTCTTTATTCTCTACTTCCTCCTCCTCCTTCTTATTTCTTCTCCTCCTCCTCCTACCCTTCTACTCCTCCTCCTTTCTTCTCTTTTTCTTCCTCCTCCTTCTACTTTCTTCTTCTTCTTCTTCTTCTTCCTCTTCCTCCTTTCTCTTTCTTCCTCCTCCCCCTCCTCCTCTCAGAATCCTACTCTAAATCTCATCTCGTATAAACATGAGTAAATCCTGAATTATTTATCAACACAAAACACTCACAACATAACAAGACTTCCATCCTTCCTTCATTCATTCCTCCTTCCTTCCTTCATTCATTCTTTTCTTCTTTATTCCTTTCTTTTCCTTCATTTTGTCTTTATTCCTTTTCTTTTTCCTTCTTCCGTCCCTCCACTCATTTACTCTTTCCTCTTGCTTTCCTTTCCTTCCTCCCTCCTTCACATTCCTTGTCTTCCTTCCTTTTCTTTTTCCTCCCTCCGTCCTTCCTTCATTCATCAATTCTTCCTTCCTCTACTCATTCATTCTTTTCTTCCTTATTCCTTTCATTCCTTTCTTTTCCTTCATTTTGTCTTCCCTCCTACCTTTCCTTTTTCCTTCTTTCCTTCCCCTACTCATTTACTCTTTCCTTTTGCTTTCCTTTCCTTCCTCCCTCCTTCCTTCACTTTCCTTGTCTGCCTTCCGTTCTTTCCTTCCTCCCTCCCTCCCTCCCTTTCCTTCTTTCGTCGCTCCTTCATTTCTTCCTTCCTTTGATGACACCCTCAAAACCTGCCTACCCGACTTCATTTCTTCTTCTTTACCTCTACCATTCCTTCATTCACTCCTCTCTCCTTCCTTCATAACCACTATAATCCTTCCTTCCTTCATGATTCCTTTCCTTTGCCTTCCTTCACTTCTTTCCTTCCTTCCTTTCGACACTCCTGATTCCTTCCTCCTTCCCTTTCCTTCTCCTTACTTTTCTTTTTCAGTAGGAACACACACACACACACACAGAAGGAGAGAGAGAGAGAGAGAGAGAGAGAGAGAGAGAGAGAGAGAGAGAGAGAGAGAGAGAGAGAGAGAGAGAGAGAGAGATGAAAAAAAACATCGCCAACAGACGCTTAATATTCATAGTTCATTTACTTTCATTCAGGTCTCTCTCTCTCTCTCTCTCTCTCTCTGTCCAACTATTCAGTTATGCATCATTCAACTCAGTCCTAAAATTTCTCATATACCCCAGTTATTCACTCCTTTATTCATGACTGAACTCAGCTATTCATTATCCATTTCAATCACCAAAAATTACCCACGTCAATCACCATTCATTAATCATCTCAATCACCTCAGAAACTTCCCCACGTGACAATTTCCATTCATCCTTCACCCACGCCACATTCACCTTTATTCACTCTTCATTCATTACTCACCTTTATTCATGTTTCAACTCATTAAGATTTTTTCACAGCCAATCGCTCGTTATTCTAATCCGCTAAATTGGCCTTGTAGGATAATTAACATACATAATTACTCTGTTAATTGTCTTATATCCCCCTTCGTTCCTTCCTTCACTTCCCTACTTCCTCCTTTTCTTTACTTCAGTTCCCTACCTCTTTCCTTCTTCACTTCCCTACCTTCTACCTTCCTTTCTTCACTTCCCTACCTTCTACCTTCCTTTCTTCACTTCCCTACCTCCTTCCTTCCTTCTTCACTTCCCTACCTTCTACCTTCCTTTCTTCACTTCCCTACCTTCTTCCTTCCTTCTTCACTTCCTTACTCCTTCCTTCTTTCACTTCCCTACCTTCTACCTTCCTTTCTTCACTTCCCTACCTCCTTCCTTCCTTCTTCACTTCCTTACTCCTTCCTTCTTTCACTTCCCTACCTTCTACCTTCCTTTCTTCACTTCCCTACCTTCTTCCTTCCTTTCTTCATTTCCCTACCTCCTTCCTTCCTTCACTTCTATCTCCTCCCTTCCTCCTAAGTCACCCTTTTTCTTTCTTCCCCATTTCTACTTCCCTCCTCTCATGCCTTAGCTATTCTCCCCCTCCCCTCTCCTCTTCCTTGACCTCTCCTTCCTCTCTCTCTTCCCTCTCCACTTCTCCTCCTTCCTCTTCTACCTCTCCTACTTTCCTACCTCACCTTGCTTTCCTCTCCCCATTCCCTTCTCCTCCCCTACCCCCTCTCTCCTTCCCCAATCCCCCCCCCTTTCTTAATCCCTTCGTTCTCCTTCCTTCCCTAACCTCCTTCTCTTCCTTCCTTATTTCTCACCTCTACCCATTCCTCCTCCCCTTTTCTTCCCCATTTCTTTCTTCCTTCTTTCCTTTCCATATTCTCTCTCTTCCTTCTATACCCTTTTCCCCCTTCCCCTTCCCTCTCTTCCCTACTTAACCTTCCCTCTTTTCCTCCCCCACCCCTCCCTCCCCCGTTTCTTCCCTCCTCCTCTTTCCTGTCTTTCCTAATCTCCTCTCCTCCCTTCCCTATCCCCCTCCCTCCCTCCCTCCCTTCTTTAATCCCCTCCCCTTCCCTACTCCTCCTTCCTTCCTTTCCATCTCTCTCCCCTCCTTCTAACCCCCCCTCCCCTCCTTTATTACTAACACATCCCCCTCCTTTAACGAGCAAATTACCCCACCGAACTACCGCCCTAACCACCCATTAGGCGCAGCTAACTACCCACGTGACTCTCTCTCCTTGGCCCCTTCACAGCGAGTACTCACACTAATAATCCTGTTAAAAAATAATTTAGTTTTAATCACCCCAGGGAACGCCTCGTTCGAAAGGGGTTCAGAATAATCCCCAATACTCTCTAATAATACTCTTTTTCATCTCAACTACTCTCTTTTCATCTCAACTACTCTCTTTTCATCTCAGCTTCTCTCTCTTCACCTCAACTACTTCTCTTTTCATCTCAACTTCTCTCTTTGCATCTTTAATGCTCTCTAATAACACACTTTTCATCTCAACTACTCTCTATGAATGCACTCTTTTCATGTCTAATGCTCTCTAATAACAACTCTCTTTTCATCTCAACTCCTCTCTATTAACGCTCTCTCTCATCTCAACTCCTCTCTAATAATCTTCTCATCTCCGCTCCTCTCTACTAACGCTCTTTAAATATCCTCTCCTCTCTAATAACCACTCTCTTTTCATCTTAACTGCCCAATTCCACACCCAACACCCTCATTCCACATCCACCCACCCAACACCCACAACCCCCATTCCACCCCCACCCACCCCATTCCACACCCACCACCCTCATTCCACATCCACCCACCCAACACCCACAACCCCCAAACCACAACCACCCACCCCATTCAACACCCACAACCCCCATACTACAACCACCCATCCCCCACCACCTCCATTCCATACCCAACCATCCCATTCAACACCCTCCATCCTCACCCACCCAATTCCACAACCATCCACCCACCACCTCCCATTCCATCCCCACCCACCCAACACCCACCACCCCCATTCCACATCCAACCACCCAATTCAACCCTCATAAATGTCAAACTGCCCCAAACTACCACCGTAACTACCGAACCACCTCCAACTTAACTACTCACGCCTCTCAAACTAATGACCCCATGACGGGGGTATTATCTACTTTATCTATCTGTCTACCTATCTATCGTCAGACACACACACACACACATCCTCCGCCACCCCCATACACCTCCCAAAAACTATTAAAAAAAAAAAAGTGTTAATGATAAGGTGCATAAATAACCTTAAGGTAAAAATGCACACGAAAAATACACCATTATAAGGAAGGCCGATTATCTTTACTAAATATAACTGAGTTGGCGATTTATCAACTCAATAAATGCTATACTAAGATTTTAACACTATAAATGATAAGTAATCTAACAGTAATATAAAAACTGATTAGATAAGGGCAAGAGTATGGATATGAGTACACAGGAAATAGATAGATACAAAGGACTGATAAAAAATAGATATACATGAAAGATAAGAAAATAAAGCAATAAGACAAAATACTCAGCTAAATATATGGGATTTTCGACCTACTTCAGGCCCTTATCTAGTACTTATTTTGTCCCATATTGTCTGGATCCCGTAATACTAAACAATATAAACAAATTACCTTACTAAAAATAATGTAAATCCACAGGTAATGAAGAGAAGGACCTTACTAAAAACAGTAAATCCCAGGTAAAGAAAAAAAAACACCTTACTAAAACTAATGTAAATCCCAGGTAATGAAAAAAAAAAAGGAATTGACTGTACTAAAAAATAATGAAAATCCCAGGTAAAGGAAAAACAGGAAATTACTAAAAATAATGTAAATCCCTGGTAAAGAAAAAAAAAACTTACTGAAAATAATGTAAATCCCAGGTAAAGAAAAAAAACAGGATCTTACTAAAAAAAACACTGAACTCAACCCCCCCCCCCAAACTAAAGCAACAAAACCAAATCAACCCATATATTCCATTACCTAACTCACCCCCTCACCCCAAGCTGAAACAACAAAACCAAATCAATCCACATGTTCGAACACTTAACTCAACCCCCCAAAGCAACGAACCAAATCAATCTATATATTCGGTTACCTAACTCACCCCCTCACCCCAATCTAAAACAACCCAAATCAATCTACATATTCCAACACTGAACCCCCCCTTAAGCTAAATCAACAAAACCAAACCAACCAACACATTCGAACAAAGAATTCATTATGTATTATTAGCTACATCAATTACCAAGTCTGTAATTTTCCAATAGTATTTTTTCTTCTGGTAAAGCATCACAAACTCTCGAATTCTGTTACCACCTGAAAGCCATTATGAGAAAATGGGTGGTATGTTTCAGCCAATATGTCTCGTAGAAAGCCGTGCAAAACTTTAGACAAAAATAACAAGAGTTTCTTCTCCCTGTGTTAATCTTCTACTTGAAATATTAAACATACTACGTTCACTATAATGAATATTTCGAATCCCAAATCTCCATACCTGTTTGGAATGCCTGACATTTATTTTGAAGAGATGCAGTACCCATGTGTTCATAAATTTGGTGCAAAAATACTCAACAGTCTAAATAGCTAACCTGATATCTGAATACTTATTTACACTTTTGAAGTTGTTCTATATGGGCACAAAGTCGTAAGTAAAGTATCCATTTAGAACAACTTAGAAATTATAAGAATCTCAGGTTATCTTTCCTGATAATGTAAATATGAACAGTTTAAACAGATGCAAGAGGGACATGGGTGACATGAAAAGGCAAATGGACACAGCCAAAAAAGAAACTACACAGGAAACAGACCGACAATAGACAGGAAATGGATAAAACAGCACACAGAAAGACTGTGTTCCCCATTTAAAGCCTACAGATTAAATATGAAATGAAACTGATATGGATGGAATGACACAGAAGACAGGAAGAAGAGAAAACAGACAATACATAGACTAAACAGCAAATACAGTAGACAGGGAATACTGGTAGATTAAAAAACAACAGACAGGGAATACCAGTAGATAAAAAAAAAAAAATAGTTAATACCGGCAGACAAAAAAGCTTAACAGACAGGGAACAGGTACAAAAATATCCGTCGTGTTTACCTCCTTGCCGATTGACGGGATACCAGGAGCCCCATTGGCGCTGGTCAATCCATTCGTACTAAGGGTGTTGAGTCCTTCCCCATTATCCTTATTGGACTCTGTGTCAAGGGAGAGTTTTAGACCCCACTTGAGCGTGTCCCTCCTTTCCTTGAGCGATTTCCCGTCCGTCCACGCCCCTTGGTTGTCCTTGGGCTCCCACACGGACGTCCTAGCCCCATCCTTGCCCCCGTCCACCACCACGACCGTGTGGGGACTGGGGTCTTCACGAGGAGTTACTCTGTCTCCGCTCATACTACCCACCAGAGCACCAACGCGAGCCATGGACATGAGCCACAAACCATATTATGCCAGTCCCCCCTCACACGCCTTTTTTGAAGCCGTTTTCTTTCCAAGTTTGTGAATTCTGAGAGGCTTTTGGGAAGAAGTAGGCTTCTCAATTGGATTAAGATTTTCTCACCATCACGGTAAACTCCACACCATACTGTGCCAGTCCCCACGACAGGTCTCCTCTAAAGCCGTTTTCTTTCCCAGTCTGTGGATTTTAAGAGGCTTTTGGGAAGAAGGCCCTCAAATGACTTAAGCTTCCCTCACCATCACGATAAGGCCCAAACAATATTAATTAAGCCAGTCCCCTCTCACATGTCTTCTCTAAAGCGGTTTCCTTTTCCAGTTTGTGGCCTTAAAGAGGCTTTTGGGAAGAAGTATGGTTCACAATTTGCCTAAGATCTCCTCACTATCGTGGTAAGGCCAAAACCATACTATGCCAGTCCCCCTTTAAAAGTCTTCTCGAAAGTAAATCTCTTAGTTTTCTTAGATTTTAGGTGGTTTTGAGAAGAAAATGGTCGCTTGAAGAATGCTTTAGGTTGGATTATCTTAACCTTTCACTTATTCATTCCTCCCAACGTCGAAGTAGGTTCAAGGGCTCATTATACCAGTCCCTTGCACAGGTCTCTAAACTATGCTTCCTTTCCCAGTTCCTTAGATGCTTAGAGGGTTTAAGGAAGGAGATGAGGTAGATTCAAGGAGGTTTCAGGGAGGGAGGGAAGTTTAAGACTGGCTTAACTTCGATGTCCAAAACCATCCACCTGATTCTTCTTATCAGTCATTCAAAACATCCTCTTCTAACGCTTTGATTCTCACGTTTGCAGATCTAAGAAGGTTTAAGAAGTGACGTTGTAGACCACTTAAGATTCGATGCTGTTACTCCTTCATCTGATTATCTGAATTTGTGAAGAATGGGTAAAGATGGGTAAAGATATAGATGATTTGCTTACTGCCTTCCAATGCACAAGTTTCACAAGCAGGGAGGTCCTCGAGATCTGCAGTCGTTTGGGTTTAGCGTGACTGAGCCTTTGGAATGGTTGAGTCTCTGGACTGACCGAAGCTCTGGAATGAATACTCTGGGGGGCCTCCTTTCACCAGATTACCCCAAGAGGTTATGGAATGTAGCTTATGTTACTGATCTTTAGTTTCCATCTGATTCACAAACCTGAAGGATATGTACGTGAGATATGAGATGTGCTCAGGTAGGATCTTAACCATCCATCTGACTATCCAAGCGAGTTATTTTCTAGTTAGGGTAATGTTGTAGATCTTCAGTTTTCCATCTTCTGAGCCTCGAGTTCACAGGATAAGTAAAGACAGGGAATTGTAATTTAGAGTTTCCTTGGATATTTCCTCAACACTTCATCTAATCATCCACGTTACTTATTGGAGCTTTTGTTTCAGATCTTCATTGTCTGTAGAAATCCTCAGTCCTCTGCCAAACTGTCCACAATCGCTAGGCGTATATATCTTCCTTAACTTCCCGCCCGCAAAGCCACAAAACACTGTAAGTTAGGGACGAGTAAGGGGAAAAAAGCTTGTCCTCCCCCTCCCTCTCTTTACACCGCCATCTGTTGCATTCCCTGCTGGTTCGGGTACGATGGTTAGGTGCCCTCCAAACAGGCCAATTTGGAGTCGTCTTTCTCCAACTATCCAATCTGGGGGGTCAAAAGTGTGTGCCAAACGATCCAATTCTGACGTCGTTTCCCCCAAACTACCCAAGATGAGATTTGTGCCTATCTCAAACTGCCCAATTACGGGGTCAATGAATGTCGAAAGTAATGAAATTTGGAGTATTGTATCGTATATAATCAAATTTGGGGAGGGAGTGTAGGTTTTAAAAGTGAATTTTTCTTATGACAGCCTCGCCAAAACACCTTATTTCAGATTATCAAAAAATATGTGAAAATCTCCAGCCTCTCTCTCTCCCTGCTACTACTGCACTTTCTTCTTCTCGTCCTTCTTCCTCTTCTACTCCCTCCTCCTCCTCCTCTTCCTCTTCTACTCCCTCCTCCTCTTTAAGTTATTACGACAACACACGATTTTGTTCTGGCATCTCCGTTAATTAGGAAATGTGGCGCAGGTAGTCAGGACAGGCAGGTGTTTCAGGCAGGTGTTCTTGCTCTTAATTACACATTCAAGGTGGCTGCTTGACGGGTGACAGGGACAGGCAAGAGTCGATAGCAGCTCCCCCTCTCAGACCAAAGGAAGGGAAAAGAAAAATGGGTATATGTAATTTTTCCCTCTTTTTCGTATCCCTTTTCTCTTTTTTCCTCTCTTTTTTTCCTGTTTTCCTCTTTCTTGTCGACTGCTTTGTATTTCACTTTTCTTTCCTCAGCCCAGCATGAGAAAATATAAAAGATGGTAAAAATAGCTTTCTTCCTCTTTTCCCTTTCCTTCTCTACCTTCCTTTTTCTCTCTTTTTCTTTGTCAAGGAATGTGCCAAAAATTAACACCTTTTTTTCTCGTCTTCCCTTTTTTCTAATATATATTTATTTTCCTATCCTGCACACCTTTTTTTTCTTTTCCTGTCTTTTTTTCCTTTCTGAATCTTTCGTTTATATATCTTTTTTCTTTAACTTTTCATTCCCCGCTTCTCAATTTTTATAAAGTGGGAGAAATCAGTCCTGCATCCCTCTAATTTTCTTTTCACTCACTTTCTCACTATTTCCTCACGTCTGCAAGCGAGCAAAGCTAATTCTCTGTCTCACTTTTCCTCTCTTTTCTCATGTTTCCATCTGCGAATTTCAATCCACTTTTTCACTTGTTTTCTTCTCTTTTTTCTCCCAACACTGACACGCTTCACACTGACATAAGAGGTGGGAAAATGTCGGCTGGTTAAAGCTGGCTCACTTTCTCGTCCTTCTGAACAGCGGAGGAATAAATCAGAAGGGGCAGACCTCACTCCTTTCTCACTTCTATCTCAAAAAGGTGGACCTCACTCCTTTTCTCACTCCTATCTCACTTACTCAATTTTTTTCCTCACTCGCTTCTGAACACTGAGCAAACAGGTGTGAAATAAAGTTAATAAAGTCGAGAGGTGAGACTTTGGTTGGAATTTGGTTGGAATCTAATGAACTCTAAGATAAAGGCTGATTTCAAGATGGTGGTTGATGTAGTTGTGGTTTTGCCTTGTATGTATGGTAGTTGTAGGGGTTGTTGACAGATGGGTGATGTAGTAGTAGTAGTAGTAGTGGTAGTAGCAGTAGTAGTAGTTCAGGGGATATAGTACTGCATATAAAGGTTGGTATTGTGCTTGTTAATATTAAAGAGGACGTTCTAAATATAACTAAAATGTTGTAGTTATTGTTGTTGTCGTAGAGATGGCTGCAGATACAGTAGTAGTAGTAGCAGTAGTAGTGGTAGTAGCTGCTGATATAATAGTTACTGTTGATGCAGTAGTAAAAGTTATAGTTGGTATTGTAGTGGCAGTAAAAAAAATATTAGTTGTTATAGCAGTAGCAGTAGTTATAAAAAGTTACTGATGTTATTTACCAGTAGTAGTTGTAGTAATAGTAGCGGTAAAAAAGCTATTGATGTTATTGTAGTAGTGATTGCAGAGGCAGTAAAAAGGTTAATGATGTTTCTGAAACAGTAACAGCAGTGGTAGTAGTAAAATAGTTATTGTTGTTGTTGTTGACGTAATAAGTAAACAGACAAACAAACAAACAAGGCCGCTAGCGTGTTTATGTCACTGAGGAGACGGTGAAGCTCGGGCGTGTTGACAAATGGACGTATTGAGGCGCAGCTGGAGTAGGACTTGGACAGAATTGGACTCGAGGACGACTTGGACTCCGGCTTGGATTCGAGGGGGACCTTTGGAGTCGTGGGTGACTTGGATTCACTTGAGGATTCGAAGAGGACCTTTGGAGTCGTGGGTGACTTGAATTCACTTGAGGATTCGAAGAGGACCTTTGGATTCGAGGACTTGAATTCACTTTTAGATTCGAGGGTGACTTGGATTCACTTTTGGATTCGAGGGGGATGAACTCACTTTTGGATTCGAGGTGAACCTTTGGATTCGGTGGGGACTTTTGGATTCTTCAACTATGGGTCGTCGTTCTCGAGAGGTGGAACACTAAGGTCGTCCTCGAGAGATGAATTTCCCAGGTCGTCCTCAAAATGTGTCTCGAAAGGCTGTAAAGGGTGGTTTCCAAGGTCGTCTTGGGTGGATGTGGGGTCGTCCTCGAGGTAAATAGGGTCGTCCTCGAGGTAAATAGGGTCGTACTCGAAGTAAATAGGGTCGTCCTCGAGGTAAATAAGGTCGTCCTCAAGGTAAATAGGGTCGTCCTCGAGGTAAATAGGGTCGTCCTCGAGGTATATATTGTCGTCCTCGAGGCAAGCAATTAAACGGGGCTGGAGAGATGGACGTGTTGGTGAAGAACGTCAGGTACACTTAAATGACGCACATACAGACATACACGCACACACCGATGTATAACTATGTATAACGCTACATATAAAGGTTACGTTTAATCTACGTATAAATTGTAGACGGATTCGTGGGATTTCTACCCCCTCAAAGCGTAGATGGGTAGATAGGAAAGCCAAAAGCACAAACACCTTCCAATCTGACGCAGGGATGATTGGCCTGGCGTTATTATTATTATTATTATTATTATTATTATTATTATTATTATTACGTCTCTACCAAAGATCTTAACAATTTCCCTTCGCCACAATCACAGATCCACAATTATGCCAGAGTATTCACTTTTCTTCAGGAGTTATTCACTATGCCACAGTTATTAAAGTTATTATGCACTTTCCACGAGTTATTCAAGCAGTTATCAAACCATCACAAACGCAGGCTGCCACAGAAGATGCATAACTTTCTTCAGATGGGTCCAGATTTTTTCAACTTTTTTTTTGGCCACCACTGCTACACTCAAAAAGCTTCACTGTAAAGCTGGAGTTTCCATACAATCACATTTCACAACCCCGATACAAGCTTTCACAATGAACACCACCCTTTGGCAAATGTTCACAATGTTTCAGCCAGGACTACAAAGGCCTGAGCCGTCCGTGCAGGTTAGCAAGCAATTTTCTTTTTTTTTTAACAATCACAGCTGACAGGTGTGCAAAACGCCTTTCACAATTTTACAAGCGTTCGTTTACAAAATTCACAAGGTTTTTCACAATGTTTAGTGTGTAGTGTCTTAAGCTTTCACAATCACAAAAGCTTGCACATCGCCATCATAATTTATAAGTATGAGAGAGAAATTTACAACGTCGCAATCACCAACAGCAAAATCGTAAGCGGGTATTTACGACGCAACTCTTACGCAACCGTGATGAATGAAGCTTCGACAAGCAGCATCGTAGCTCCTCAGGCTGCCTTGGAAATATTTACAATGTTTACCGTCCATTTACAAAGAAACACAGCGTCCCAAAGCCTTTCCAGCTCACAAGTCTACCCTCGACATGCTTCTCAACTCTTCACTGTGTACGCAATCACAGTCAATAAGAAGTGCAAAAAAACACCAAAAAAATCACAATCTGCCCTGGGAAACATTCAGCAGTGTTCTCGCCCTCAGCAATCACAGGGAAACACGTCCTGTGCATTATGCGTCCGTGGCTTGACCCTTGACCCTGACAGCATATTCAGCGTGACAATGATCCTACTGAGGACTGAGTGTGGCCTTGGTGTGGGGCGTCTGTTTTGCTCTTCTCCCTCCCCCTGCGGGCTGGATACGGCTGCCGTGGGCTGGACTGGGCTGGAGAGGGCTCTTGAAGGCTCGTGAGGACTGCGGAGGGCTTCTGGAAAGGCCTGGTTTGGACTGGAGCGGTCTGAAATGCCTGGATGAGTGGGCCGAGTTGGGGACCAAGATGGGGACGTTTTAAGAGATGGACTGAGGGCTGGCTAGCTGGGGGACAAAGGGCTGTTGTTGCTACTGGGGGCGTAACGGGGCTGGGGGCTAGGGTCTTCGGGCTACCAGATGGGGCCCTCAACTCTGCTCTACGGGGCGGGGCGGGGCGGGGCGGGGAGGGTGAAGGGGCGACATGATAAAAGCTCCAACACTCCAACACCCACGAGATCCAAGAGGGTGTGGCTTGGCGAGGACGTGACGTTAGGGTGGTGCGAGGCAGACTGAGGTGGAGCGGGGAGGAAGGCAGGGAGGCAGGACAGGCAGCAGCGCGCGCGGGAGTGTGGCTAGGTAGGCAGGAGGGGTGAGGCAGGATAGTGGTGAGAGTGGGGAGGCAGGGACGGAGGCAGGGTTAGAGAGTAGAGAGAAGGGGTGAGGCAGGGTTAAAGAGTAGAGAAAAGAGATGTGATAAGGCACTGGAAAGAGGGGGTGAGGCAGGATTAGAGAGTAGACGAGGAGGTGGGCGATAAATAAGAGGGATTAAGAGTAGAAAAGGAGGTAGATCAGATGATAGAGAGAGAGAGAGAGAGAGAGAGAGAGAGAGAGAGAGAGAGAGAGAGAGAGACTCATATGAGGGAAGGGGGAGGGAAGGGGGAGGGAAGGGGGAGGGAAGGGGGAGGGAAGGGGGAGGGGAGGGAAGGGGGAGGGAAGGGGGAGGGGAGGGGAGGGGAAATGAGAGTAAGTGAAGCATGAAAAGATGCAGAGGGGAAAGAAGGGAGGGAGGGAGGAAGAGGGGAAAGGAGGGAAAGAGGAAAAATGGAAAGGGAGGAAAAAAGAGAAAGGGAGAAGAGGAACGGAGGAAGGGGGGGAAGAGAAGAGGAAAAGGAGGGAGACGAAAAGAAGAGGGAGATGGAGGTATGGTGGATGGAAGAACAGGAAAGATGGAAGAGAGGGGGAGAAGAGGAAGAGGGAAGGGGGAGGGAGAGAGAAATGGAAGAGGAAAGAAGAAAAGGAGGAATAAAGAAAGAAGATGAGAAGGATGATGTGGAAGAGGAATACAAGAAAAGGAAGAAAAAGGAAGAGGAGGAAGAAGAGAAAGAGCAAAGGGGGAAGAGGAAATTGCATAAAGAGGAGGGAGAAACGATACAAAAAAAAAAAAAAGTGGGTAGACAAGGAAATAGAGATGAACATAAATCAGTGGTGGGGAGGGAAAAGGGAATGAGAGAGAGAGAGAGAGAGAGAGAGAGAGAGAGAGAGAGAGAGAGAGATTTGGGAGGAGGAACAGAATGAATAAGAATGGAAAGACGGAGGAGGAAGAGAGGAAAGAAAGAGAGAGAGGGGATAGAGGGAGAGAATGAAGGGATAGAGGGAGAGGAAGAGGGGAGAGAAAGAGAGGAAGATGGGAGAAAAAGAGAGGAAGGAGGAGGAAGAGAAAAGGATGAAGGGAAGGGAGAAGGAAGACAAGATGGAAGAAAAGAGATGAAAGGAAGAGGTAAGGAAGGAAGAGGTAAGGAAGGAAGGCAGGACAGGAGAAACAAGAAGAGGAAAAGGAAAGGTAAACGTGGAAGAAGGGAAAAGGAAGAAGGAAGGATGGAAGAATGAAGGGGAAGGAATGATGATAAAAAGGAGAATAGAGGAAAGGAGAAAAAAAACAGGAAATGATGAGGATAATGATGATGATGATGGTGGTGACGATTATGATGATTAATCGTACACGTAATAAGTACATAATAATAATAATAATAATAATAATAATAATAATAATTAGATATTCCAAGAACTCCACATTTCAGATGATAATGACACATTCTAGCTTCATACTGTGGCAATCACGTTCACTCATCTCCACAGAGTTGGATCAAAATCGGCCAAATACTTTCCGAATCAGTACTTCCAGGCATGAGGTGGCCACTTTGATTTTCCTCAATATGTAAAAAGGTATTTGTTGGATCTCAGTATCACTACCCAGGTACACTAGTATATGCTGACCACTACATACTAGACATTTGGAAAGCAATCGATTCAGTAGTTTTCGCTGCACTGGAGAGCAAATACTGAAAACGCATTACAGAGGCGCTAGTGCTAGGGGGGGGGGAAATGTGCCAGAAGAAGCCTGTAACCAAGACACATCACTCCTAAAAATTTCCAGTTTCCATCTCGAACAGTTTTGGAATGCCAGCCTTTATTGATCTCTCCCCCCCCAAAAAAAAAATCTATATTATAATAATAATAATAATAACAATGTGTGGCTTAGAAACACACACACACACACACACACACACACACACACACACACTCTCTCTCTCACTTTTTCCTTCCTTCCTTTTTTTCATTTTTCACATTTCTTCCTCCCTCTCTCCATCCACCCCTTCCTCTACTCCAATTCCCCTCTCTCCTCTTTTTTTCTTCCCCTTCTTACCTCTAATCCCTCCCTCCTCCTCCTCCCTTCCCTCCCTCTCTCTCTCTCTCCCTGCCTAACCACTTCCTTTTTCCATCTCTCCCCGCTCTTTCTCCCTCCTCATTCCCTTTTCTCTCTCCCTTCCCTCGCTCTGTTTCCTCTATCCTCTCTCTCTCTTTCACCCTATTTGTCTCTTGAATCTTTTCTCCCTTCCCTACCCCTTCCACAACTCCCCCTCTCCTCTCTACCAACACATTCCCCTTCTCTCCCTCCTCTCTCTTTCTCTCCCTTCTCTCTTCCCACTCCCTCCCTTCCCTTCTTCCCCTCACCCTTCTTTTACCTTTCCATCCTTCTTCCTCTCTCCTCCACTCCCCTTCATTCTCCCTTCCCACTCCCTTCTTTTCTTCCCTTCAACCTTCTCTTACCTTTCCTTCCTTTTTTCTCCCTCTTTCTCTCCCTTCTCTCTTCCCACTCCCTCCCTTCCCTTCTTCCCCTCACCCTTCTTTTACCTTTCCATCCTTCTTCCTCTCTCCTCCACTCCCCTTCATTCTCCCTTCCCACTCCCTTCTTTTCTTCCCTTCAACCTTCTCTTACCTTTCCTTCCTTTTTTCTCCCTCTTCCTCCCCCTTTCATTCTCCCTTCCTTCTCTTCTTCCCTTCACCTTTCCTTCCTTCCTTCTCCCTCCTCTCCCTTCCTTCTCCCATCCCACATCCTCCCTTTTTTTCTTCCCTTCACCCTTCTCTTACATTTCCTTCCTTCCTTCTCCTCTCCCTTCCTTCTCCCCTCCCACTCCCTCCCTTCTCTTCTTCCCTTAACCCTTCTCTTACCTTTCCTTCCTTTTTTCTCCCTTCTCCTCTCCCCTTCATTCTCCCTTCCCACTCCCTTCTTTTCTTCCCTTCACTCTTCTCTTACCTTTCCTTCCTTTTTTCTCCCTCTTCCTCCTCCTCTCATTCTCCCTTCCTTCTCTTCTTCCCTTCACCCTTCTTTTACCGTTCCTTCCTTCCTTCTCCCTCCTCCTCCTCCTCTCCTGCTATTCTCCCTTCCTCTTCTCTCTCACGTCGGTTCAGTCCACACCCTAACTACTTTATGCATCAAACAAGCTCGTTATAGATCAACAGACCGCTTGTTATCTACGTATTCTCTCTCTCTCTCTCTCCAATTTATTCTCTCCTTTTCCTCCTACTTCTTATCTTCATTACTTTATCTCCCTTCTCGTCTCTCTCTCTCTCTCTCTCTCTCTCTCTCTCTCTCTCTCTAATCCTGACATACGGTGTTCGGTCCTTGTCAACCGCCACACACTGGGTCCAATTCTCTCACTTTTTTCACTCTATTTCACTCTGCACTTACGTCCTCTCCTTCATCTCCTTCATTTTCCTTCACTCCTTCATTACCTTCTTCAAGGCTTCTCTTTACCTTCCTTCACTTCCTTTCCTCTTCATTTTACTTCAGTTTTTCCTTCCTTCATTTTCCTCTTTCTATACCTTCCTTCCTTCATTTTCCTATTTCATTATTTTTTTCACTTTCTCCTTCCTTTCCTTCCTTCACTGCTTCTCTTCCTTCATTCACTGTTCTTCCTTCCTTCATTTCTTTCTTGCATTACCTTTTCACTGGTTATCATTTCTTATTCATTTCCTCACTTCTTTCATGTCATTCAATACTTTTCCTTCACTCCTTTATTACCCTTATCACTCTCATTCACTTCCTGTTTTCCTTCACTTAGGTAAATTCCGAGTTCTTACATTCATTTCCTTTATTCCTCTCCCACTCTCTCTATCCTCATTTCCCATCTTCATTCTATTCATACTTTCACGTCATTTCATTCTATATTTTACACTTCTCCAAATACCTTCGCCTTCCTTACCTTATTTCTTCGTTCATTATTCATTTTCCTTCATCTCCTTTCATTTTCAATCTTATCGTGTCTCATTTCTTCATTATTCATTTCCCTTCATCTCCTTTCCTTTTATTTTCAATCTTTACTGATATCAATTCTTAGTAAATCGATTTTTTTCTTATTTGTTCACTTTCTGTCATTTTCCTCATATCATTTCGTTCTCCTTCGTTCCTCTCTCTCTCTCTCTCTCTCTCTCTCTCTCTTCCTTTATTGCCTCTCCCTTCCTTATTTATTTCCTTTACTGCCATTATTGGGTCTAACTTATACTCCTCCTCCCCTCCTTCAATTATTCCTTACCTTCCTCCTTCCTTCCTTCAGTACCCACCCTCCTCCCTTCCTTCGTTTCCAATTTCTCTCTCTCTCTCTCAGCTATTCCTCGTTTACTGTTTTCTTCTTTTCACTTCATTCTTCCTCCTCTCCATTCTCTCCTTCCCTTCTTTCTCCTCTCTCCATTCTCTCCTTCCCTTCTTTCTCCTCTCTCCATTCTCTCTTTCCCCCCTCTCCTTCTTTCCTTCCTTTTTCTTTCCTCGCTCCATTCTCTCCTTCCCTTCTCTCTCCTCTCTCTCCTTCCCTTCTCTCTCCTCTCTCCGTTCTCTCCTTCCCTTCTCTCTCCTCTCTCCATTCTCTCATTGTCTTCTCTCTTCATTTTTCCTTCCCTTCTCTCTCGTCTCTCCACTCTCTCCTTCCCTTCTCCCTCCTCTCTCCATTCTCATCTTCCCTTCTGTCTCCTCTCTCCATTCTCTCCTTCCTTTCTTTCTCTCTCTCCTCTCCACACAAAGACGCTACAAGAATGGCAAGATATTTCTCATTCTTGTCTCTCTCTCTCTCTCTCTCTCTCTCTCTCTCTTTCCTTCTTCAGCCATTGTGTTTATTTTCTTCCTCTCCCTCTTACTCTCTGACTTCCAACCTCCTCTTTTATCTTCTTCTTCCTCTTTATCTACCTCTTCTTAATATTCCTCTCACTCCCTCTCTTTCTCTCTTTTCCTTCTTCAGCTATAGTGTTCTCTTTTCTTCCCCTCTCTTATTCTTTAATTTCTATCCACCTCTTTTCTTCCTTCTTCCTCTTTAATACTCTTCTTACTCCCTCAGTTTCTCTCTTTCTCTTCTTTCTTTTATATCTTTTCTTCCTCTCCTTCCAACCCCCTTTTTCTTCCATCCTCCTCTTTTCTTTCCTCTCCTTCCTTCTTCCTAATATCATCTTTCCTTTTCCTATCCCTTTTTATCAGTATTCTTTCCCCTCCTTTTTCTCTTCCCCTCTTATTACCTTCCTCCACTTATTCTTCCTTTCTCCCTTTCCTCTCTTTTCTCTCTCTCTCTCTCTCCTCTCTTTAGTTCTCCCCTTCTTCCTTCCTCTCTTCTCAAGTTCTCCTCACTCTCCCTCTTCTTTCCTTAGTTTCCTTCTTCCTTCCTCTTCATTTTTTCCCTCTCTCGTTCCTTCAATATCGTCCTCTTCCTTCTTCCATTTCCTCTTTTTTTTTCCATTCCTTCTCTTCTTATTTTCCTTCCCTCCTTCCTTATCCTTCCTTCCTCTTCCTCCTTCCACCATCCTTCATATTCTTTATCAGTTCCTCCTCCTCTCTTCTTTATTACGCTTTTTCTTCGTTCTTCTCTTTCCTCTTCTTTCTCCCTGTAACTCCATTCTACTTCTTGTTTCCTCTCTCTCTCTCTCAAAGCAAAGATAGTTGGCGAGGTGACAAACGGCTTTCCTGCATCCCTCCATCACCTCTCTCTCTCTCTCTCTCTCTCCCCTATATGCGCCTCTACTCCCCTTCTATCTCGACCTAAATTATTTCTCCCTACCTTCTCTCTCTCTCTCTCTCTACCTCTCTTTTTTTTCCTCCCTCCCTCCTTTCCTTCTTTATTTCTCTGCTTTTTCTTTTAAGCTTTCTCTCCTTCCTTTTCTTCTCTCCTTCTCATTTTCCTCCTTCCTTCTCACATACTCTCCTTCATATATTTCCTTCCTCTCATTCAGTCTTGCCTTCTTTCATTCATTCTTCCTTCCTCCCTTCCCTTTCCTTTTTTCCTTCCTTTCTCCCTCCCCCTTTCTTCCTTCCTTCACACTTTATTCCTTCCTTCTTACCCTCCCTCCCTCCCTCCTTCCTTCTTCACCTCCCTCCCTCCTTCCTCCTTTCCTTCCTTCCCTCCCTCCCTCCTTCCTTCCTCAGCCATCAAGGTTTTCATTGCCTTAGCCTTGACACCTTGGCCCTTCCCCCCCCCCCTCTCTCTCAACTCTTTTCCTTCCTAGAAATAAATAATAATGTTATTCTTCCATTATTTTTTTTAATTAAGGGTATTTTATATAGGTGGTTACCTCTAAAATAAAATAAAATAATTAAAGCATAAATAAATATAATGTAAACTGTCCTTTATTTATTTAATGGGTTGTTTATGGGGGGGGGTCAGGTCCAAATGGGCTATAAAACACATTAGCTTCAATATCTCCTCCCAACATCCCATTACACCCATTAACACCCCATCAACCCATTATCTTCCCCATTAACACCGATTACACCCTCCCCACTCATCCATTACCTCCCCATTAACTCTATCTCCCCCATTAACACCCCATTATACCCTCGCATTAACCCATTACCTCACCCATTAACACCCCATTATACCTATTACCTCACCCATTAACACCCCATTATACCCATTACCTCACCCATTAATACCCCATTACACTCTGCCAACTCACACATTATCTCCCACTGGCACACCATTACACCCCCATTCACCCATTATCTCCCCATTAACACCCCATTACACCCTCCCCATTAACCCATTATCTCCCCCATTAACACCCCAGCACTCACCCATTACCTCCCCATTAACACCCCTTTACACCCTCCCCATTCACCCATTATCTCCCCATTACACCCTCCCCAATCACCCATTATCTCCCCATTACACCCTCCCATTAACCCATTATCTCACCCATGCTCCTATGGCCCACTCTCACCTCAACAACACCGTCTAACCCCATTCATTAACACTCTCAGGCCATTTTCTTTCAATCGCCCCATTATTTTCCATCCTAGACCCATTTTATACGGCTAAAAATGGGTTATAGGAGCCGCAGTGACCGCCTCCCCCATTATTTCACCCATTTAGTCCCATCCTCACTCGCCGCTGACTTAAGAACACGTGATCCGGATTTAGACCTTCGAGAAATGAGCAATACACGTGATTTTCTTGGGCTACCGCTGGATCACACACACACACACACACACACACACACACACACACACACACACACACATCGAGGTAACGAATAAGTGATGTGTAATAACAATAATAATAATAATAATAATAATAATAATAATAATACCGGGTAATAGTAATAATAATAATAATAATAATAATAATAATAACCATCATCATCATCAACATAAGAAGAAGAAGATGAAGGAGAAGAAGAAAAGAAGAAGGATAATAGAAAAAGAAATCAATAATGACGATTAATAATAATAATAATAATAATAATAATAATGAAAAAAAAAAACTGCTTTGGCGTCCAGAGGAAACCGGATAATAATTTTCGCGGGTAAGCTATTGCGATGAAACGTGACCTGGATTTAGAACAGAGGGAGAATTATAACACATCTCATAGACAGGTTAGGATGGTGAAGCGTAGCGTGGATTTAGAGCAGAGTGATAGACAGAAAAAGTAGACAGAAGAGACGGGTGGGGAAGGAGAGAATAAAGAGAGAGACAAGATGGAGAATGAGAAGAAGAAGAAGAAGAAAAGAAGAAGAGGAGGAGGAGGAGGAGGAGGAGGAAAGTGGAAGGGAGAAGATACCAGGGAGAGAAGGAGGAGGAGGAGGAAAGTGGAAGGGAGAAGATACCAGGGAGAGAAGGAAGAGCAGGGAGAGACGGAAGAGAACAAGAAGAGAAGGAAGAGAGCAGGGAGAGAAGGAAGGAAGAGCAGGGTGAGAAGGAAGACAGCAGGGAGAGAAGGAAGAGAGAGCAGGGAGAGAAGGAAGGGAGAGCAGGGAGAGAAGGAAGAGAGAGCAGGGAGAGAAGGAAGGGAGAGCAGGGAGAGAAGGAAGGGAGAGCAGGGAGAGAAGGAAGGGAGAGCAGGGAAAAAAGGAAGGGAGAGCAAGGAGAGAAGGAAGAGATGGATGAAAGAACAGGGAGGGAAGGAGAGAAAGGAGAGAAGGAAGAGACAGCAAGGAAAGAAGGACGAAAGAGCAAGGAGAGAAGGAAGAGAGAGCAGGGAGAGAAGCAAGAGAGAGCAGGGAGAGAAGCAAGAGAGAGCAGGGAGAGAAGGAAGGGAGAGCAGGGAGAGAAGGAAGGGAGAGCAGGGAGAGAAGGAAGAGAGCAGGGAGAGAAGGAAGAGACAGCAAGGAAAGAAGGACGAAAGAGCAGGGAGAGAAGGAAGAGAGAGCAGGGAGAGAAGGAAGAGAGAGCAGGGAGAGAAGGAAGAGAGAGCAGGGAGAGAAGGAAGAGAGAGCAGGGAGAGAAGGAAGAGAGCAGGGAGAGAAGGAAGAGAGAGCAGGGAGAGAAGGAAGAGAGCAGGGAGAGAAGGAAGAGAGCAGGGAGAGAAGGAAGAGACAGCAGGGAGAGAAGGAAGAGACAGCAGGGAGAGAAGGAAGAAAGAGCAGGGAGAGAAGGAAGAGAGCAGGGAGAGAAGGAAGGAAGAGCAGGGAGAGAAGGAAGGAAGAGCAGGGAGAGAAGGAAGGAAGAGCAGGGAGAGAAGGAAGGAAGAGCAGGGAGAGAAGGAAGAGAGCAGGGAGGGAAGGACGAAAGAGCAGGGAGGGAAGGAAGGATGGGAGGAAGAAATGGAAAAGGAAATGGGGAGGGGAGAAAAAAGAAACAGGAGAGAGAGAGAGAGAGAGAGAGAAATGAAAGGAGAGATGGAGGGATTAGGCAGATAAAGAAGACAAGGGAAAGAAGAAAGGGAGAGAAGTAGACAGGGAGAGAAGTAGACAGGGAGAGAAGCAGACAGGGAGAGAAGCAGATAGGGAGAGAAGCAGATAGGGAGAGAAGTAGATAGGGAGAGAAGTAGAAAGGGAGAGAAGTAGAAAGGGAGAGAAGTAGAAAGGGAGAGAAGTACAAATGGAGAGAAGTACAAATGGAGAGAAGTACAAATGGAGAGAAGTACAAATGGAGAGAAGTAGAAAGGGAGAGAAGTACAAATGGAGAGAAGTAGATAGGGAGAGAAGACAGAGATTAAAGGAGATGGACTTGGTTGGTGAGAGAAAGAGAGAGAGAGGAGGGTAAAGGGGAACGAGAGAGAGAGAGAGAGAGAGAGAGAGAGAGAGAGAGAGAGAGAGAGAGAGAGAGAGAGAGAGAGAGAGACCACAAAAGTCAATTACAACAACAGCATTAGGAAAAGCAATTCACATCTATCTATCTATTTACCTACCCACTTAGCTACCCATCTATCTATCCGTATATCTGTCTATCTATCCATCCATCCCATCTATATTTCCTTATCTATCCATCTTTATCTATCCACATGCCTTTTATCTATCTAGGTTCAGAACTACCTGCCTACAGTATAAATGTAGAGATCTATTTACGTATCTATCTATCTATCCCGCAGTCTACTAATCTATCTACCTATCTATCTATCCCGCAGTCTACTAATCTATCCATCTATCCATCTCGCAGTCTACTAATCTATCTATCCATCTATCCATCTCGCAGTCTACTAATCTATCTACCTATCCTGCAGTCTACTAATCTATCTACCTATCTATCTATCTCGCAGTCTACTAATCCATCTATCTATCTATCAATCCCGCAGTCGACCACTCTAACACCAACGCTTTCCAAATACCACCGTTCTTCACCATCAACCCTGGACATAATATAAGCAAAAACAAATCAAATCAAAGACATTATTCTTCCTCTTAAAATTCGACGCAACACAAAGAGGAGGATGAAACACAAGAGGAAAGCCAACAAAAAAAAAGAGGAATATTCACCTTTAAAAAACAATGACAACAACTAGAGGGAGATGAAGGAGATATATTAAAGTCTCTCTCCTGCAACACAAACTCAAAGACGCAACACAAGATCATTTTTTTAAAGCCAGACTGATAAGGTGATGCTGCAACACTATCAATACTCCTAGGTATATCCTAATCAACACTACATTCTTCCTATCAACACTGCAACACTCCCGGGACCTCTATCAACGCTGCAACACTAAAAGCAACACTGATAATGAAAGAATATCACCACCTATCTATCCATCCATTTACATATCTACCTCTCCAACTCACACCCCTGCCACACACACCTCACCAATCCATCCCTGTATATCATCCTCGGTCTTTCTCTCCTTCTCCCCTCCTCCATTTCACTCACCTAACACTCTCATAGTCAGTTTCTCATTCTCCACATCGCCAAACCGTCTAAAGGTACAATACAGCCACATCCGCATCTACACCACAATACTCTTTCAATTCCTTTTTTTCTCCGTCTGTCTCTGCCTAACTCCACATGCTCCTCCCATGTAACTTTCTCTCTCTCTCTCTCCAACAAGGTCCACGTTTCACTTCCATACGTCAGTCATGCAGCGACATTTATACTTCCATACTCACGTCCCTATTCCTTTTCACTGCTTTCAGTCACCAAGGAACCTTTCTTCCTATTAATACATGCTCTAACATGGCCCAAATTTGGTACTAGTCACGAAGAAGTGCTGTGGAAAGGAAATACAGCCATTGTCTCTATCTGGCAATGCGTTAAGTTACAAGAGGACGAAAATATGGGCCAAGTTAAGATGAAACAACTATAGAACACTAACCCCCTTGCAACATATCAATCAATAATGCAACACCCCAGAGAGCCCAATCAACACTGCAATACGAGGGAGGCTGCAACATAATGGTCAACTCTGCAACTCTGTGTGATTATTGCAGAGCCGTAAAATTCTAAATAGCCACAGCAATCAACATTACTACCACCACAACTACCACAATCACATTACTACCACCACAACTACCAGGAGCACCAGGATTATGACTACCACAATTACAACTACAATCACTACCAGCACGATCATAACTACCACCATCGCCATCACCACCACAACTTCCCTCACCATTCCCTCAACTACCATCACAAATACCGCCACTACACCACTTTCCACTATCATCATCAGCAGAACTACCACTACCACAGCTTCCACAACTACCACCACCACCACAACTACCACCATTAGGGTAAGCGGGAGGATGAAAGCTAATGTAGGATATAATGACGGGCTGTGGTGTGTGGTGGACCAACGCCACACACACACACACACACACACACACACACACACACACACACACACACACACACACACACACACAAACACACACACACACACACACACACACACACACACACCGCATCACAGTGTATATCACATCCAACCACAACGACGTTCATAACTCAAGACACACACACACACACACACACAATAAAAAAAAAAAAAAGCATCACTAACATACACTAAAAAAAAAAAAAAAAAAAAAAAAAAGTAGAGGCCCCCCAAGGGTTCAATCACACCAGCCGCAAGCCGACACATATCTAGCGCAGCTCGGACTATGACCTTGACCTTGACCTACTTTCACCAATTTCGAACTCCTGGGAAATTTTCATCCCAATTACACACCTGTAAAATTTTGTGGTACCTTGAGCGGTTGCGAAGTTTTCATGGTAACAGATACACAGACAAACACACGGAAAACAATATCACCTTAGCTATCGCGGCTGGTAACGAACAAAAACAAAAACAACGATCCAAAGCAACAACGAGACTGACATATATACTTCTATTAACTAAGAAAAAAAAAATGGTAACTTTTTCCAATTCCGTTTTCTTACCGGTAGATAATTCTATTTGGCTTAGGAAGGACGGGATATTAACAATTAGGTACATCTCCATCACCACCATCAGCATTATTATTATTATTATTATTATTATTATCACCACGAACACCATCACTACTACTACCACCACCACCACCACCAACTCCTCAATGCTTGCTAAGTAAAATGAGATGGTAAGAGTGGAGGAAAAACGCAGACGTAGGTAGGTAGGTAGGTAGGTAGGTAGAGAGAGAGAGAGAGAGAGAGAGAGAGAGAGAGAGAGAGAGAGAGAGAGAGAGAGAGACGGGGAGGATGGAAGGGAAAGGAGGGGAGGATAAGGGAAGGGGAAGGGGATGGAGGAGAGGAGAGGGGAAGGGGATGGAGGAGAGGAGAGGGGAAGGGGATGGAGGAGAGGAGAGAGGAAGGGGAGGGAATGGCGATGGAAGGGAAAGGTTGGGAGGGAAGGGAAGGGAATGGAATGGAATGGAGAGGGGAGGGAAGGGAAGGGAATGGAATGGGGAGGGAAGGGAAGGGAAGGGAATGGAATGGGGAGGGAAGGGAAGGGAAGGGAAGGGAAGGGAATGGAATGGGGAGGGGAGGGAAGGGAAGGGAAGGGAATGGAATGGAATGGGGAGGGAAGGGAAGGGAATGGAATGGGGAGGGAAGGGAAGGGAATGGAATGGGGAGGGAAGGGAAGGGAATGGGGAGGGAAGGGAAGGGAATGGAATGGGGAGGAGGGAGGGGAGGGACAAGGGACAGGGAGGGGAGAGGAACTGCAGCATGGTAGCGTGTATCGATCTTTGCACCCCCTCTCCTCCCCACTCCCCTCATTCTCCCTCCCTCTCTTCCCCACTCCCCTCACTCTCCCTCCCTCTCCTCCCCACTCCCCTCACTCTCCTCCCCACTCCCCTCACTCTCTCCCCCTCCCTTCTCCCCTCTCTTCCCTATTCCCCTCCCTCTTCTACCCACTCCTCTCTCCCTTCCTTCCCTCCTGTCTTCCCCACTCCCCTCCCTCCCTTCCCTTCCCTCTCTCTCCATCCCCTCCTCCCCCCTTCCCTTTCTCTCCCTTTACCTCCCTCATCCGGCTCTCCCTTTCCTTCCCTCTCCCATCCTATTCTCCCTCTCCTCTCCTCTCCCATTTTTCCTCCCTCTCTCCCTTTCCCCCTCCTCCTCCTCAGCTCCTCCCCATCATTCTCTCCTCCCCGACCTCACCCCACCTCTCTTTCTCCCTCTCTCCCACACTACGCATATTTCTCACTCCCCTTCCGCATCTCTCTCTCTCTCTCTCTCTCTCTAATTCTCTTTTTTTCCTATACACCACAGTGTTTCGTTCCCATTCTTTATTTTAAGTAGTTTTCGTTCACTGGGAGATTTATACTTATTTCTGGGGAGATAAAATATATAAGTAATAATAATAATAAAGATGATGATGATATGATGATGATGATGATGATGATGAGGAGGAGGAGGAGGAGGAGTAGGACAGTGAAAATATTTATAACGATGGGATTATTATCACTATTACTATAATAATAATAATATTAATCATAATAATAATAATAATAATAATAATAATAATAATAACACAAATGATGAATTGTGATGAAAATGGAAAATAAATAATAATAATAATAATAATAATAATAATAATAAAATGAAATCATGCAGTAAATAATAACAGTAATAATAACAATACTAATAATAAATAAATTAATAGAAAATTAAATAAAAATAACAATAATAATAATAACAGCAAAAACAGACCCAAATACTCTCTCTCCCATTCCACCTCAACATCAATGGAAAACCAAAAATGACCGAAACATATAAAAAAAAATCGTAACTCTCTGAAACACCTGTGGGTCAAAGGCAAAACACCTTGATTACCTGTCCAGCCCCAAAAAGTTACGTTCAAGCTTAATGAGCATCGTTCAATTTGGAAGGTTTGTGCAACTCTGTGGGGAAGTGGAGTTGTGTGTGTGTTTGAGAGAGAGAGAGAGAGAGAGAGAGAGAGAGAGAGAATGAACTAAAGAACAATAGAACCCGGGATTATATATTTTTTGTACTATTTATTACTGTTCTCTCTCTCTCTCTCTCTCTCCAGTCCCTATTTCATTCCCTTTTTCCTCTCTCCCTCCCTGTTTTTCCTCCATTTCCTTCCTTGATTTTCTCCTCTTCCTTTATTCTCCCTTCTTCCTTATTTCCCCCCCCCTCTCTTCCCAGTCTCCCTCCGTATCCCTCTCTCTCTCTCTCTCTCTCTCTCACACACACACACACACACACACACACACACACACACACGCATTTACTGGCAGTGAAAAATGGACTCTAAAATGAAAGCTTATAAGATTGATTAATGTGTTGTTTGTAATTAGGTGCTCTCTCTCTCTCTCTCTCTCTCTCTCTCTCTCTCTCTCTCTCCTTCCTGTCTCGTCTGCACTGGGAATTATATCATATCCAGAGTTTTATTTGAAGGATGAAAGAGGAGAGGCTGAGTACGGAGGAAAGGAGAGAAAGTCGAGAAATTGGAGGAAAGTGATGGAAGGAAGAGAAGGAGGGGAGAAGAGAAGGAAGGAGGGAAGAACGAAGAAGAAAATGAAGGAGGAAAAAAGTAGAGAAAGAGGGAAGAGGAGAAAGAAGGAGAGGGAAGAAAAGAGGAGGATGGGAAGGAAGGAAGAGGAATGGAAGATAGATAGGAATGAAGGAAGGAAGGAGGGAAGAGGATGAGGGGGAAGAGAGAAAGGAAGGGAAGAGGAAATTGAATGGTGTGTGTGTGTGTGTGTGTGTGTGTGTGTGTGTGTGTGTGTGTGTGTGTGTGTGTGAGAGAGAGAGAGAGAGAGAGAGTATATTGCTGAATCCATGTTTGTGTGTGTGTGTGTGTGTGTGTGTGTGTGTGTGTGTGTGTGTGTGTGTGTAAAGCTAATACAAGTACAGCCACAATTACACAAAGCCTGTAATTACAAAGACAATTACATGTTAATGACCCCTAATTACATAGCCTCCACAAAGCTCTCGAAAATGACACACACACACACACACACACACACACACACACACCACAAATACAAACACATGCACATGCCCCCACACATACCCCCCTACACACACACACACACACACACACACACACACACACATACCTCCCTACACACACACACACACACACACACACACACACACACACACACACACACTGTAGTCCTTCCTTCACTCACTCCATCATACTCTTTCACCTGCACCTCACTTCTTTTCATTCCTACCTCCAATTAGACATGAATACAGGTAGGATTATTACGTGACACGGATTAATCGCCATAATCACGTAATCCCAAATCCCCTAACAGCCTGGGATTACAGTGGGGATGGGGGCAGGATGGGGTGCAAAAGGGGAGGGGGGTGGGAGGGGAGGATGGGGTGCAAAAGGGGAGGGGGGTGGGAGGGGTGGAATGGGGGAGGGAGGCGATAGTGGGGGTATGGGGTTAAGAAGAGAGTGGGGGGGTGGGGTGGGGTGGGGTGGGGTGGGGTAGGGGAGAGGAAGACGGGGAATCTAACCGGAAAAAACGAGAGAGAGAGAGAGAGAGAGAGAGAGAGAGAGAGAGAGAGAGAGAGAGAGAGAGACTCCATGGGTGAGGGGGAGGGGAGGAAGGCATTAAAAAGGATGGTAGGGGACAAGGAGGAGGGGAGGGGAGGGGCAGGGGGAGATATGACAGAGAGGGGTGAGTGTCCTAGTGGAGGGGAGGGGGAGGGGAGAGGGGAGGGGGTAGTGTGGTTGTGAAATCGTTTGTGCAAGAGCCAATGAAAAGTTTAGACAGGGAACCCCTATGGAGATGTCATTGTGTGTGTGTGTGTGTGTGTGTGTGTGTGTGTGTGTGTGTGTGTGTGTGTGTGTGTGTGTGTGTGTGTGTGTGTGAATATATCGTGGCGTCACATTATGTATACGCATCAGTGTGTGTGTGTGTGTGTGTACTAATTGCTCCTGACCTACATGCTCAAATACATCAAAGGTTTACATCCGTGTATACCTTCCTGTCAGCCCAATCATGTGCGTGCAGGGGAGTGACGTGTATGTAAGTGTATATTCATGTACGTTTGCTTGTGTACGTTTGTGTGCGCTAAATGTGTGCGTCTTTCTAGGCCAGAATGCTTGGAAAAACGATGTGTTTGTATGTGCGTTTATTACAGTGTGTGTGTGTGTGTGTGTGTGTGTGTGTGTGTGTGTGTGTGTGTGTGTGTGTGTGTGTGTGAGAGAGAGAGAGAGAGAGAGAGAGAGAGAGAGAGAGATGGGAATGGAGGGAATAAGAATAAGGATAAGGAAGGAAGGAAGGAAGGAAGGAAGGAAGGAAGGAAGGAAGGAAGGAAGGAAGGAAGGACGGAAGGAAGGAAGGAAGAAGGAAGGAAAAGGAAGGAAGGAAGGAAGATGGGGAAGACAAAAGAAAATGTGTTTCTCCTTCCTTCCTCCTCCTCCTCCTTCCCTCCCCTCTCTTTCCTCTTCTTCCCTCACCCCCTTTCCCCGTCTTTCACCCCACCTCTCCTCCCCTCTCATTTCCTCTCCATTTCATCCTCCCCTTTCTTCCATATTCCTCAACTCTCCCCACTCTCTCCTCTCCACCCTCTCTCTCTCTCTCTCTCTCTCTCTCTCTCTCTCTCTTACATTTCTCTCTCGACTCTCCACTTGCCTCTCCTTCTGCTTTCTCTTTCTATCTACCTATCTATCTATCTACCTGTCTATCTATACCTATATTCCTTCTCTTCCTCGTTTCTTTCTCTCTCTCTCTCTCTCTCTCTCTCTCCCACCATTTTTTCTCCCCAGTTTTTACCTCCCCTCTTTGTCTCCCTCTCCTCCATTTCCTCTCTCATTCTCTCCACTTCCTCCCTCCTCTTTTGTTTACTCTCTTCTGTTTCTCTCCTCCTGTACATTATCTTTCAGGTATTTTTCAATTTGTTTTATTCAGCTACAGGTATACACAATTAAAACTACTAAAAAATAAAGTTACAGTTGTTCCAAAAAATGAGTGTTTGGCACCAATTGTATTTTTTTTATTAGTTATGGGTAAATAGGGGTGTTTTTTTCCCTTCTTCTTCTTTTCTTTATTGTGTGTGTGTGTGTGTGTGTGTGTGTGTGTGTGTGTGTGTGTGTGTGTGTGTGTGTGTGTGTGTGTGTGTGTGTGTGTCAATTTTTTTAAACAATGGATTTATTATGGATTCTGTTTTTCCTGTTTCTTTATTCTCTCTCTCTCTCTCTCTCTCTCTCTCTCTCTCTCTTTCAATAATTCAGCTTACTGTCTAGTTATTCCAGCAATTCCTTCCCTCGTAAATCCCTCCTTCCTTTCCTCTTCCCTCTTCCTCCTCCTCATCTCTCCCTCCCTCCCTCCTATCCTTTCCTCGTCCTCTTCCCGCTTTCCCTCCCTCCCTCCTACTCTTCTCCTCCTCTTCCTTCTCTTATTACCTCCATTATTCCCCTTTCCCTCTTCCTTCTCCTCCCCTCATCTCTACCTCTCTCCTACTCCTCTTCTCTCATATCCCTCTTCTTCCTTTTATTCCTTCCTTCCATCCCCTTTCCCTCCTCCTCCTCCTCCTCTTCTTTCCCTCTTCCTTCACCTCTTCTCTCTCTTCTTCCCTTTCTTCCTTTTTAAATCTGCCTTCCTCCTCCTCCTCTTATATATTTTCTCTTCCTCCTCTACTCTTTCTCTACGTCCTCTCTCTAATTCCCTCTGTCCATCACTCTTCCTTCTCTCTGTCCTTCAGTTCTCTCTCTCTCTAATTATCCCATTCACTGTTCAATTATTCAGGTCTTAACTGGTACAACGTTAGGGACATTGATTATATGTGCCACGGCGGACTCTCTCTCTCTCTCTCTCTCTCTCTCTCTCTCTCATCGTACCTTTTCAAAGTTTACGTCCTCCCTCCCTCCCCCCCCCTCACTCTCAGGTAGGTGAGTAGAATATGTACGCATGTGTATGTGTATATGTATATAGGTAGGTAGGTATACATATGTGCGTGTGTGTACGTATCTGCATGTGTACCCTCATCCACTGCAAGTAGGTAAGGTATACACATGTGCCTGTGTATAAGTATCGATGCATGTGTACCCTCATCCACTGTAAACAGGTAAAGTATACAGATGTGCGTGTGTGTATATATCGATGCATGTGTACCCTCATCCACTACAGTACGTACGTAAGGTATACATACGTGCGTGTGTGTAAGTATCTATGCATGTATACCCTCATCCACAGCATATAGGTAAGGTATACATATGCGCGTGTGTGTATCTATCTACTCATGTGTACCCTCACCCCCTGCATTACATACACAGTCATTAACAACCGCATTCTAATCGCTGCACACCAATTACACTGTTTACTGCTTGTTATAATGCGCTGCGGAGGAACGGGGAAGGGGGGGGGCACAATTACACCTGGTGGTCGTGTCGGTAGTGCACTGGGAGAGGGATTGGTGGGATGGAGGGAAGAGGGACTGGAGGCACTGATTTTGTAATTGTCACCCACTTTCCTCTTCGTCTTCTCTATTTCTTTTTCATCTTCTTCTTCATCTTTTTCTTCATCTGTCTTTTCTTTCTCATCTTCCTTTTTATTCATCTTCTTTCTTCTTTCTCATCATCTTCGTCTTCACCTCCTTATTCATTTTCACCATTTTCTTCACTTTCGTGGCTGGGGTGACTATGCTGGTTGGGTGATGAGGCGGGGTTAGCATCATCATCATCATCATCATAATTTTCGTCATCACCACCATCATAACAGTCATCATCATCATTATCATTCACACATCGCCATGCCTATCACCACCCCCATCATTATCATCATCATATTTCTCATCATCATCATCATAATTTTCGTCATCATCATCATCATCATCATCAAAACAGCCACTTTCATCATTATCATTCACATATCGCCATACCTATCACCACCCCCATCACCATCAAAATCATCATCATCATCATCGTTTTTGTCATCATCATCATCAAAACAATCATCTTCATCAATATCATTCACACATCGCCATACCTATCACCACCCCCATCATCATCATTTTTGTCATCATCATCAGCATCATCAAAATAGTCGTCTTCATCATTATCATTCACACATCGCCATACCAACCACCACCATCATTATCATCATCATCATCAACATCATTCCCCTCCCCGTCTTAAACCATCAATATATTCCAACTCATTTCACACGTCCCTTATAAACACAAATCCCATGGGTTCCAAACTCCATTAATCTTTGTGTTAAGTTATTTTTTTGTTCTACTCCATTAATTCCCCCCCCCTCCAAAAAAAAGCGTCATCTTTCTTCTATACAACCTCTATCTCTCTCATTCTATCTGCCAGTCTTTCTTTATCTTCTATTTGTCCTTATACGTATTCTTTTATGCTCTCTCTCTCTCTCTCTCAATTAGTAACCAAGGAGATCCATTTCATACCAAATACTCCCTTCAATACCCAGTCCCACTCGATGGCAAACAAGCCCATCCTTATTCCCAGACGCAATTAGGTTCAAGATCCATTACCAGCGGAGGATAATAGGGGGCAATTAAAGGGTTTCTGATCTTATATAATTAACTTAGCGTCCATCCTAATTGCGTGTGTGTGTGTGTGTGTGTGTGTGTGTGTGTGTGTGTGTGTGTGTGTGTGTGTGTGTGTGTGTGAGAGAGAGAGAGAGAGAGAGATTACGTAAAGGTGAACATGTACCGTATACCCAGAGAGAGAGAGAGAGAGAGAGAGGGAGAGAGAGAGACCACGCATACTCAAAGCCACGTGGTAACCTCAAAAAAAAAAAAATAATAATAATAATAATAAAAAAGCCGCTCCAAAAATATATACAAAAATCAACAGGAGGCAAATTTTGGACTTAGGAAAAAACCAAAACAAAAAATCAAGAATATAAAATGCCTTACCAACGTGGGTCCAAATCTCATCCGCAAGACTCAAAATTACTAAGTCCTTAATGGGGAAATTCATCTCTAATTTCCCCCACAAAGTTCATTGTTATTCTTACAAATCGGTATACAAAGTCACAGACAAAAATAGTCGTGTCATATTCGATACATGATAATATCAACTACAAATCACTTAAAATTAACTTCCTAAGTGTAGATTTAAAAACATGTATGCTTCCGGAATGAGTGATATCAGTAGGTAAATTATTCCACAGTTTGGGTGCTAGTATGGTGATGGCTCTGGCACCAGAGGTTGTTCTGGCTCTAGGCACAAAAAGGTTATGTCGCTGTCTTGTTGTACTGGCTGTGTTTTCAGTGACAGTGGACAACTTTAGATACCACTCCGGATAAAAACCATTGACAGCCATATAAACAGTGGTACATCTGTCAAAAATATGTTTATCTTTAATCTTTAACCACTTTAATTCCTTTATGATGGGGGTTACATGGTCATACTTTCTTGCTCCCCCAATAGCTACTTTAGCTGCAAAATTTTGTAATTTCTGAACTTGGTGAAGTAAGGTATCATTTGTCGTACCCCATATACCTATACAGTAATTTATTATGCTAAGAACTAGAGACTGTACAACAATTTTTCGAGTTGACTTATCAAAGTTTTCACATATTTGATTTATGAACATAAGTGTTCCCATGACTTTCTTTCTTAATTCAATAATATGCACATCAAAAAGCATATATCTGTCGATGTAGACACCTAGATTTTTTACACTAGTGCTCGGGTAAATGTGCTCACCAGAACAATTTATGACAGTGTTAGGAGGAATATGTGATAGATGTCGTCTATTACCTATGAAGATACATTGTGTTTTTCTTGGATTTAGCATAAGTCCATTTCTAAGAAAATAATGTTTTGCAATCCGTAAGGTTCCTCCTGTTTTGGAGATAAGAGCCTCGAGATTATTTATAGTGTCAGCCTGGAGAAATTGGGTATCATCAGCATATTGCACCAAAGAACATCCATTTATACCCTCAGCAAGGTCATTAACATAGATGGTAAACAAGACAGGACCAAGGATTGAGCCTTGAGGGACCCCGTAAGCTACATTCAGTTTATCAGATATAGTGTTGCTCAGGCGGACAAAATTAATTCCTATTTTCCAGGTAACTTTTGAACCAGAAGCAGTCATTAGTAAGCTTAGCCATAAGGCCTTCAGTAATTGATGCTCTGATGCGGTTGAGAACTGGACCTTTTTAAATATATATTTTTTAGCTCAAATTTTGGTCCTAATTTCCAAAAGTTTCTCAAAATATGGATGGATAGATTGGTAGACAGATAGATAGATAAAGACAGACAGATATATAGATAGATAGAGGTAGATAGATGGAAAGATGCAAATAATTAGGGAAGGGTAGGTGGACATGTAGATAGATAGATATAGATAGATAAATACAGATAATCAGACACATATACAAACAGACATAGATAAACTCAGACTGACAGATAGATACAGATAGACAGATAGACTGATGAATAAAAACAATTAGAGAAACGGGAGAGCGGTGGGTAGGTAGACTGATGGATAGACACAGAGAGAGAGAGCAGACAGACAGACAGACACAAAGATAGACAGACAGACGGACAGACACAATGACAGAGAAATGGATGATTGGATGAGTGAAAGGATAGAGAGAGACAGACAGACAGATAGGCAGATAGATAGACAGACAGCTAGATAGACAGATAGATAGACAGATGGATAGATAGACAGATGGAGTAATAAGACTGATAGCTTGGGGTGTGTTGAATTAAGTTGCGTGGATGGGAGAGCCGTGTTGTAAGAGTTAATGGTGTTGAGAGAGAGAGAGAGAGAGAGAGAGAGAGAGAGAGAGAGAGAGAGAGAGAGAGAGAGAGAGGGAGAGAGAGGTGAAAGGAAGGGGAAAGAAGAGGAAATAAAAGGAAAAGGAGGAGGAGGAGGAGGAAGGGAGAAGAGAGAGAAACGAGGAAGGGAGAAAGAAACCAAGAGGAAGGAAAAGACGGAGAAGGGAGAGAAAAGGGAGACAGAAGAGAGGGAAAAGGGAGACAGAAGAGGGGAAAAGGGAGACAGAAGAGGGGAAAAGGGAGACAGAAGAGAGGGAAAAGGGAGACAGAAGAGGGGAAAAGGGAGACAGAAGAGAGAAAAGGGAGACAGAAGAGAGGGAAAAGGGAGACAAGAGGGGAAAGGGAGACAGAAGGGAGAGGAAAGGGAGACAGAATGGAGAGAAAAGGGGAGACAGAAGGGAGAAAAAGAAAAGGGAGAGAAAAGGGAGACAGAAGGGAGGTAAAAGAGACGGAAGGGAGAGAAAGGGGAGACAGAAGGGAGAGAAAAGGGAGACAGAAGGGAGAGAAAGGGGAGACAGAAAGGAGAGAAAGGGGAGACAGAAAGGAGAGAAAGGGGAGACAGAAGGGAGAGAAAAGGGAGACAAGGGAGAGAAAAGGGAGACAGAAGGGAAAGAAAAGGGAGACAGAAGGGAGAGAAAAGGGAGACAGAAGGGAGAGAAAAGGGAGACAGAAGGGAGAGAAAAGGGAGACAGAAGGGAGAGAAAAGGGAGACAGAAGGGAGAGAAAAGGGAGACAGAAGGGAGAGAAAAGGGAGACAGAAGGGAGAGAAAGGGGAGAGAAAAGGGAGACAGAAGGGAAAGGGGAGTCAGAAGGGAGAGAAAAGGGAGAGAAAAGGGAGACAGAAGGGAGAGAAAAGGGAGGCAGAAGGCAGAGAGAAGGGCGAGACAAAGGAGAGAAAAGGGAGACAGATGAGAGAGACCAGACAGCCATCTTTTCCAATATTCTCTCATTGTCTTGTTGCTAGGTCGCTCTCTCTCTCTCTCTCTCTCTCTCTCTCTCTCTCTCTCACACACCATCCCCTCACTCTCAATTGTCTTACTGCACATATCCCCTTTCCCAATCTCTCTCTCTCTCTCTCTCTCTCTCAAACTCATTAACTTGGCTCCTCGACTCTTCCATCTCCCCTCTCTCCTCCCTCCTCACCCCCTCCTCCCTCCATTTCCCACTCACCCTCTCTCTCTCTCAATAAAAACGAGGAATAAGACAATAAAGGAATTAATAGATTAAATTGTAAAAATAAATGAAACGACAAAGGAAATAAATGGATGAGATAAAGGGAGAGGGAGAGGAAGGGAGGGAGAGAGAGAGAGAGAGAGAGAGAGAGAGAGAGAGAGAAGGACTGGGGGAGGAGAGAGGAATACAAAGGAGTACAAAGGAAAGCAAACAGCAACAGGAGAATTGGTCCTTTCAAGGCTTTGTTATTGATAAGAGCTTTATTTTGTTATCTGTGAGAAGAGCTGAAGATAAGGCTAGTAAAGGAGAAGGGGAGGGGAGGGGAGGAAAAGGGAGGGGAGGAGAGGAAGAGGAGGGAGGGGAAGAGGGGAGGAGGAAGAGCGGAAGGGGGAAGGGGAGAGGACGAGAGGATGAGTAGGGAGGGGGAGGGGGAAAGGAAGAGAGGAAGAAGGAGAAGGAAGGAAAGAAGAGGAGAGGAAGAAGAGGGAGGAGGAGGAAAAGGAGGAGGAAGAACGGAAAGGGAGAAGGAAGGAGAGGAGAGGACGGGGAGAAGACTAGAGAAGGGAAGAAGAGTGAAAAGGAAGTGGATGAGAAGGATGGGAGAGGAGAAGAGAGGGAAGGGAGGAGAAGAGAGGGAGGGGAGGAGAAGAGAGGGAGGGGAGAAGAGAGGGAGGGGAGAAGAGAGGGAGGGGAGACGAAGGGAAAGGAAATGAGAAGCAGTAGCCAGGGTAGAAAAAGGGGTGAGAAGGGGGAGATGAGACGAGATGAGGGGAAGAGAGGGAAGAGGGGAGAGAAGAGAGGAGAGAAGGAGAGAAAGAGAGATGGGAAGGGAAACAGGTGTGATGGAGGAGGAGGAGGAGGAGTGAAAAGTGAAAATAACAAAAGAAGGAGAAGGGAAGGGAGGAGAGGAGAGGAGAACAGAGCTGAGAGAGAGAGAGAGAGAGAGAGAGAGAGAGAGAGAGAGAGAGACGGGGGGGGGTAAGGGGAAGAAGCAGGGAGAGTTGGGGAAAAAGGCGAAAGAAATGGAAAGAGGGGAAGAGAGAGGGGGTGAAGGAAAAGAGAAAGCTGAAAGAAGAGGGAAGGAAGGAGGGAGGGAGGGGAAGGAAGGAGGGAGGGAGGGGGAGGAGTCGGGGAGAGAAGAAAGGGAGGGGAAGGAGTGAGAGGGGAAGAGGGGAAGGAGTGAGAGGGAGGGGAGGGTAAGAGGGGGAAGAAGCGAGAGGGAGGGGAGGAGGGGAGGGTAAGAGGGAGGAGAGGAGGGGAGGGTAAGAGGGAGGGAGGGGGAGTCAAGCAGCATTCGGTTGCCATGGGTTACCGCAGAGGGGTGAGAGAGGGGTGGGGGCTGGGTGGGGTCAGGAGGGCAGGGTAGGGCAGGGTAAGGAAGGGAAGGCTAGGGCAGGGCAAGGAAGGGCAAGGAATGGGAAGGAATGAAATGGAAGATATGTGAAATACCAAGGAACTTTAACGAAGGGTGGGCAAGGATGGGTAGGGAAGGGATGGGTAGGGGGTGGGAAAGGCAAGGTAGGGGGAGCAATGTACAGTAGGGTAGGGTAGGGTGGGGTAGATTGAAGTGTGGTGAATTATGGTTTAGTATTGCGGTGTAGCCTTTATCTACTCTCTCTCTCTCTCGTGTGTGTGTGTGTGTGTGTGTGTGTGTTTTAGCTTTGCAGAAATCAGAGCTCTTTCTCCTGTTTGATGTTTTAACGAATACACCGTTTTAATTCTCTCTCTCTCTCTCTCTCTCTCTCTCTCTCTCCCTCCCTAATCCTCCGTCTCTCCTATCTGACACGCCTCCCTCCCTCCCCCCTCCCCATCACCTCACCTCTCAACAAACCATTAGAGGGAGGGAATGGGAGTGAGGGAGGGAGGAAGGAAAAGAAGGGGAGGAGGGAGAGAGGTAGGAAAAGAAGGGGAGGAAGGAGGGAGGGAGGAAAACAAAGCGAGGAGGGAGAGAGGGAGGAAAAGAAGGCGAGGAGGGAGAGAGGAAGGAAAAGAATGGAAGGAGGAAGAAAGGAGGGACGAAAAGGGAAGGAAAGAAGGAAGGAAGGAGGGAGGGAGGGAGGGACGAAAAGGGGAGGGAGGTCGGAGGAAAAGGGAGAGAAAGGGAACAATGAGAGAAAATGGGGAGAAAAAAGGAAAGGGGAGACAGAACAGAAAGGGGAGAATAGGAAAGTAAAGAGACAGGGAGAGGAAAGAGAAAGGAAAGGAAGAGAAAGGGAGGAGGAAAGTAGGAAGAAGAGGTGGGGAGGTACAAGAAGGAGGGAAGAAGGGGGAGAGAGAAAGCAAGGGAGAGAGGAAGGAAAGGAGAAAGAAAAACAGGGAGGGAGGAGGGAAGGAAAGAAGACAGACGGGTATAAGAGAGAAGGAAGAGAAGAAATGAAAGAAAGGAAGTGGGGAGAGAGAGAGAGAGAGAGAGAGAGAGAGAGAGAGAGAAACAAACCCAGAAAAGAATTGCAAGAAGGAAAAAAAGAAAATATAAAACACAGTAAAAAAATAATCTAATCTTAACGACCCCTGACCTTCTCGGGGTAATTTCGCCCTTACGACTTAGGTCAACAAGGGTCATTTTACCCCCACGCTTAACGAGGCATAGAAACGAGAGGGGGAGGGGGGGATTAGGCTGTTAGGGGGTGGGTTGTTAGTATTGTGTGTGTGTGTGTGTGTGTGTGTGTGTGTGTGTGTGTGTGTGTGTGTGTGTGTGTGTGTTTAAAAATACATACCCGGTATACACTAGAGAATGCCATTAACTCCCATTCTCTCTCTCTCTCTCTCTCTCAATACACAGCCTCCACTCCCCTCTCGCCGATATGATGGAGGGGGAGGGGAGGGGGGGGAGAAAGGGAGAAGGAAAAAAGAAGGGAAGAAGGAGGGAGGGGGAGGGAAGGAATAGGATGGAGGGAAGATGGAAGGGGGGAGGGAGAGGGAGGGAGAGGGAGAGAGGGGGAGGGAGAGGGAGAGAGGGGGAGGAATTAAGAAGAGGGGGAGGAATTAAGAAGAGAGGGAGGAGAAAGAAAGATCGGGTGAGGGAGGAAGGAAAAGGAGGTGAAGGAAGGAAAAAAGAAGAGAGGAGGGAGGGAAGGAGGGACAAAAAGGAAGATGGAGTTAGAGGAAAGAAGGAAGTAGAAAGAGGGGAGGGAAAATGAAGATGAACAGGAGGAAGGAAGGAGAGGAGAAAGAGGGAAGAAAAGAGGCGAGAAGCGGGAGAAAGGCGATGAAGGAAAGGATGAAAAGGAAAACGAAGAAGGAGTGAGGAAGGAAGAAGGAACAGGAGAAAGGAAGGAAGGAATGAAAGAGGAGGAAGAGGGATAAAAGACGAAAACGAAGAGGGAGGTGGGTGAAGAAGGAAGAGGGAGAGAAGGGAAAAAGAAGAGGGGAAGGAGGGAGGAAAAAGATGAAGAGGAGGAAGGAAGGAGTGAAGGAAGAGGAAGAAGGATTAAAGAGGAAGAGGAAGAAGGATTGAAGAGGAAGAGGGGGTGAAGGAGAAGAGGGCACGAAGGAAAATGCCAAGTGAGTTTAAATATTATACAAAGGTGGGGCAAGAGGCAGGATATTGGCCTAAACCATGCACACTGCCAGCATCATATATCTTACCCTACATCAATATATCACCTATTCCCTCTGTCTATCTATCTATCTATTTATCAACCATGGCCTCTCATAATTCACTCATAGTTATTATTTACCATTAATTACTGTAACTGAGTATTGGATGAGGCTTGGACCTATCAATTCTCTCTCTCTCTCTCTCTCTCTCTCTCTCTCACACACACACACACACACACACACACACACACACACACACACACACACACACACACACACACACACACAGAAATTAGTCCATCGCAAATATAAGTCTGCCAATATTGTGTATAAGATTAATAAAAAAATGAACCAAAAAAATGAATAATAACAAGAAAGAGCGCCATCGTACTGAAGGGGTTAAAACAGCAACAAACACAAACAAACAAACACCATCTTATGAGGGAAGGAGCTGACGCCATAAGAGTCAAATCGGTGTGTGACAGACTGGGAATTTCACCTTTATTTAATTACCTGGTTATGTAATTCTCCCTCTCTCTCTCTCTATCTATCTATCTATCTCTCCTTGTTCATCTATTCCCTTGCTTTAAATCTTGATACTGTCTGCCCATCTCTCTCTCCCTCTCTCTCTCTCTCTCTCTCTCGCGTAGTCTGTTGATCCTGTTACTCCCTGAAATGAAAGCTACCCCCGCTCTCTCTCCCTCCCTCCTTCCCCCTCTCTCCCTCCCTTTCCCCCCCTCTCTCTCCCTCCCTCTTTCCCCCCTTCTCTCCCTCCCTCTTCTCTACCCCTCATTTTACCCTCCTCCCTCCATCTTTCCCTTCCTCTTTTCTCCTTCCTTGCCTTCCTCCCTCTCTCATTCTCTCCATCCTCTACCTCCTTTCTCACTCTTTCCTTCCCCACCTCTCTCCCCCTTTTCACTCCTCTCTCTCTTCTTCCCTCCTTCCCCTCCTCTTTCCTCCTTTCTTCTTCCCCCCCTCTTCCTCTCTTTATCCTTCCTTTCCTTCCTCCCTCTCTCATTC
>NC_137058.1:27165520-27180520 GCF_032717465.1 Coenobita brevimanus
AAGAAAGAAGTAGGAAAAAGAGAGCAGCAGAAGAAAGAAGTAGGAAAAAGAGAGCAGCAGAAGAAAGAAGTAGGAAAAAGAGAGCAGCAGAAGAAAGAAGTAGGAAAAAGAGAGCAGCAGAAGAAAGAAGTAGGAAAGAGAGAGCAGCAGAAGAAAGAAGTAGGAAAAAGAGAGCAGCAGAAGAAAGAAGTAGGAAAAAGAGAGCCAGGGGAGAGAGAGAAAAGTTACCGAGGAAAAAATTATTTAGTTTCCCTTGTCAGACCCCCAGAGGTCCGGCACAGATGAAATTAGAAGAAGAAGAAGAAGAGGAGGAAGAAGAAGAAGAAGATGGAGGAGAAGTAGGCAGAAGGTGGAGGAGGAAGAGTAGGAAGAAGAGGAGAAAAAAGACAGGAGGAGGAGGAGGAGGACGAGGAGAAGGAAGGAAAAATAAAGGATGATGATAATGATGATGATGATAATGATGGTGATGATGATGTGGTAGTACAATATAAACGAGATGAAAAAGATAAGGATATTGAAGGAACTGCTAAATATGGTAGTAGTAGTTGTAGTAGTAGTAGTAGTAATATTAGTAGTAGTAGTAGTATGAGTAGTACTAGTAGGAAGTGTAAGAGCAGACATGGTAGTACTTATTAGTAGTGGTAGTCAGGTTAGGTGGTTAACATGTAGTAGTAGTAGTAGTAACAGTCGTAGGTGGTGGTGGTAGTTACAGCTGCTGCTGGTGGTGGTGATAGCAGTAGTAGTAAAAGTAGTGTGGAATGAAAGTGATATGAGAGAAAGTGGGATGGGAGAACGGAGAAGGTGAGAAGTTATGACAGTGACAGAGAAGGTGAGATAAGAGAAAGCGGGATAGAGAAAGTGAGAGAGATAGAGAGAGAGAGAGGCCGGGCAAGGGTTCATGAATATAGGGGAAGCAGAGACAGAAATAGACACTGGAGAGAGAGAGAGAGAGAGAGAGAGAGAGAGAGAGAGAGAGAGAGAGAGAGAGAGAGAGAGAGAGAGAGAGAGAGAGAGAGAGAGAATGAGTAAAAAAGGGGAAGAGAAATGAAGGTAAGAGAATGGAGAGGAGGAGGAGGAGGAGGAGTAAGGGAGGTGAAAGGAGTAGAGGAGGAGGAAAAGGGGAGGGGACAAGGAGATAGGAGAGAATGGAGAGACAGGAGACAGCAAGAGAATGGAGAAAAACAAGACAGACGAATAGCCAACAGGATACGTAGGAAGCAGAAGAGGAGACAGACAGGAGAAAGTAGGGTGACTGAGAGAACAGGAGATAAATAGGAGAAATGAGGAGAAAAATTGGAAAGGAGACACATTGAAAAAAACAAAGGGACATGAGAAGATGGAAACATGGGAGAAATAGGAAAAAAATAGGAGAAAAGAACAGGAAAAAATATGGAAGTGAAAAAGATAGAAATGGGAAAATTGAGAAATAGGAAAAAACTAGGAAACAGGAAAAAATGGGAGAAAGAACAGGAAAAACTAGAAAGGAGACAGGAAAAAATAGGAGAAATAGGAAAAACAGAAAAGACAGGAAAAAAACAGGAGACAAAAAGAATGGCGAAAACACGTCGACAGGAGAGAAAGGAGGAATAAGTAGGAGGAGAAAAATAGGAAAACATAGGAGAGAAAAATAAGAATAGGAGAAAAACAGGAAGAAAATAGGAAGAAAATAGGAGGAAGAAAAATAGGAAGAAAATAGGAGGGAGAAAAATAGGACGAAAATTGGAGGGAAAAAACCGGAGGAAAATAGAAAAAAACAGGGAGGAAAATAGGAAGAAAATAGGTAAAAAATAGGAGGGAGAAAAATAGGAAGAAAATAGGAGGGAGAAAAATAGGAAGAAAATAGGAGGGAGAAAAATAGGAAGAAAATAGGAGGGAGAAAAATAGGAAGAAAATAGGAGGGAGAAAAATAGGAAGAAAATAGGAGGGAGAAAAATAGGAAGAAAATAGGAGGGAGAAAAATAGGAAGAAAATAGGAGGGAGAAAAATAGGAAGAAAATAGGAGGGAGAAAAATAGGAAGAAAATAGGAGGGAGAAAAATAGGTGGAAAATAGGAGGGAGAAAAATAGGTGGAAAATAGGGAGAAAATAGGAAGAAAATAGAAGGGAAAAAATAGGTAGAAAATAGGAGGGAGAAAAATAGGAAGAAAATAGGAGGGAGAAAAATAGGAAGAAAAGAGGAGAAAACAGGAAGAAAATACGAGAGAGAGAAACAGGAAGAAAATAGGGAGGAGAAAAACAGGAAGAAAATAGGGAGGAGAAAAATAGGAAGAAAACAGGAGACAGACTGAAGAAAACAAAAGAACTGGACAAAAAAGGAGAGTAGGAGAAAAATAGGAAAAAATAGGAATAGGGAAATAAAAAAAAATAGGAAAAATAGGAGACTGGATAAAATACTGTATAAAAGGAATATATAAAAAAAAAGCTAAGGCCTTCACAGCTACATAAAGACAAGACGACTTTTAGCTGGCTGATGATGACGAAATATTTTAGCTTTCGACTTTGAAGCTATAAAAATAATATTGCAAACAAAGAATTTTCACACACACACACACACACACACACACACACACACACACACACACACTCAGCTTTCTACAGACGACCACAGAATCACAGCCGCGGCCTTGAAAGCTAACATCACGCAGCTAATTTTACGATACGAGAAACATTGGTCGTTTTAGCTGTGCACGTGACAGCTGTAAACATCAAGTGAAAGCTATAAACATTAAAGAGCTAATCACCAAAAGCTAAAATTCCGGGATGACAGGACCACACAATTTTAGCTGTGGACTTGAAAGCTACACGTCACAAGAAGTAGCTTTTACCGATAGCTGTGGACTCAAAGCTATCGACGTATACACCAATTAATTTTTGGATGATAAAAAAAAGTCAGACTTCGAAGTTTAGAAAAAAGCTATAGAATCCCAAAAGCTAAAATATAAAAAAATTAGCTTTTAGGGAAGAACACTAAGCTAAAAACTAAAAAAAAAAAGAAAAAATCGAACATGTTATTAAATTAGGACGATAAGAACATCCAATTATAGCTTTACACCCGAAAGCTAACACTACACATCACGACATTTAGCTTTGCCACGTCAAACACAGAGCTGAAAACGTGAAAGCTATCAAACATCAGCTTCGTCAAATTAGGGGAAAAATATGTTATAGCTGGACTCGAAAGCTAATTTAAAACTCATCAAGTTATAGCTGTTGACTCGAAAGCTAATACAAAAAAAAATCAAATTATAGCAGTAGACTTGAAAGCTAAGACATCCAAAAAACATCAAATTATAGCTGGACTCGAAAGCTAATTAAAAACAAATTATAGCTGTAGACTCAAAAGCTAAGACCCCCAAAACAACAAATTATAGCTGCAGACTCGAAAGCTAATTAAAAAACAAATTATAGCTGTGGACTCGAAAGCTAATTAAAAAACAAATTATAGCTGTGGACTCGAAAGCTAATTAAAAAACAAATTATAGCTGTGGACTCGAAAGCTAATTAAAAAAAATTATAGCTGTGGACTCGAAAGCTAATTAAAAAACAAATTATAGCTGTGGACTCGAAAGCTAATTAAAAAACAAATTATAGCTGTGGACTAGAAAGCTAAGACCCCCAAAATATCAAATTATAGCTGTATCCTTGAAAGCTAAGACACCCAAAAAACATCAAATTATAGCTGTAGACTTGAAAGCTAAGACCCCCTCAAAAAAACATTAAATTATAGCTGAGAACTTAAAAACTAAGACCCCCTAAAATACTGAATTATAGCTGTAGACGCGAAAGCTACGAACCTTCCTCAAAAAACACCAAATTATAGCTGTACTCTCGAAAGCTAAGGAACCCCCCCCCAAAAAAAAAATCAAAGTATTGCTGTAGTCTCGGAAGCTAAACCAGATTTTAAAAAATACATCAAATTATAGCTGTAGACTCGAAAGCTAAAATCCCCCCCCAAAAAAAAAAAATATATATATATAGCTGTGGACTCGAAAGCTAACACCAAACATTACAACACTTAGCTCTTATAGACGAAAAAAGATAGTTGTAATTAAGAAAGTTGTCGACGAATGTCATTACTATAGCTGTAGACTCGAAAGCTAACATCAAACATCACAAGACTTAGCTTTTATAGACAAACAAAGATAGCTGAAAAAAATGACAGCTATCGAACAACATACTGTATATTAGAACGATAAGAAGCATCAAATCATAGCTGTAGACCGAAAGCTAACATCAAACACTTTTAGCTTTTTACAGACGAAGAGCATCACAACACTTAGCTTTTCAAGACGAAGAGCTAAAAAAAAAAAGCTATCGACGAACATCACATCTTAAAAAAAACACACACATTTATAGCTGTAAACAAAAGCTAACACCAGCATTTAGCTTTATGGTCGAACATCGAGCTGAAAAAACAAACAAGAAAACAAAAAAAAAGTTATCCAATAACATCAACACCCATAGCTTTGCAAATTATAGCTGCATTATAGCTGACACCAATTTTAGCTTTGCCACCTTGAGCCATGCACTCCGGAGGCCACGACAACAAGTAGCAGCTAGAAAGGTCTGACGAACTTTACCATTAAAAACTGAGTGGCCGGAGGTGAAATCAAGCTCCTATTTATTCATTACTTCTTTTTATTTCGGAAGTCCCTATTATTTATTTATCTTATGCAACACCTGTAATTTATATGTAATTAACCGGCATCCCACATTACCAGGTGTGGTCAGACAATACAAAATTAAGTACATTATTTTCATCGTTAACTCTAACATATTACAAATTACACAATGTTTTAGAAATTTTCATAAAAATACAGCGCCTGTCCACACCTCCGCCCACCCAATTCTTAACATCACCATAAAATCCACAAAAACAACTTGCGAAAAATCTCCTTCGTAACTAATACATTTTTCGCAGGCAGCACAAGACACATGGAAAATCTCAAATCCCTCCTTTCCTCGCCCTTCCCATGAAAACATATCTTAGTTACGAGAGAGATTTGGTCCTAAGTTAGTTTGTGAATTCCCAAGCCCAGGTCTATAGTCCATTCCTTTTAACTCGGCAAACTTTAGCCACGCCCCCAACCTGACTCTGAATCGTGAGGGATGCCAGGCAGAGAATCTTATCCCATTTACTTCAAAATCTTTTTCTTAGCCACCATTTCAGCATGACAGTAGAGTAACCAAGAAAAAAAAAAAAAAAGCTGAAATGTAACTGAAATAAAATATGTAGTTATAACACTTTCTTTTCCATTTTTTCTTCACAATTAACATATTCTTTAACCTATTCTTACATGACATTAAAGGTATACTCTCTCGGTTGATAAAAAAAAAAGACTGCAATACTAAGGGTGACGTAAGGCTGATAGTAATAAGAACAGAGCTTAATATAACAAAATAGTAAAAAAAAAGATCTTAATGAAAACTTTGAAATATGGAAGCATTGTGGCATCGTCTTTCTCGCCACTGCATCAGCCAATCAGGTGGAAGTGGGGCGGGGCATCTTTCGCCAGGTAAACTTGACCCTACTAGTGCAATGACACCTTTTGCTTCAGTCCCACTACTTCCTGACGATTTTATCCAGCTTAGGACAGACCTCTTGTAGTGAAGGGGTTGACAGAACATATACCAAACCCTCAAATAAATAAATAAATAAATAAATACAATTAATAAACTTCCCTAATCTCAAGAAAATCGTAACAGTTGTAGTAGTTGTAACCCCAGGCTCATGCAAAACGTGAACCCAGTATACTGCAGGCTGAAGTTTCCGTCTTCCTGCAGCCCACCGTCCTTTTAGGGGATAAGGAGGAAGCTGAGTGACACTGGGTTAACTGGGCAGATCCTCCGTCCGCTCATAATTAGTGCCACCACGTGAAGGCGTCACTCTCCTCCCCCAAAATAAAGTAAAATAAAATAAGGTAATCGTACTATAGGGTGTTTCAATGGACTTAAACCTGGGTTGGTTGCAGGTAATACAGGTAAAGCCAGGTGTACAGGCCTCATTATCTTCATTTACCTTACCTGGCTGCCTTAACTCAGGTGTGTGGTGGGAGATGAAGGTTAATTAGCATCACACTTACCTGTAGAGAGAGAGAAAGGTAATTAGTACACAGTTGTATCAAGACCTTTTCCTCTAACACAAGCTCCCTATCGCCCCTTCCTAAGCGATTTATTTTGCTTATTTATCACTACTATCAACTTTTGTCATGTCATGCAAATACCATCAAACTCAGCATAGATAACATACCGTAACACCTGTTCCTAAGCGATTAATTTTGCTTATCATTACTATTCTCTTTTGTGTCCATTTTATGTCATGCAAATAACATCATACTCACATAACTAACAAACACAATTTATATTTACCAGTCGAATCCAAAAATAAATCGCCGAGGAAGAGGTGTTAGGGAGCTTCCTTACCCAAAGAGAATACAGATAATAGAGAAAGATTAGTACCTCATTACAGATGAATATTTGGCAAAAGCGAGAATATTGTAAGAAAGGAATATCAGAACTGGAGAGGAATATTAAAAGGAATATTGGAAAGGAATACTGGAAAGGAATATTGGACAGGAATATTAGAAAGAATATTTGGAAGGAATATTAGAAAAGAATATTAGAACGAATATTAGAATGGAATATTAGACGGAAAATTAGAAAGGAATATTAGAAGGAATATCAGAGGGGAACATCAGAAAGGAATATTAAGAGGGAATATTAGAAAGAAGACTTTTTTTACTTTCTCAGACGGTCGGAAAAACAGAGAGAGAGAGAGAGAGAGAGAGAGAGAGAGAGAGAGAGAGAGAGACGTGAAGAAGCGAAATAATGAAGTGATACAATGACGTGAAATATTAAATAATGACGTGAAATAACGACGTGAAATTATGACGTAAAATAATGAAGTGAAATAATGTGAATAAGGACAATAATGACGAGATAATGTGAATAAGGAAAATAATGACGTGAAATAATAAGGGAAATCATGACGTGAAATAATGAGAAATAATAGAGAAAATAATGACATGAATGACGTGGAAGAATGACGTGAAATAATGAGACGTGGAAGAATGACGCGAAACAATGAAGTGAAATAATGAGCAATAATAAGTGAAATAATGACGTGAAATAATGAGCAATAATAAGGGAAACAATGACGTGAAATAATGAGCAATAATAAGGGAAATAATGACGTGAAATAATGAGCAATAATAAGGGAAATAATGACGTGAAATAATGAGCAATAATAAGGGAAATAATGAGCAATAATAAGGGAAATAATGACGTGAAATAATGAGCAATAATAAGGGAAATAATGACGTGAAATAATGAGAAATAATAGAGAAAATAATGACATGAAAGACGTGGAAGAATGACGTGAAATAAAAGTGAAATAATGACAAGAAATAACCCTGCAACATACCCCTCTCAGTTTCAACCGACCCGTAATAACCCATCTATCTACCTATCTATAGCCCGACGCCCTAACCCCGCAAAGGGTGGCCGCAGACAAAACGCCTCCAAGTCAATAACCTACTCCAAAGAATGCAGTACGCGTCCTTGGGGAATTAGAAGTGCCGTCAATACCTTAAAGTAATCCAAGGTTAATCACAGACTTCGAATTTACCTCAACACAACACCTCACAAATTTAGCCTTACCTAATTACTTCCTACAATTCACCTTTATGTCATTACAGGTAGTATATATATTTTTAAGTCACCATCCCGTGCCAATGCTGGCGTTCTATCTATCTATCTATCTATTGCCAGACGCCTTAATCAAGTACGGGGTGGCCACAAACAAGTCGCCTCCACGTCTCCCTGTCCCCCCGCCATTTCACTGCCCTGCTCCCAACTCACATCCCCCTCTCATATACCTCTCCACTCCATCCCTCCATCTCATCCTCGGCCTCCCCCTCCACCTCACTCACATACTCTCCTAGTCAGTCTCTCACCCTCCATTTGTGTGAAATTCGAGTTTTAAGAATACTGATCTCTTACCACCGTCCATCATCTTTGCCACACCAGCAGTCCCTATTTCCAGCTGCCTATGATCTCCAGTCTTTCAGTGAGTCCAGGCATCTCGAACGGACCCAGAATTCGGCTATCTTTTTGTGTGTGTGTGTGTGTGTGTGTGTGTGTGTGTGTGTGTGTGTGTGTGTGTGTGTGTGTGTGTGTGTGTGTGTGTGTGTGTGGACAATTTTGCGGGTTCCTGGCCTTTGGTTCCTTCTTTCTTGCATTAAAAAAAAAAATGTTTGTCCAATGTCCCCCTAAATCCTTGTGTGCAGACCGAGACCGCTTCAGACCCATCCCGACTGGTCTTATTTGTCTGCCACGGTCTCGCTAAAGCCGCAGGACCGAAAAAGACCGGTCTGGATTGGTCTGAGTCTCGCGAAAATGCGGCTAATGAGAGGACAGAAAGGGGGGAAAGAGGGGAGGATAGGGAGGGGGTAGAGAAGGAGGGGTTAGGGAAAGGAAGGGGTGGGGTGGAGGGTAGGGAATGGGAAAGGCGGAAGGACGATGGGTTAGGGAAAGGGAGGGATGGGGAGGAGGAAGGTTAGGGATGGGGAGGAGGAGAGCGTAGGGAAGGGAGGGGGTAGGGAGGAGAATAGGTTAGGGATGGGGAGGAGGATGGGTTAGGGAAGGGCACGGGTGGGGAGGAGGATGGGTTAGGGAAGGGCAGGGGTGGGGAAGAGGACAGGTTAGGGAAAGGGAGGGGTGGGGGAGGAGAATAGGTTTGGGATGGGGAGAAGGATAGGTTTGGGATGGGGAGGAGAATAGGTTTGGGATGGGGAGAAGGATAGGTTTGGGATGGGGAGGATAGGTTTGGGATGGGGAGGAGAATAGGTTTGGGATGGGGAGGAGAATAGGTTTGGGATGGGGAGAAGGATAGGTTTGGGATGGGGAGAAGGATAGGTTTGGGATGGGGAGAAGGATAGGTTTGGGATGGGGAGAAGGATAGGTTAAGGGTGGGGAGGAAGACAGGTTAAGGCAGGGAAGGAGGATAAGCTTGGGAAGGGCAGGGGTGGGGAGGAGAATAGGTTAGGGATGGGGAGGACAGAAAACAAGACTGAGGGGAGAAGTGAGGGTACGGGAGGGGAGGAAGTGACGGAAGGTGAGGTGAGAGAAGAGGAGAGCAGGAGGGAGAAGGACAAAGGAGGAGGGAAGAGGAAGAGTAAGGGCGACGAGGGAAGGGAAGGGAAGGGAAAGGGAGGGAAGAGAAGGGAAGGGAAGGGAAAGGGAGGGAAGGGAAAGGGAGGACACAAGAGGGAAGATGGAAAGGAGGGAAGGGGAAATGAGAGAGAGAGAGAGAGAGAGAGAGAGAGAAACAATTAGGGAGAGGTGAGGTGTGAGAGAGACTGAGGGGCTTGGGGTGAAAAAGAGTAACATTATAATAGGCAGTCATTAGGGTGCCTCTCTCTCTCTCTCTCTCTCTCTCTCTCTCACACACACACACACACACACACACACACACACACACACACACACACATACACACACACGATATAATAATACATAACCGTTATTCAATGTTTGACAGGGGGAGGAGGAGGAGGAGGAGGAGGAGGAGGAGAACGAAAGACAGCGCACAGGAGAAAGGGGTAGGGACTGACGTGGGAGAGAGAAAGAGAGGAAAAGGAGAGAGAGAAAAAGAGGGAGGGGAGAGAAAAAAAAGAGGGAGGGGAGAGAAAAAATGACGGGAGAAGAGAAAGGATTACATGAGAAAGAACGGGAAGGGAGCAAAAGAGAGAGAAAATGAAGAGGTACAAAATAAGATGAAAAAGAGAGGAAGAGAGCATGAGAGAGAATATGGAGAGAAGATACAATAGACGAGAGAGAGAGAGAGAGAGAGAGAGAGAGAGAGTACATCAATAAAGTGTTGGAAATGACCTGTCTTACAATCCCCACCCATACCCCAATCCCCACACACCCTCCCAATCCCCACACACCATCCCAATCCCCACACACCACCCCAATCCCCACACACCGTCCCAATCCCCACACACCGTCCCAATCCCCACACACCGTCCCAATCCCCACACACCACCCCAATCCCCACACACCACCCCAATCCCAACAACACCAACACACCACCCCAATCCCAACAACACCAACACACCACCCCAATCCCCACACACCACCCCAATCCCAACAATCCCCACACACCACCTCAATCCCCACACACCATCCCAATCCCCACACACCATCCCAATCCCCACACACCATCCCAATCCCCACACAGCAATTAACCTTACACAATAGGCAATAAAATGGGGTTCAATTACTGCCCTTAATTAGTCCACGGTTTTAATAGCCTAGGGAGTAATTTATCTTTAATATGATTTGGATATTATTATTATTATTATTATTATTATTATACGTATTATTGTTATTATTATTATTATACGTGTTAATGTTATTATTATTATTATTATACGTATTAATGTTGTTGTTGGTCGTTATTATTATTATTATTATTATTATTATTATAGGTATAAGAAAAAACAAATTTGAAGAAATATCCATACACCCGGTGACAGGTGCCCTATTAATATTATTATTATTATTATTATTATTTTGCAGAAGATGAAGAGAGGAAGTTAAACCAATAAAAAAAAAAAAAAAAAATCCCCCCATCTACAACGCCGTTACAGCAACATATTAACACAACATGATGCTAGTCACGAAGAAGTGCAACGGAAAGAATGCAGTGTCACAGCAATTTCTGTATCTACCGCTAAGCTACGTGAAATAAGCTGCAAAAGGATGGAAATTTGGGCCAAGTTGAAATAAAAGGACTGTAGGTGAATGGCTAGTCACGAAGAAGTGCTAGTCACCCTATACGGTATATTAATATCTATAAACACCAGTAAGAGGAGTAATAATAATAATCTATCTATCTATTGCCAGACGCCTCAATCCCGTTTGGGGTGGCCACAAACAAATCGCCTCCAAGTCGCCCTGTCCCCCGCCATTTCACTCCCCTGCTCCCAACTCACACCCCCCTCTCTCATATACCTCTCCACCCCATCCCTCCATCTCATCCTCGGCCTCCCCCTCCCTCTTCCCCCCTCCACCTCACTCACATACACTCTCTTCGTCAGTCTTTCAACCTCCATCCTCTCCACATGGCCAAACCACCTCAGTGTGTTCCTCATAACGCTTCCTATCACATCCACATCCACACCACAACGCTCCTTTATATCCTCATTCGTCAGCCTGTCTCTCCATGTGACTCCACAGGCTCCTCTTCAATAACTCATTTCCACTGCTCTCACTCTTGACTTGTGTCCTTCCAACAACGTCCAAGCTTCACTTCCGTACGTTAGAGTTGGTATCACAATACTGTCATGTAGTAACTTTTTCACTTCCATGCTCACTTCCCTGTTTCTTATAACTGCTTTCAAAGAACCAGCAACCTTTCTTCCCTGCTGTACCCTTTCAAGCACTTCACCCTCCAAACCTCCATCCTTACTCATCACACTACCCAAGTACTTAAACGTACTAACATTTTCCAATTCCTCACCATCCAACCTCGCTGTACATTCACTGACTTCACCTCTCTCAAAGACCATCACTTTACTCTTCCCTACATTCACCTTTAGATTCCGTTTCTTACACACACTCCCAAACTCATCCACCAAGCCTTGCAGCTCCCCTTATAATAATAATAATAATAATAATAATAATAATAATAATCATAATAACAACAACAACAGCACCACTAACAACAATAACAATAATAATTAGGGTACAGAAATTTGAGAGAGAGAGAGAGAGAGAGAGAGAGAGAGAGAGAGAGAGAGAGAGAGAGAGAGCAGACAGACAGGCAGACACACAGACAGACAGACGCCGGATGGGAATGATCGGAAAACTTTACTCGATAGCACACACACACACACACACACACACACACACACACACACACGGCCTTCCTCCCTCCCTCACTCACACATACACACGAATGTAGTTTGTCAGGAAGTAAAATGTTCCATCTTTCCCTCTGACCCAAATACTTCTCCTCCCGCTCCTCCCCTTCTTCCTTACATTCTTCCACCTCCTCCTCCTCCTACTATTCTTCCTTTCCTTCTTTTCCTCCTCCTCCTCCATATCTTCCTACTTTTCTTTTCCTCCTCCTTATCTTCCTACTTCTATTCTTCCTTCTCTTCTTCCTCCTCCTCCTCCTCCTGCTCCAGCTATTACTGTTCTCCATTTTCTTCCTTTCCTCCTCCTCCTCTTCCTATTCTTCCTTGTCTTCTTTTCCTCACCCTCATCCTAATCATCGGTCATCATTTTTTTTAAACTGATTCTGCCACTCCTGCTTGTCTCCTTCATTCGTCCTCCCTCCTCCTCTTCTTCTTTCTCCTCCTCCTCTTCTTTCTCCTTCTCCTCCTCCTCTTCTTCTTCCTCCTCCTCTTCTCCTCCTCCTCAATACATCTCCCGAACAATCGTATATTTATCACTCGCCTCAACATTCTTTTTTCTCCCCCTAGGTAGCATGTCCTCCCATGTGTTGCAATAAACTCGCATACCCACTGACTTCCCCCGTGATAGAGATGTGTCCCGTCAACCGTGTGCAAGTGAGAGAGAGAGAGAGAGAGAGAGAGAGAGAGAGAGAGAGAGAGAGAGAGAGAGAGAGAGATGCTTGCTCTTTTTCCTTTCTGATCTGTACTCTTACCCTTCCTCTCTATTCTTTTTTATCCCTCTTACTCCCTTTCCTCCTCTTCCTTCACCTATTCTACTTTATCCCTCCTCCTCCTCTTCCTCCTCCTCCTACTCTTCTTCCTCCTCTTCCTCATCTTTTCCTCCTCAACAACTTCTTCCATTGCTCCACTTTACACACACACACACACACACACACACACACACACACACACACACACACACACACACACACAATTCTGTCTGTCTGTCTGTCTGTCTGTCTCTCTCTCTCTCTCTCTCAAACAAGAAGGATCAAACTCGCAAGAAAAGACTATTATCCTCCCAATGTTTCCTTGATGTCTGTTTGTCTGTCTGTCTGGCCTTCCGTTACCATCTCTCTCTCTCTCTCTCTCTCACACACACACACACACACACACACACACACACACACACACATTCTTACTTCACTTTGGGCTACGCTTGTTTCAAATCCCTCTCATCCTCCACTCTCTCCCCCCTTTCTCCACTCACTTTCAACTCTCTCTCTCTCTCTCTCTCTCTCTCTCTCTCTCTCTCTCTCTCTCTCTCTCTCTCTCTAAACTTTTCTCCACTCACTTCCAACCTTCCTCCCCTTTTTGCCTCACTACATCACATCCTTTCTCCCATCCCATCTCTCTCTCTCTCTCTCTCTCTCTCTCTCTCTCTCTCTCGCAGTCGGGGCGGCGCCAGGGGGTCGTCTGGGGGGGGGGGTCTTTAACATGCAACGCGACACCAGCTCAACTTTGCGTAATAGACAGAGAGAGAGAGAGAGAGTATGGCAGGGTGAGAGGAAGAAAAGTAGAGGAAGGGAGAGAGACGGAGGGAAGGGAACGAGAAGGGAAGAACTGAGAGAGAGAGAGAGAGAGAGAGAGATCCAGCTGAGAGGGCCCTAAGAGCTTCAGATGTGACGATAAAGAGGAAGAGAAGGAGAGGAAAAACCGGAGAGACAAGGACAACAGGAAAATGAGGCAGGAAATGGAGACCACAAAATAATACTAAAATCAATACGAGGAAATTAACTGATGAAGAAAAAGGAGAATAAGAAAGTGAAAGAGAACAAGGAAAAACGAAGAAACGGGAAAACACACCCTTGTAAATTTTCATGGAAGAAAAACACGTAAAAAAGAAAAAGAAAAAAGGAAGAGGAAAAAAAAAGGAAGGAAAGAACGCCAGAAATGATGCTAATATACATGAAGAAAATTTATAAACAAGTGTAACTCTCCCCCTGTCAAAATGAAGGATTATTTTTTAGTTATAATCCTCCCTAAACCAAACAGCCATGAAAACACCGAACCAATCTATCGCTGTTTCCTTTCCTTTGTACTCCTTTGCAAAATGAAGAAAGGGAAGGGAAGACGAGGAAAAGGGGAAAAAATGGCGACTGCACACTGATGTAAATATTCATGGGGAGGAGGAAAACAGAGAAGGTAAGAAAAAAAAAGAGGAAAGAATCACAATGAGAAGAGAACAAACAAATATGATGACGACACGAAGGACGGGTTGAAATAAAGGGGGAGGGGAGAGGGAGGTGGTGGGGAGAGAGGGAGAAAGAGGGGAGGGGGAGAAAGAAAGGAGGGGAAGAAGAGGGGAGGGGTTAGGAAGGAAGATGAGCAGTACAGGAGAGGAATGAGGAGGAGGGAGAGATGAGGTAAGAAGTGGAGAGGGGAGGGAGATGAGGGGAAAGGCGAGGGGGGGAAGGAGGGACAAGGGGAGGGGAGGGTGAGGGGACGGAAGGAATGCTTGGATGAAGATGGAGGAGGAGAGGAAATGGAAAATGAGGAGAGGAAAATGACAAATGATGGGGGGAGGAGGTGGAAATAAGGGTGTAATGAGAAAAAGTTCGGAAAGAGAGAGAGAGAGAGAAAAAAAAAATGAGTACGAAGAGGGGGGGGGGTTATAAAAGGTCAAGGCAGAGTCGTGACCTCACAATCCACCTTCAATTAGCTGATTAGACCATTCAGGTGACCTTTGTGTGTGTAGGGCCGGGGGAAAGGTCTGGGCTGGGGAGTGGGGAGGGGGAAGGAGGGCAGGTGGATGGGGGAAGGAAGTGGGTGGGGGTGGGAGAAGGACAGGTGGAGGTGGAAGGGTGTGGGTGGGGGTGGGAGGACAGGTGAAGGGGGAGGGGGAAGAGGAGTGTGGAATGATGCAAATATAGTCAGTATTTTCATATGACGGAACTGAACCACTCCCATAACTATTATAGAAAGCTAAGTAGTGGAGGCGTGAAATTCGACAAGCCTTAGTTACGAGGTTGTAATTGGTGTCCTTGGTTACTAGTCAAATCCAAACTCCATCCTGAATAACCTGGCCATCCACT
>NC_137058.1:27185520-27208020 GCF_032717465.1 Coenobita brevimanus
ATCACTACCACATTCACAACCACCATCAACACTACCACATCCACCACCACCATCACTACCACTACCATAACAACCACCATCACCACTATCAAAAGCATCATCATCATCCTTACAGAGATACTTAATAAGGTCTAATTTTCGCTGCACAATTAATCATCAATTACATTAATGCGTACGTCATTAAACGATATAGTTAATTACCTGTCTTTGATATACAGCATTTGGGTCAATTAGAGAGAGAGAGAGAGAGAGAGAGAGAGAAATTATTATCCCTTCCTCAAAATCTCTCTCTCACACACACACACACACACACACACACACACACACACACACACACACACACACACACACACACACACACATTCCCCTGACCCATTAGTCCAACAGGCCTTGCTACACAAATATTTATAAAAGTTTTTTTCTGACAAACAAGAATAGAAAAACAAGGAGGAGGAGAGGAGAGGAGAGAAGAGGAGGGGAGAAGAGAATGGAGGAGAGGAGAGAAGAGAAGAAGAGAATGGAGGAGAGGAGAGGAGAGAAGAAGAGAATGGAGGAGAGGAGAGGAGAGAAGAAGAGAATGGAGGAGAGGAGAGGAAAGGAAAGGAGGGGAGTAAAAGAGAGGAGGATAGAAAAGAGGTTAGAAGAGAAAATAGTAGGGAAGAGAGGGAAGGAGGAGACACGAGAGGGGAGGAGGAGAAAGAGAGGGGAGGAGGAGAAAGAGAGGGGAGGAGGAGAGAAAATAGAGGGGAGAAGGAAAGGAAAGGGAGGGGAGAGAGGAAGAGCTTTAGGAGGGGAGAAGAAAGCAAGGGAGGATGACGAGAGGAGAAAAAAGGTAGAGGTGGAAGAGAATGAGAGAGATGAGAAAGAAGAGTAAAGAGGAAAAGAGGAAGAGAGAAAAAAAGAGAATGGGAGAGAAACAGGGGAAAAAGGGAGAGGAGAATAAACACAACAAATAAAAGAGAAGAGAAAGAGAGAGGAGAGAGGAAGACGGGGAAACTAACTGGAAAAGAGAGAGAGAGAGAGAGAGAGAGAAGAGAAGGGGAGGATGGAGGGAAGGAGGGGGTAGAGAACTCACCCTAGTGTACACACGCAAGATACCGAGAAATGTATTTATGTACTCTCTCTCTCTCTCACATTCATTTCTACCTTTATCCATTCCTCTCCCTTTCTTAATCTCTCCTCCTCTCCCTCCTTCCCTCCCTCTCCTCCTCCTCTTCTCCCTTCCCTTGCCTCCTCTCCTCTCTCGTCCAGTTCGTTAGAAAAAATGTTAATTATCTGGGTAGCGATGTAGGTATGTTTGACGTGTGTGTGTGTGTGTGTGTGTGTGTGTGTGTGTGTGTGTGTGTGTGTGTGTGTGTGTGTGTGTGTGTGTGTGTTTTTATTATTATTATTTTTTTTACCTTATATTTTTTCTTCTATCTTTCTCTTCCCTCCCCCCTCTGATCCCTCCTCACATCCTCCCCTCTGCTCACACTCCTTCCCCTTTTCTCCCTTACTCCCCATCTCCTTCCCCCATTTAATTAACTCCCCTCTCCCCTTTCTGACCTACACCTCGCCATTCCTCCCCACTCTCCCTCACTTCCCTCTCCCCCCTCCCCTTCCTCACCTCAACCCCACCCCCTTCTCCTCCCTCCCCCTAACCCCTCCTTCGCCTCTCCACCCCCTCCACTCTTCCCTACTTTTCCTCCATCCCCAGCCCCTTCCTCAACCCCACCTTCTTTATCTCTTTCCCCCTCCCCTCCACCCCACCCTCTATCCTATTATCTCTCCTCCGTTTCCCCTCTCCCTTCAGCCCCCTCTCTACTCCCTCACTCTTCCCCATCATCCACTCCCTCACCCCAATTCAACCCTGCCCCCTTCTCCCCCCACCCCCTCCTTCTTCCCCCCTCCCTCTCCCCTACACCTTCCTTCCTCCCTCCCTCTCCCCCACATCCATCTTCCTCCCCCTCCCTCTCCCCAACCCCCTCCTTCTTCCCCTTCCCTCTCCCCCACTCCCCAAAGTGAATCGCTCCCCCACTGAGACCGCCTAAATTAAATAGCGCCTCTCTCTCTCTCTCTCTCTCTCTCTCTCGCTTGCACTAGTGTATTTTCTTGGGTTCGGAGTCTTCTTTTTTTCTTGCTTTTTTGTTATTGTCTTTTATTTGCCTTGTCCATTTTGCTGTGTGTGTGTGTGTGTGTGTGTGTGTGTGTGTGTGTGTGTGTGTGTGACTGGAAACACACACACACAAAATATCACGACACAGGCCCACACGTATACAAATTCATCTACATACATACATACATACGCACTGACGCGCACACGCACATAAAACCAAATTACACACATAAACTTCAGGTAATCAGTCACGCACATGAAACAACAAGACGTAAAACACACACACACACACACGTACGTACTTACACATACTCAATATTGAAATGAGGCTGGTCGATACTGTGTGTGTGTGTGTGTGTGTGTGTGTGTTAAAATACGTTCATACACCAAATAAACACGCAGAATATACTACACACACACACACACACACACACACACACACACACACACACACATATTTACATAGAGTCCATAAAGGTGAATATACGTGAATATCCGAGACTGAGAGAGAGAGAGAGAGAGAGAGAGAGAGAGAGAGAGAGAGAGAAACTGCAGGTAAATAATTCTCTCTCTCTCTCCACCCTTGTTTCCTTCTTTTTTTTCATTTCCTTTCTTTCTTCTCTTCGTTTTTCTTTTCCTCTTGTCAATTAGTCTTCCTCCTCTCTATTCCTCCCCCCTCCCCCTTCCTTCCTCCTCTCTCCTCCTCCCCCTTCCTTCCTATTCTCCTCCTTTCCTTCCTCCTCTTCTCACCTCCTTCCTCCCTTTCCTATGCTGCTTCTTCCTTCCTCCTCCCTCCTCTCTCTTCCCTTACCAATTCCTCTCCTTCCTCCTCTACCTTTCCATTTTCCTCCCTCCTCCCTCCTTCTCCCTTCCCCTTCCAATTCTTTTTTCTCCCTTATTTTCGTTCTCCCTTCTTTCAATTTTCACCCTCCTACTCCTTTCCTTCTTCCTTTATGTTTCTTACCCCCTCCTCTTCTCTCTCTCCCTAACTTTCCCCTTCCTCTTTTACCTTTCCTTTTTCCTCCCTCCTCTCTCCTCCTCCCTTTCCTCTTTCTTCCATTTTTGCTCCACTTCCTCTTCCCTTCTCCTCACATTTACCTGTCTTCTTTTCCTTATTACTTTTACCTTCCTCCTCTTTTCTTCCCCATCCCTCTTACTACTCTTCTTTTATTCCCTCTTCCCTCCCCTCCTCTCCTGTTCCGTCTCCCTCTTCCCTCCCCTCCTCTCCCCTCTTCCCTTCTCTTTCTTCATCCCTCCTCTCCCCTCTCCTTCCTCATCCCTCCTCTCCCCTTTTCCCTCTTCATCCCTCCTCTCCCCTCTTCCCTTCTCCCTCTTCATCCCTCCTCTCCCCTCTTCTCTTCTCCCTCTTCACCCCTCCTCTCCCCTCTCCATCATTCCTCTCCCCTTCTCCCTCTTCATCCCTCCTCTCCCCTCTTCCCTTCTCCCTCTTCATCCCTCCTCTCCCCTCTTCCCTTCTCCCTCTTCATCCCTCCTCTCCTCTCTTCTCTTCTCCCTCTTCACCCCTCCTCTCCCCTCTCCATCATTCCTCTCCCCTCTTCCCTTCTCCCTCTTCACCCCTCCTCTTCCCTCTCCTTCTTCATCCCTCCTCTTCCCTTCTCCCTCTTCACCCCTCCTCTCCCTTTTCCCTCCTCACCCCTCCTCTTCCCTTCTCCCTCTTCACCCCTCCTCTCCCCTCTCCCTTTCTCCTCTAAAATGCGAAAGAGGGCAAGCCAAAGACCATGAAAACGTCACTCCACAAAGACTCATTTAAATCCAGGCCTCAAAGGTCGAAAATCCCAAAGAAAAATGGTGGACTTTTGACCTTATGGTGAGAATAGCGTTATACGAGAGAGAGAGAGAGAGAGAGAGAGAGAGAGAGAGAGAGAGAGAGAGAGAGAGAGAGAATATTTTACGACACTTATGGAGTTACTTATATCTTAGTTAACCAGATACGAAAATATAAATTATACATGGTGCACGCGTATGTCTGTTCTGAAAGGCTACACACACACACACACGCACACGCACACGCGCGCACACAATTATACCCTTGACTCTGCTTTATTTCTTCAAATCCCTCACTTTCTCTTTCTCTCTGTCTCTCTCTTAAACACACACACACACACACACACACACACACACACACACACACACACACACACACACACACAAGATTGCGAAGTGAGGCAAACGCACGCAACTTCTTTATTGAGTTTGTGAGCTGCCTCAACGCCCTAATTGGGGGAACACGCAAATACTGCAGGAGGAGGAGGAGGAGGAAAGGGGAGAGGGGGAATGAAGGGATGGAAATGAAAAGAAGAAGTGCACGAGAGGGGAAAGAAAGAAGAGGTAGAAAGGGGGAAGAGGAAGGAATGGGGAAGAGGAAGGAATGGGGAAGAGGAAGGAATGGGGAAGAGGAAGGAATGGGGAAGAGGAAGGAATGGGGAAGAGGAAGGAAGGGGGAAGAGGAAGGAATGGGGAAGAGGAAGGAATGGGGAAGAGGAAGGAATGGGGAAGAGGAAGGAATGGGGAAGAGGAAGGAATGGGGAAGAGGAAGGATATCCAGCAGAAAAGGGGAAAAGAACAGGAAGAGAGGAAAAGGAGGCAGGGAAAACTGGTTAGGAAGGGGAAGGGACAGACGGGGAGGGGAGGAGGAGGAAGACAAGGGGAAGGAGAAAGGATGGAAGAAGAATGAGGAAAGATAAGTGGACGGGGAAGGAGGATAGGAAGAGGAATGAAGGAAAGTGAAGGGGAAACATGGCGAGAGGGGAAGTAATGGGGGAGAGGGAGGGGGAGGGAGGGGGAGGGAGAGGGAGAGGGGAAGGAGAAGAGGGAGGGGGGAAGGAGGAGAGGGAGGGGGGAAGGAGGAGAGGGAGGGGGGAAGGAGGAGAGGGAGAGGGGAAGGAGGAGAGGGAGAGGGGAAGGAGGAGAGGGAGAGGGGAAGGAGGAGAGGGAAAGAGGAAGGAGGAGAGGGAAAGAGGAAGGAGGAGAGGGAAAGAGGAAGGAGGAGAGAGAGGGGGGAAGGAGGAGAGGGAAAGGGGAAGGAGGAGAGGGAGGGGGAAAGAAGGTGAGGGTAGGGGGGGTGGAATGGGCAGGGAGGGGGGTTGAAAGAGGCGGGGGCGGGGGTGGGGGGGGGCGTAAGATTAAATGCATACATGAATAAAAACCTGCATAGGAAATGTGATTGCAAGCACAAATATGCGTAAGATATGCGTAAGTTACAGGAAATCTTAGGAAAGCGTAAATCTTGAGGAACTTAACATTGCCCAAACATCTGGTGTAGTGATAAATGTTAGGAAAAAAAAAAAACGAAAAAACATTACTACTACTACTACTAAAACTCTACTATTAACACTACTACCGTACTATACTACTACTACTGTGTGTGTGTGTGTGTGTGTGTGTGTGTGTGTGTGTGTGTGACAATCTTCTTGCTTCTCGATCTTAACTACCTACATAAAATAGCTGGGACATGACAGTGGGAGATGATGATGATGATCAAGATAATGACGATGATAATGATGATGATGACGGTGGTGATGATGATGGTGATGATGATGATGATGATGATGATGGTGGTGGTGATGATGAGGATGGTGATGGTGGTGATGATGATGTCAAGTCCCTCTCTAACGATCACCCCTTTCAAAATAAAAACAAATCTTTCCATGTAAAAAAAAAATAATAATAATAATAATAATAAAAAGGTAACCAAACAAAACATATAAACAGTAAAAGTAATAACCTTTTTTGAGAGAGAGAGAGAGAGAGAGAGAGAGAGAGAGAGAGAGAGAGAGAGAGAGAGAGAGAGAGAGAGAGAATGTAACTATACAAAAATAAAAACTCATAAACACAAAATATGGCAAACGAATGAAACTCCAGAAAAGGAAAAGCAAAAGCAAAAATGAAATTAATAAGAAAAATAATGGATTTGTAGTTTTTTTTTCTTACAAGCATTTTCGTCAACTTACAGTGTTGCCAATTAAGCTCAGAAGGGACCAAGGTTGCCAGAATCACCCGCCATTCACTTACCTGAAAGAGACAAATATAATTAACGTAGTAAATAATAATAATAATAATAATAATTATAGTAGTAGTAGTAGTAGTAATAACAATAATAATAATAATATCATTATTAATAAACTACATATCCTTAAAACGAAATAACATTGATAACACTGTCATAACTCTCTCTCTCTCTCTCTCTCTATGTATGTGGCTGCTATCTTCAGTAACTATCTATCTGCCTATCTACCTTCTATCTTCAGTAACTATCAACTCATCTTAAATGTCAGGACCAACTTGCCTAGCCCTGGGCTCCTGCACTCCTCATGGGGTGGCAAAGGATTGGATGATGGATGGAAAAAAAAAAATATTAAACAGAAATTACATATATATGCTAATCCACGGAAAACATCCATCTCATCCCCCCTGACAAATACACTGATCTCCATAACAACAATTACTACGCCTGTCTTCATGTCTCTTGTCTCCATATTAACCGATAAATTATGACCTACACTTTCTGTAAGAACAACAACTACTGTATCACTTCTGTACAGTATTTGTGCTTGATTTTTACTCCTTTACTCATGGGTAATATTGTTGGGAAGTTTATAGGATAGAGAGCCAAGACAGACAGCTTAGGGTAGCGACACATCATCCGGCTCAGTGCCAAATGGATAGCTGACTAGAGGTACTGACGCAATATCCGGCGTTTCACATTATTCAGCATGGGGGATGGTTGAATTATGCCGGACATGGAGAGATTACCATAACTTTAAATTCTTCTCATGGCAGATATAATGAACTTTAAAACGTGAATCTTTTTTCCCATATTACAGTACTGCCATTCCGGGAACCTTCCAGTCTACCTCCACGGCACTGACAACTTCATCAGTGTACATCGCTCCTACGCCAATACAATTATGTTTCTCATCAGTATAATCTAAAAACCCAAGTCTATCTTGAAAAAACAAGAGTCCTGTAATAATAATATATCACACTGTGGTGCAGGTGGATCTTTAATTAAGTTTGTTCTATTTTAGTGAGTAACAAAGATCATATCCTGAGTACACCACAAGTCATGGCACAATATGGTAATAATAAAATAATCATACTGGTAACAATAAGAACATTATTACTGTAGGTACTACTTACAATAATAATAATAATAATAATAATAATAATAATAACAGTAGTTGCATCCCCAAGTTCATAATGTGAACCCAGTGGACTAGAGGCTAAAGTCACCCTTGTGCAGCTCACCATCCACCTTTCTGGGCATAGGAAGGAGGGGACAGAGGGACGACTCTATTATAACCAGGCAGCGCAGCCATCCTATCATACCTGTGGCACCACGTGAAGGCGCCCCTCAAGAAAACTTATAAAAATCACTTCCTTATAAACCATTTACTCACTGGATCCACTGAACTTCCAACACACATATACCAAGTTACGGGGGACAAAAAAAAATAAAATGAAAAATAAAGCAAGATTTATGAAAGAATTATAATGGATGAGGGATAGAATGAAAGCAACCTTCACTTATGCCATCCTATTTGGTAGTAATGACTAAAAACACTTCCCTTTCCTTTAATTACCACAACAGCCTTCTTAATAAATCAGTTACCTCCTTTACTACTTAAACGTATCACCTATCAATAAAGAACGTAAAGGAAAATGTCTAATATCTGTAGGAAAACGACTAAATATATACCGTAGTGAATGATAGGAGCACTTGGCGGTCGACTCACCTATATTTCCAAACTCAGTACATGTTATTCAACCATCACACGTATCCATCCACGCTCCTCACACTTCCTTACCTTTACATGCGGCGAGGAAAGCGGCAGAGATGACTAAATGACTTGAAAATCCCCCCAAACTACACACCACCCCAAACCAAACACAAACATTCACCACACAACAAACTTACCCGACGGTTCTAATTGGAGAGCCGTTCAGTAGGAGTGTTCACGGTAAAATACAAAATACATGATCTATATTACAAAAAAGCTGTGCTATAATTACATGAAACCTGCAGAAAGTATTAATATTTATGTGATTACGTGCCAGATATTTTGTTAAATTTTCAATCCGTTACTTTTAATATACAGTATTTTACTTACTCCAATAAACAGTATAAGAACCAACTCCTATAACCTCACAGTATTAAACAAAAAAAAAGTTTATTATAGAGCCAAAATACATTACTGACAGAATTACAAAAGAATATTAAAATCACCATATTAAGCGAAAACATTTTACTTTAGTTTACCAAGAAATTCACGACAGAGAACGGGTCCAGTACGACAACATGGGCAGGGGTGTGTTGCCGGGCGCAGGGGTGGTCGCCGTACGATCAATATATCCAATTAGCTTGTGTTTTATTTTTTATTTACATGGCTCCCGGAAGACCAATTTCAAGTGACGTATAGTGCAGTATAATTATGAGATTTGTTACCTGGGAAAAAGTAGGTGAAAACAAAGACAGTGAGAAACACGATGGAGAGAGAGAGAGAGAGAGAGAGAGAGGAATTAATGAGTCAAGAATTACAATGAGAAAAATAGCAGAAGAGGAGGAGGAGGAGGAGGAGGGGAGGAGGAGGAGGGGAGAAGGAGGAAGAAAAGAGGAAGACAGGTAACAGCAAGACTGGAAGCGGAAAGGAAGGGAGAGAAGAGACAGGAGGGCAAGCAGACGAAGAGGAAGGACGAGAAATTAATGAAAGGGAAACAGAACAGAAAGAGAGAGAGAGAGAGAGAGAGTGATGACACAAGGACCACAAGATAATAAATATGGATGAGGGATAAAAGGAGGAGGAGGAGGAGGGAAGAAGAAAGGGAGGGAATGGGATGAAGAAGGAAGTAAATAACAGGAGATGGAGAACGAAGATATGAGGGAAAATGGACAGGGGAAAAGAGAACGAAAAAGAGAAGGGAGGAAGGAAAAGATAGGGCAAATTGGAAGGAGGAAGAGAAGGAAGAGGAGGGGGAGGAGGAGGAAAAGGAGGAGGAGGAAAAGGAGGAGGAGGGGGAGGAGGAGGAGGGGGAGGAGGAGGGGGAAAAGGAGGAGGAGGAGGAGGGGGAGCAGGAGGAGGAGGAGGAGGAGGGGAGGGGGAGGAGGAGGAGGAGGAGGAGGAGGAGGGGGAGGGGGAAAAGGAGGAGGAGGGGGAGGGGGAAAAGGAGGAGGAGGGGGAGGGGGAAAAGGAGGAGGAGGGGGAGGGGGAAAAGGAGGAGGAGGGGGAGAGTAATAAGGGAATGCCAGAGAGAGAGAGAGAAACTAGATATTTCTAATAAAAAGAACTGTAGTAGAAAATATAAGAAAAAAAAAACATGTACCGTATTAGGGGGAACACAAATAATAATAATAATCATCATCATTTCTTTAGCGATAACTTTATACAGAATTATGTTCCTTATGCTCAAAAGGTAGGATTTTAGGTCTCTCTCCCTCCCTCCCTCTCTCTCTCTCTCCCTCTCTGCGATGAGCAAATTAGTCCAACTGTCTTGTTTGCCCTTATAATTGACTCTCTCTCTCTCTCTCTCTCTCTCTCTCTCTCTCTGCGATGAGAAAATTGGTCCCCGTGTTTGCCCTTTTAATTACTCTCTCTCTCTCTCTCTCTCAGCACTAAAACAAGCCCATTAATCAAGCAATCATATTAACTAAATCTTCCCTCTAACCCCGTGGCGGCCATGTTTGTTTTGATGCATAGTTGAGGTGGGCGACGCTAGGTGGCAGCAGCGGCGTTGGCGGTAAAATTCAAACGCGTATTTTAGCCTCTAGTCCTATGGCGTGTTTTTATATTTTTCTGGGTGTTTTTAAGCTATTTTTTTCAACGTAAAGATAGATTTTTGAAGACAGAGGAGTTGGATAGAGCCTAAGTTTTCCTCATGGGTGCGATATCCGATACGCCTTCGATTGTGGGGTAGGAAAGCGTCTCCTTGGTTACTAGTGAAATTTTACCTCTTTTGAAATCTAAACTGGAAATGGATTACGAATGATGGGAAACGAGTAGGCTTATAGTGGCATATATACTGGTAGGAGGAGGAGGAGGCGGCTTTTGAGATGTCGCACATATTCGTTATCGACTTATTTTGTGCATTACACTGCAGTTTTCCTCTTATGTTACTGGTGCTAATTTATGCCGATATGAGAGAGAGAGAGAGAGAGAGAGACCCAGGATACAAAAGTCTCCCTCTAAACAATTCTCAACGTTTTCTCTCATACCTCTCGCGCGCTCAACTTAAGGGCTCACTGCGAAAAACTGATGCTACCCTAAAAAACACACACACAAACACATTCACACATACATACACATTTTTTGTAAATATATATAAACAAATGAACACACAAACACTGCCTAGGTGTATATATAAATGCTTTAAAGTGTTTTCTGGAATTGTAAACTCGAAATCGTAACAGAAAATGATGTTAGAAATAGAAAACGTGTATATAAACAAATCGGCATACGAGATCGATTAACATTATAGTCTATATTTAACCGAAATATTATGCTCCAGGAATAAACATAGTGAATTAATTTATAAACATTAATAATTATCTACTAAAGCTGATTACCTTTCGTTAGTTCATCGTTTTTACTGTTCAAGAGAAAACGGAATATTTTGATGGCTAAGGGAAGAAGATAAACAATGAAAAGAGTAAACGAGAAGAGAATGAGATTAATTGAGAAACAGGGAGATGAAAAAGAGCGAAGGATAAAGAGAGAAAGGTGTGTGAGGAAGAAAAGAGTAAGGAAGGGGAGAGAAGAGGGGGAAAAAAAAAAGAGGAGGAAACGAGGCAAAAGAAGGAAGAAAGGAATGACAACAAAATTGTTGAAGTGATAAAAGGAAGAAAAGAAAAGGAAAGAACGACGGACGAAGGACACAAGGAAGCTAGGAAGAGAAGGAAGGAAAGGAAACAAAGAAGACGGAAGGAAGGAAGGAAGACAATGATGAAGGGATGAGAAGGAAGAGAAAGAAGAAAGCTTGGAAGGAGGGGAAGGATGAAGGATTAAAGAGGAAAGGGAAAGTATAAATGAATCAATGATGAATGTTTTATGGAAGGAAGGAAGAAAAGGAAGGAAGGAAGAAAAGGAAGGAAGGAAAGAATACGTGGAGAAGGAACAAAGAGGAGAGTAGAAGAAAAGTGGAGAGAGAAGGGATGGAAGTAAGGAAGGAGCGTGAAGGAAGAGACGAGTGGGTGGAGGAAAGAAAGAAAATAGCAAAGAGAAGACAAAAAGAGGGAGGAAGAGGCAAGGAAGAAGGAAGAGGAAGAAATTACATGAGGGATGAGGAGGACAAAAGACAAAGGAGGACTGGGAGGAGGAGGAGGAGGAAATGGTATACGAATCGTCCTGGGAAACATACAGCTGCTTTCTCTCTCTCTCTCTCTCATGTAGTCATTCATTTCTCATTCTTTACCTTAATTTTCCTTATTACTCGTTTCTCTCTCTCTCTCTCATCACTTGACAATACAAAGAATCACTCCTGCGCGCTCGCCTGCACGCACCGTATCTAATTAACCTGCACACCTGTCTCAAATCAACCCACTCCACATTCTCTCTCTCTCTCTCTCTCTCTCTCTCTCTCTCTCTCTCTCATTGCCTTTGTGGTCTCCCTGTGTTTACTTATGGTCTCCTGTCTCCTATTGGCTATTACACGTGTTGAGAGAGAGAGAGAGAGAGAGAGAGGGGGAGAGAGAGAGAGAGAGAGAGAGAGGGGGAGAGAGAGAGAGAGAGAGAGAGAGAGAATAAGAGAGTGCTGAGGTGGGAGGCTACCAGGAAGTGAGATCACACACACACACACACACACACACACACACACACACACACACACACACACACACACACACATTCCGACATCGATATACACATCAAACGCACATCATAAAAACACATACATAGACGTACACACAGAAACGCACACAGATCTGACCCGTGTGCACTGAGCTGTCTGCAGATGGATTATATTCTGGCCATGAGCGAGAGAGAGAGAGAGAGAGAGAGAGAGAGAGAGAGAGAGAGAGTGTGTGTGTGTGTGTGTGTGTGTGTGTGTGTGTGTGTGTATTTTTCTGTATATATACTGTATGTATATATATTAATGTAGCCTATGTATATGTGTACGGATATGTAAGTATGTGTACGTATGTTTGTATGTATGTACGGATGTATGCATGAGACTATGTTTGTATGTAAATGTATGTTCGTATCTGTGTGTGTTCTAAATGTAAATTTATACATGTACGTGTTTAAGTGTCTGAGAGAGAGAGAGAGAGAGAGAGAGAGAGAGAGAGAGAGAGAGAGAGAGAGAGAGAGAATGAAGAGAAGCAGGTAGACTGAGATAAACGTGTAGATGAACTGATAGATAGAATGGGGAGAAGCATAGAATGATAGATACATACACAAAAAGAGACTTGGGAGAAACAGAAAGATAGACTGATATAGATAGACAGATAAATAGGCCGATAGATAGATACAGACAGAGAGATAGATGGACGGATAAATAGATAAATAGGCCGATAGATAGATTCATAGACAGATAGATAGATGGATGGACGGATATATAAATAGGTCGATAGATAGATAGACAAATAAAGATGGATGGATGGAAGGGAGGAGATAGACACGGCTGACAGACAGACAGATGAAGAGAGATACACAGATACAGACAGTCAGCATATCAGAAACAAACAGAATGCTGGGAGTAAACAAGCAAGAGTTCGAGAGACAGGTGACAAACAAGAGAAGAAAATTAAAATAAACAAAAGAAAATGAAACAAAACAAAGGAAGAAATATATACAAACACGGAGAAACAAAAACAAACAGGAAATAATGGAAGAGAAAAACGACAGGAATAGAAGATAAAGAGAAAAAGAGTAGACGAGATAAAGAGGAGAAAAAGAGCAGACGATAAAAAGGAAAATGAACAGACGAGAGATAAAGAGGAGAAAAAGAGCAGACGAGAGATAAAGAGGAGAAAAAGAGCAGACGAGAGATAAAGAGGAGAAGAGGAGAAGACGAGAGATAACGTGGAGAAAAAGAGTAGGCGACAGACAAAGAGGTGAAAAAGAGTAGACGAGATAAAGAGACAAAGAGCAGACGAGATAAAGAGACAAAGAGCAGACGAGATAAAGAGACAAAGAGCAGACGATAAAGAAGAGAAAAACAACAGACGAGATAGAAAACAGAAAAAGAGCAGACGGGAGAGAGGAGAAAGAGTAAAAGAGAGAGAAAGAGAAAAAGAGTAGACGAGAGATAGAGGGGGGGAAAAAGAGCAGACGAGATAAAGAGCAGAAAAAGAGCAGACGAGAGAGAGGAGAAAAAGAGTAGAGGGACAAAGAGGAGAAAAAGAGCCGAAAAAGCGAGAAACAAGACAAGCCACTCCTCTTCCAAACTACCTCAAGCATATCTATAATTACCAAAGTCAAGAATAATCCAGCCTTTTCTTGAAGACAATTATCTTTTCTTAGAAACCTAGAAGCCAGAGATCGAGAGGAATGCGCCAAATCCGAAATCTCCCTGTCATCCTGTGGACCAAAATTCGAAAAAAAAAAAAAAAAAAGGGGGGGGGACTCAAAAATTTCTTACACTCACCTCTATTTGCATGGTGCTTGGGTGGGATGAAAAAAAAAATTAATATTGGTTGGAATTTTGACTGATGGTTGAGACGTGGGGTGTGGGGTGATGGGTTTATACTCTCTCTCTCTCTCCATCCTGTCTTCTTTCCTTACCTGTCTTTTTCCTCTTTGCATTGTTTCTCTCTCTCTTTACATCCTGTCTTCTTTCTTTACTTGTCTTTTTCCTCTGCATTGTTCTCTCTCTCTCTCTCTCTCTCTCTCTCTCTCTCTCTCTCTCTCTCTCTCTCGTCTGTTTATACATCCTGTCTTCTTTCCAAGGCTGTCTTTTTCCTCTTTCCACTGTTTACCTCTCTCTCTCTCTCTAACATTAAAACATCCCACAATATCCCTTCCATCCTTACCGTTTCCACACACGGCAAATTTATACACAATAATAAATCCATATACTTCGCCAGTGAAAGAGAGTGGGTGATTTTCCCGACGATATAAGTAAGAGGAAAAAAATTACACACTATATACATAAATTCCACAAATATACACTCCATTCTCTGTCTCATACTGATGGGAATTTATATATATAGTGAGGATTTATTAAGTGAGAATTGGACTAATATTATGGTAGTGAAACGTGGCGTGCGGTTTCCCAAGAGTTTTTCCCGCCCCATGTTCTCTCTCGGGGCAGGAAATGGGGCTGGGGTGAGAGAATTGCCGTCCCGGGGCGATCGCGGGTGTGGAATGCGAGACTGGGGTGCGGATGGTAATGCAGGAGGGATGGGGAAGGTTGGGGACGGCGGTGAAAGGACGGGGAAGGATGGGGAGGAGTGAGAAAGGATGGGGAAAAGACGGGGAAAAGACGGGGAAGGATGGGAAGATGGGGAAGGATAGAGATCAGAAGGGAAAGAATGGAAAACGATGGAGAACGATGGGGAAGGGTGGAGAGGGATGGGAAGATGGGGAGGGATGTGAAGATGAGGAGGGATTGGAAATGACGAAGAAGGATGGGAAACGATGGGTAAGGCTGGGAAACGATGGGGAAGAATGGGAAACATGAGGAGGGATGGAAAAAGATCAGACAAAAGCTGGAAAGGACTGGTGGGATAGAAGGGTGCAGTTGGTGAGGAATGAGGGATGGGGAAGGATGGGGCAAGATGGGGAGGGAACGAGAGGAATTGGAAAGGGATGTGAAAGATATGAGAGGGATGACAAATATATGCAGAGTGGTGGTGGAGGGATGGGGAGGACTTAGGAAAGATGCGGAGGGTGGGACGAGGATGGGCAGGGATGGAGAAGGGTGGGAAGAGGATGGGCAGGGATGGAGAAGGGTGGGAAGAGGATGGGCAGGGATGGAGAAGGGTGGGAAGAGGATGGGCAGGGATGGAGAAGGGTGGGCAGAGGATGGGCAGGGATGGAGAAGGGTGGGAAGAGGATGGGCAGGGATGGAGAAGGGTGGGCAGGGATGGAGAAGGGTGGGAAGAGGATGGGCAGGGATGGAGAAGGGTGGGAAGAGGATGGGCAGGGATGGAGAAGGATGGGGAGGGATGGACAAGGGATAAGGGAGGATGGGGAGAAATGGGGAAGGGTGGGGAGAGGTTGGGGCAGGATGGAAAAGGGTGGAGAGGTTAGAAAGAAATGGAGAAAGGTGGGGAGGGACGAGGATGGATGGGGAAGGACGAGGATGGATGGGGAGGGACGAGGACGGATGGGGAGGGACGGGGAATGATGGGAAGAGGATGGGGATGGGATGGGAGAGGATGGAAGGGAATGTTCAGTAATGGAAAGGGAATGTGGAAAGAGTTGGAGGCGTGAGAAGCTTGGGTCGCAGTGCTACGGGTGCAGCTGGTAAGGGCTGGTAAGGGCTGAAAAGGGCTGAAAAGGGGCTGAAAAAGGGTTGAGAAGGACTGAAAAAGGTCTGAAAAAGAGTTGAGAAAGGCTGGAAAAGGGCTGAAATTGCTGGAAAAGGGCTGGAGGGGGCTGGAAGAGGGCTGGATGCGACTGTGAATTGAGTTTCGGGGATAAAGGAGAAAATGATGGATGAAGGAAGCTTTAGAAAGGGAGGGATCGGCAAGTGGGCAGGAGTGAGGGCTGAGGGGGACCAGGAAAGGGCTGAGGGGGACTAGGAAAGGGCTGGAGAACGCTGGGAAAGGGCTGGGGAAGGCTGGGAAGGGGTTGGGGAAGGCTGGGAAAGGGCTGGGGAAGGCTGGGAAGGGGATAGGGAAGGCTGGGACGGGGCTGGTGGAGAGTTGGTAGGACATATACAGAATTTACTGGCTGGAAAGAGGAAGAAAATGGATAGGAAGGAAGGCATAAAAAGCGGAGTGTCATGGGTAGGACTAAGGGCTGGGGAGGGCTGGAAAAGGGCTGTGAAGGGCTGACGGGGTAAATAGATTGGGTGGTTTAAGCTGGACTGGGCTGGCAAGATGGTTACGGATGGAGGAGGAGGCAAGAGAGATGCAAGGGGCGGAAAGATGGGAGGACTAGGGGTTGTGAGGGGCTGAAGGAAGGGCTGGGAAAGACTGGAGGGGGCTGTGAAGGGCTAAAAAGACTGGAAAAGGCCTGAGGAGGGCTGGCAAGATGAAGGAGAAAGTGATGGATGGGAGAAGCTTTATCGAGGGAAGGGTCCACAAGAGGGATGCGTCAGGGCTGAGGAGGGCTGGGAAAGGACTGGGAAAGGGATAGGAGGACTGGGAAAGGGATAGGAGGACTGGGAAAGGGATGGGAGGGCTGGGAACGACTGGGGAGGGCTGGGAACGGGTTGAGGGAGGGATTGGGAACGGGTTGAGGGAGGGATTGGGAACGGGTTGAGGGAGGGCTGGAAAAGGACAGAAAAAAAGGGCTGCAAGGATGGAAAAAAGAGCTAAGGATGGGCCTAAAACGGCTGTGAAAAGTCTTAAAAGGTCTATAGAGATCGAGAAAGGGCTGAAAAAGGGCTAGCAATGGGCTGGAGAGAAAGGGTAAGGGAGGAATATAGAGGACTGGCAGATGAAGGTGATAGATGGAGATGGAAGCTAGAGGGAAAGATGAGTCACCAAGTGGGAAGGAATAAGAGCTGATGGAGGGCTGAGAAGGGGGCTGAGGGAGGGGCTGGAGAGGGCTGGTGGAGAGGGTATAGGGCTGGTGGGGGCAGAGCTGGGTGGCAGGGTGGGGATAGAGGAGGGAGGGTGGCACAGGAAAGACGAGACAGTGAGATGGCAGGGTTACGGGCTGGGAGAGACTAGGAAAGGGCTGTGGTGGGCTGGGAAGGGCTGTGGTGGGCTGGGAAGGGCTGTGGTGGGCTGGGAAGGGCTGTGGTGGGCTGGGAAGGGCTGTGGTGGGCTGGGAAGGGCTGAGGGGGGGGGAATAGGGAAGGGCTGTGATTGGCTGGGAAGGACTGTGGTGTGCTGGAAAAGGGCTGAAAAGGGCTGGTGGAAAGGTGCCGTACAAAGTGTGGCTAAGGCTGAATATGGATGGAAAGATGATGGTGATGGATGGAGGAAGGGGCTACTGAGAGGCTAGGGGCTAGATGGGAGGACTAAGGGTTGGAGAAGGGCTGGGAGAGGGCTAGGAGAGGGATATGAGGGCTGTAAGAGTCAGGTAAGGGCTGTGAACGGCTGGGAAATGGCTGGAAAGAACTGGGGAAGGCTGGGAATGGAAGGGTCTAGACAGCTTGTGAAGGGAAAGGCTAATTGCAATGGAAAGGGAAGGAAATGGAGAGGATGAACCAAGACAAAAACATGAAGACAGAGACAGGCAGAGATAGACAGAGAGAGAGAGACAGAGACTTACAGAAACAGAGACAGACAGAGGAAGATAGACAGATTGAAACAATAACAGAGAGATAGACAAAAGAAAGGCAGAGACAGAGACAAACGAAGACAGAAATAGAGACTGACAAAAAACAGACATTCACAGAGAGAGACACACACAAAGGAAGAGTTAGACAGATAGATACAGAGAAAGAGACAGAGACATTGATAAACACAGACAGAAAGAGATAGACAACGTCAGGTCTGTGAAGGAAAGTGAAAACAGGTGAGGGAGAGATCGGGTGAGGCAAGGCAAGATACGACTGGGTTAGATGGAGCAAGATGGTGAGGCAAGACCAGGTGAGGCAAGACGAGGTGAGGCAAACTGAGGTAAAACATGATGAGGTGAGGCAAGATGAGGTGAAGCAAGATGAGGTGAAGCAAGATGAGGCGAGGCAAGATGAGGTGAGGGAAACTGAGGTGAAGCATGATGAGGTGAAGCATGATGAGGTGAGGCAAGACGAGGTGAGGCAAGATGGAGCCAGACTTGTTCAAATGAGGCAAGGTGGTCAAGAGCATATGTCAGGCAACAAAGGGCAAAATCAGGTAAGGCAAAGTGAGCATAGGCTGGGTCAGATGAGGCAAGGCGAGATGATGCAAGATTAGGTAGGGTTAGATCAGGTGAGGAAAGCCGGGGTGAGGTAAGGCACGGGGAGGCTAGGTACGCTGAGGAAAGGCAAGGTGAGGCTAGGTTGCATGAGGCAAGGTGAGGCCAGGTCGGATGAGGCAAGGTGAAGTAAGGTAGGGTGAGGCCAGGTTGGATGAGGCAAGGTGAGGTAGGTTGGATGAAGCAAGGTAAGGCAGGTTGGATGAGGCAAAGTGAAGTAAGGCAGGGTGAGGCCAGGTTGGATAAGGCACGGTGAGGATAGGCGAGAGGTCAAAATGCAATTGATCTGAGGCGACCTGAAACGACCCTTACCGAACTTTGACCTCCAGACGCCAGGGAAGTCTACGGGAAAAATAAAACAAGGTATTAGGCCATGTTAGGTCATAGTGGGTTAGCTTAGGTCAACTCTGGGATGACCTGGTTTGCTTGGGTTGGTGGTGGTATAGAATGGCACTGGTATGGGGGATATGAGGTTGGTATTAGGTGTACTAAGGCAAGTACCTGTTTAATCCAGACATATGAGTGAGGCAGCACAGGGTACGTGTACGGTACAGTGATTAGCCACGTGTTGTACTACACTCCCTCCCTGTACTTAGTGTCCCCCTCCCCCCCTGCTGCCCTGGTCCCCCTCTGTACCTCTGCCACCCCTCCTGCGGTACGTACCGTTTCGACCTTCTCGGTGGTGGGTGACTTTGGCATGGGGGGCTCCTCATCCCCTGCCGCTGCATTGACGCGGGATCGGAGGCCAGTCAGCTTGCGTATGACGCGTATCATGGCTGAGGGTGGTGGCGGGGGGCTGCCGCTGCCGCTGCCGGTGCGGCGCCCCCCGTGCCGCCGCGGGCTGGGGCCGGGCGGCGGCAGCAGCTGTGAGCTGGCCGCCTCCGGCTTGTGCCGCAGCGGCGACGAGGAGTTCCACAGCTGCTGTGACGACAGGCTGGCTGTGGTCACGGCAGGGGAGCTGTGTGTGGGGTCAATGGTGGTGGGTGGGGGCCCGGCAGGGGCGGCCTGGGGCACGGCACGGCACGGCACGTGGCGGGGCGGGGCGGGGCACGGATCCCTGCCCCTCCTCCTCCCTCCCTCACCACCTCCAACACCGCTTCAAGCTGCCGGCGGCCCCTGGCGGCAGGCGGCTTAAAGGGGCGTGGCGCTCGCTGACACGGTTGTGGCGGCGGCGGCAGGTGGCAGGCGTCACATGACCGACCTAACTCACACCGTTGTGGAAGTCTTCACACCACACCACCGTAGCACCACAACCACAGCACACCACAACACTCAGGCCATGGCTAACATCACTAGCATCACAAGTCACCACTCAGTCACCACCCAGTGTCAACCCCGCCACGGTTTCAGGTGTCAGGTGGGGTGAGGTGTGTCAGGTGCCGAGGTGTGTATCAGCAGTGCCAACACACCCCTGACAACAACACCACAACAGCACACAACATAAATCTCTTTCCTTCACTATACCACTATGTCACTTATTATGGTTCAACTTTAAAACCCTGTAAGCCAAAGAGAAACATTATCATCATCATCATCCTGACTTATTCCCCACCTTAGAATGGAGTGAGGTATATATATATATATATATATATATATATATTAATACACTTCAAAATCGTCACATCATTTACCTATAACTTCGTCTCCTGTAAATGTAATACAACGTCGATTCTACTCCTATTATTTACCCTTCACACACTTCAGTATTTGCTGATAACATATCAGTAATTTCGTCTCATCTTAAAACTAGTAAACCACCACGTCATACCCAAGTGGAGAAGTTCCGTACATGGCCTATTTCTGACAAGATCTTTCAATAATAACGTCACACGTGGAAATAATACAGTACATTTTCGATTACACATATTCAGGCATGCAGTTCAATATTTTCTCGTCATAATTCAGTAACTGCATCTCATGAATAAGTAATATGGGTCCGATCAGAATTCCACACTAAAGCTTCGACACATGACAATATTTTTCCACTCTATTTCAGCTCCTGCATCTCATTTGGAAGTACCGTAATACAGCGTCGGTTCGAATCCCTCTGTGAAGCTTAGACACAGGACGACCTTTTCCCACTATTTCACGTCTTGCCCCTCATGTGGATGTAACACGGTGCTGGTTCGAATCCCTTAATGAAGCTTCGATACACGGGGCCGTTTTCACACATTTTCAGCAACTGTGACCCATGCGATAAAATACGGCACCTGTTCGAATCCCAAGTACCGAAGCGTCTCTCACCACGACCATATCTTTCCTTTATATTCCAGTAACAGTGTCTCATCTAGCAGTACTACAACGACACTTCAAATCACACACAAGCTCCATGCATTACAATATTTTCTCCCTATTTTTTCAGTGCCCCAATTTCATCTAGATAATAATACAGCACCGAAACAAATCCAATAAGTAAAGTTCCAGTCAAGATATCAATTATACACCACAGCTTCATCTATTATTCAATTTATTACAACTACCCAGATATTTTCGTCTTTTATCAGCTTACCTTCAATAGTTCAATGGCATAATAGAACTACTACAGCCCATCATCATTCCCCCAGAGAACTTCTTCGTGCCTAGCATCACATTCTCGTGTTCGTCCACTGTTAAAGCTCGATACATATGATAGAGAGATGGCAATTTTAAGACCAGATAAAGTGAACGGGGTATTGAAATAACAACAAGCATGAATAATTTTTAACGCTTAATTGGCATCATCATACTTTATTTTTTCTACAACCAGACGATTTTATTCAGCAAAGAAGAGACCCCTGTTAGTGAGAGTTAATGAAGGCTGTATCTAACCCCCCCCCAGATCAAAAAGCCTCCATTAAGCTGAATAAAATCGCCTGGAGATGCTACATTTAACAAAAGACGTTCTCAGATTGAAAACCAAATATCTGTGCAGTTCTCTCTCTCTCTCTCTCTCTCTCTCTCTCTCTCTCTCTATCATTCATCCCTGCCCTAGTGCTGGACAGGATCGCCTTCACGTGGTGGCACCGATCTAGCACTCCACCATCAGCCTTGTGGGGGATAGGGAGGGCACTGAGGGACGTTTGGATAGCCAGGCAGCTCCACCACCCGTCAATATCAGTGCCACCACGTGAAGGCCTCTCCCTCCACCACCAGGGAAGAGATACAGGATGAAGCTGACTGTTTTTGTGACCTCAACCTCCACGGGACTTATTAAAGGTGTGTGTGTGTGTGTGTGTGTGTGTGTGTGTGTGTGTGTGTGTGTGAGAGAGAGAGAGAGAGAGAGAGAGAGAGAGAGAGAGAGAGATTAATCTAGTCCATCAATGAACACTTCAGCTTAGGGATTAACACAGGATTAACCTCTCAGTCAGTTACCTGCCACTTGCTCTCCTACTCTCTCTCTCTCTCTCTCTCTCTCACAAACAAACACACACACACACACACACACACACACACACACACACACACACAGGGGCCTTTGCACTTACACAGATTACATTTAATAATAAAATTTTATGCATAAGAATAACATCATTTTAATATATTTTAACTATCCTCTCTCTCTCTCTCTCTCTCTCTCATTGCTCTCCTTTCATTTCCTATCTTCTCATCTCAATTTCCTTCAACTTCCTCACATCCTCTCTCTCTCTCTGAAAACCCCTATTTCTTCCTCTCCTCTTCCTTTCTTCCTCCCCATCCGTCCCCTTCTCCTCTCCCCTCCCTCCCTATCCCCTACCCAGTTCCAGTCCATTTAATCGTCAGCCAATCACGTGACAGGATCCACCCCCATCCCTCCCCCACCCCCATTCCTACCCCTATCCCTCCCTCCACCCTCTCCCTATCACCCCTATCTCCATCTCGGTATTCTTCTTCGTCTCCTTCAGAATTTCTCCCCCTCCCCCTACTACTACAGGTCTCCTCTCTTACTCCGTCTCCCCCTCAAGGCTTTCCTTTCATTCAACTACTACTACTACTACTACTACTACTACTACGACGACTACGACTACTACTATTACCTTCATTTCTTCCACTCATTTCATTCCGTTCATCCACTCTACTCCACCCTCATCTATCTGTCTATCCACCACTTTCTATCTATCAATCTATCTATCCACCACACTATCAATCTATCTATCTATCTGTGATCTATCTAGCTACGCATCTATTCGGTGATTTATTTTTTATACATCACCCACTACCCCATCCCCACCACAACTTTTCCCCGACCTCCCCCCCCCCACACCCTCACTAGCTCCCCACTCTCAATCCCCTTCCCTTCCCTCCCCTCCCCTCTCCCTACCTCCCACTTTTCCCATCACACTCTCTGTTCCTCTTCCACTCCCCTACCCTCATCCATTATCTCCCCCACCTTTCCCCCTATCCCCCTCCTCCTCTCCCCCCACCCTTATGTTCACTGTCCCACCCACCCATCCCATCCCATTTTTCCTCAGTCTCCTA
>NC_137058.1:27215520-27230520 GCF_032717465.1 Coenobita brevimanus
TCACAACCACCATTTCCTCTTCCTCCTTCCGTTTCTCCTCTTTCTCCTTGTCTTTCTTCCCTCTTCCCTTTTGTTTAAGGCAATGTACACACACACACACACACACACAACCACACACACACACACACACACTTCAAGACCTTCCTTCCTTTCCCCTTCCTTCTCCCCTCTCCCCCACTCTTTTCCTCCCTTCTCCCTATTCTCTCCCTCTCCTCCCTACCTTCTTCCCCTCTATTCTTCCCAATTCCCCCTACCCTTCCACCTATCCCCTCCCTCTCTCCCCTCCCCTTCCCCTCCCCTTGCATCATCTCCCCGCAAATCTATTGAATAACCATGTCTACAAAAATGGATCTCCCCATTCTCTCTCTCTCTCCCAGCAATAGGTCAAACTTAATTATTTACGTCTGAGCCAGATTCTTGAGAGAGAGAGAGAGAGAGAGAGAGAGAGAGACACACACACACACACACACACACACACACAGGAAGTGCGTCGACACAAACAATTCTACGGTCATATGCTGCCACGTTTCACTACCATGGCTATTCTTAGAGAGAGAGAGAGAGAGAGAGAGAGAGAGAGAGAGAGAGAGATGGTCACAGTTACATATAGACACTTATGCATAGTCAACATATCAGACAGACAGATAAATAGATAAAGCATAATAGCTATATTGAGTGCTGTCTAATTCTCCACTATCCTATCTTGTATCTATCGTTCGTTCTTGATGTAATATTCACTCTTGCCTACCTCATTTAACTCACTCTGCCTCACCCTCACTGCCTTACTGTACTCTACCTGCCTCACATTAGCTGCCTCACTCTCCCTGCCTCATCTTAGCTGCCTCACTCTCCCTGCCTCATCTTAGTTGCCTCATACTCTCTGTCTCCAGTTATTCCTTTCTCTCCCCCACCTCCTCCTCCCCTCCCTCCTCTCCTTCTCTTCTTCATCTCCAATATCTTCTCTCTCTCTCTCTCTCTCTCTCTCTCTAGCTCCCATCTGACATCCACCCCTGATTTAATAATCTTTCTTCTCTCTCTCTCTCTCTCTCCTCCTTCACTCCTTCTCTCCTCCTCCACTCCTTCTCTCCTCCTTCACTCCTTCTCCACTCCTTCTCTCCTCCTTCACTCCTTCTCTCCTCCTTCACTCCTTCTCCACTCCTTCTCTCCTCCTTCACTCCTTCTCTCCTCCTTCACTCCTTCTCTCCTTCTCTCATCCTTCACTCCTCTCCATCGTTCTTTCTCCCTCTCCTCTTTCTTCCTCCTCCTCCCTTTCCTGCCTGCCTCAGCATTTTCTTTACCTTTCTCATATTCTCACACTTCCTCCTCCTCCTCTTCCTCCCCCTTACTTTATACACCCTCTCCTCCTCCTCCTTCAAGTACCTAACTCTCTCTCTCTCTCTCTCTCTCTCTCTCTCTCTCTCCCCATTTCTTACCTCCCCCATCTCCTCCCTTCCCTTCCCCTCTCTTACCCATCTCCTCCCTCCCTTCTTGTCCTCCCCCCTTAACTCCTCTCTTACGCGCATAGATCACCCCCACCCTCTCCCTCTCCCTCTCCCTCCCCTCCCCCCCTCTCTTTAAGTCCCCCTACTCAACTTCGAGTCTCCTGAAAAATTCCACATCACTTCCATATTCGGCGAGCGAGCGAGCGAGCGAGCGAGCGAGAGAGAGAGAGAGAGAGAGAGAGAGAGAGAGAGAGAGAGAGAGAGAGAGAGAGACAGACAGACAGACAGAGACAGACACAGACAGAGGGGGGGGGGGAGTGCATTAAATATTCACGTACGCACAAAGGTCGCCGCATCGACTAAAGGACAAGGCCACGTGCAGCTCCTAAGGCCCAATTTTCGTCCTTATTTCACGTACATCGACGCAGCACTTCCTCGTGACTATCATCTCTCACCTTAACCAGGCCCAATTTCCGTCCTATTGCAGCTTATATCACATACCTCATTTCTCATTACACTTCTTCGTGACTATACTTCTTTCACGTAGCTAACAGGGTGAAATATCAAGGCAAAGGATCAACAAAATTCCATAGCACTTCTTCGTGACTAGCACCGTATCGTATTCTGTTAATCTACTTAGCTTGTCTACCTATATCAAAGTTATTTTTTTAACAATAATTATTAAAGGATTTTTTTTTATCTTCATTATTTAGTGTCTTTGTTTCCTTTATTGTGTGGGGGTTGTGGGGGCGTGTGCTTGCCTGTGGTTGACGGGTCTGCTCGGGAGGGTGTAAAAAAAATGGTTATGTTCAGTCTTGAGGGAAAATGAGAGGAAAGGTTGAGCATGACTGATCGAGAGGACACACACACACACACACACACACACACACACACACACACACACACACACCTTTTTCAAATCTCCCCCTCCCCTGCTCTAGGGAGGGAGGGAGGTGAGGGAGGAAGGAAGGGGGTAGAGGTAGGGAGGGAGGAAGGAAGGGGGTAGAGGTAGGGAGGGAGGAAGGAAGGGGGTAGAGGTAGGGAGGGAAGAAGGAAGGGGGTAGAGGTAGGGAGGGAGGAAGGAAGGGGGTAGAGGCAGGGAGGGATGAGGTAAAGAGGTAACGAGGGAGGAAGGGAGGGGGCACAGGTAGGCAGGGAGGGGGTTGAGAGGTAGGAAAGGGGTTGGGAGATAAGATGGAGGAAGGGATGGATGCAGGGAGGGAGGGAGGAAGGAAGGAGGGAGGGAGGGAGGGAGGAAGGAAGGAGGGAGGGAGGGAGGGAGGGGGCAATTTGGTCCCAAGGGATTCGATTTCACTCCCTTCGATCTCTCCCTCTCCCCCCCTCTCTCTCTCTCTCTCTTGTCTGTCTCTTGCTCTCTCATTTCCCCTCCTATCCTTTCATACTCCTCCCCTCATTATCTTTTTTTTTTGTGTGTGTGTGAGGAAGAAGGAACCAAAGGCCACGAGCCCGCAAAACTGTTCCTTCCACGAGAAAAACAAAACACAAGAGAGAGCCCAATTCAAGATCCGATCATTTCGAGATGCCTGGACACACTGCGTTTGAAAGACTGGAGATCAAAGGAAGCAGGAAACACAGATAAAGGGAGACAGTTCCAGAGTTGACCTGTTGCATAAATGAAGGACTGGGAGTAACAGTTAACTCTTGCATTAGAGAGTTGGACAGAAAAGGGATGAGAGTTTATAGACGGGTGCTACGCGCCCGTCGTAGAGGTGGAGGGATGCAAGCAGACAGGTCAGAGGAGCAGTGACCACCCGTCGTAGAGGTGGAGGGATGTAAGCAGACAGGTCAGAGGAGCAGTGACCATTGAAATAGCGATGGAAAAGATAAAGATGCAACAGTGCGGCGAAGAGACAGAGGTTGAAGGGAGTCAGTAAGAGGAGAAGAGTTAATGAGACGAAAAGCCTTTGACTCCATCCTATTGAGAAGAGCTGTATGTGGGAAGCCTCCTCACACATGAGAGTTGTACTCCACACAGGGGCGGATAAAACTCCTGTATAGAGTCAACAGTTGTGCAGGGGTATTTGTATTTGTCTATCTATCTATCTATCTTCATCATTACTAATTCGTCTATAACCTTTCATTCTCTCTCTCTAAATTATATAAGCTAATCAGACACAATATTAACTGAGCATAGGTCGAAATTATTCGAGAGAGAGAGAGAGAGAGAGAGAGAGAGAGAGAGAGAGAGAGACAGACAGACAGACAGAGAGATTTTGCCAATGTGTGGACCTCTGTATGTATTGTGTGCCTGTGGACGTTGTGTGTGTAAACAAATGAGCGTATGTATGTGTGTGTATGTACATATGTATGTACCGGCATGTATGTATACAGTATATGTATGTATGTATGTGTAAGTACTAATATGTACGTATGGATGAATGTAAGGTGTGTATGTGTGTATGTATGTGTATGTATGTATGTGTGCATGTGTGTATATATATATATATATATATATATATATATATATATATATATATATATATATATATACTATATGTATTTATGTGAATGTATGTACGTCATGCGCTCAGGTGTGTATTTGTGTATGTGTTTCTGCAAAACCTTGTGTGTGTGTGTGTGTGTGTGTGTGTGTTTATCTATAGGCATGTGTATGTTCGTGTCTGTGTATGCAGTGAACGTACGTATCCATGTGAGTGAGCTTGAATGTATAAGGGAAACGTTCATGTGTGTAACCCTGAACTATCTGTGTATGTAAATCCAGTAGCTCATGAAGACTCTCTCTCTCTCTCTCTCTCTCTCTCTCTCTCTCACACACACAGTCCCCTTCTCCCTTCATTGTATAATTTATTCATGTATGTATGTATGTATGTATCTATATATCTATCCATCTATCTATCACAGTCCATGTCTATCTATTATCAAACTCCCTATCTAATAACCACTACACAAGCTTATCATGTCTCCATCTATCTATCTATCTATCTATCAAACCCCATCACTTCCTCTCACCTCTGGCCTTTCACATTCACTTCCTTGTCATATTATTTCACGTGTTTTTACTCATATTTGGTCAGTTTCGCGGCTATTTCGTTCTGCTATCCTTGTCTTATCTTTTCATTCTCTTATTTTTCTCGATTTCTCTCTATCTATCAGGTTAACTATCTATCTATTCGTCTATCTATATTTATCTATGTCTACCTGTCTGTCTATATATCTACCTACCTATGTATCTATCAACCTCATCTCTGTCTCTAGCTATCTACCTACCTATGTATCTATCAACCTCATCTCTGTCTCTAGCTATCTACCTACCTATGTATCTATCAACCTCATGTCTGTCTCTAGCTATCTACCTACCTATGTATCTATCAACCTCATCTCTGTCTCTAGCTATCTACCTACCTATGTATCTATCAACCTCATCTCTGTCTCTAGCTATCTACCTACCTATGTATCTATCAACCTCATCTCTGTCTCTAGCTATCTACCTACCTATGTCTATCTATCTATGTGTCTATCTATCTTGGTTTCATACATTTGGCACCATAATATAACAAATATATTGGATGAGATATAAAGATACCCGGTAAAACTTGTATATATATAAACTGATAGATATACACGTCGACCGATAAATAGATGGATTGATAGATGAATGGATGGATGGAGGGATGGATAGACGAGATAGATAGATAACTAGATTCAGAAAAGATTATGGAATATTGATAGATACCGAGAGAGAGAGAGAGAGAGAGAGAGAGAGAGAGAGAGAGAGAGAGAGAGAGAGAGAGAAATACACCAGCAATAAATAACGCTGCCATATAATACATTAATCCTAAATCTCTCTCTCTCTCTCTCTCCCTCCCTCTCTCTCTCTCTCTCTCTCTCTCTCTCTCTCTCTCTCTCTCTCTCTCTCTCTCTCTCCCTCCCTCCCTCTCTCTCTCTCTCTCTCCCTCCCTCTCTCTCTCATGCACCCTTCCCTTAATCCTCTTTCTCTCTTAATTAATTCTTTGTCTTCTGTTCCCTTTCCTCCTTCCTTCCTTCACTCCTCTTCCTTCTTTCCTCCTTAATCTCCATCCCTCTTTCTTCCCTCCCTCTATTTCTCTATATTCTTGTCTTCCTTAACTCCTGCCTTCCCTCCCTTCTCTCCTTCCTTCCTTCAACCCACCCACCAATCCTTTTTTTCATTCTTACTTCCCTTCCCTCCTTCCTTCCCTCCCTCCTTCATTCCTTCCTTCAACCCACCCACCAATCCATTTTTTTCGTTCTTCCTTTATTTCCTTCCTTCCTTCATTTATCTTTTTCTTAAATCTGCTATTACCTCCATCCATAATTCCTCCTTTGTTTCTTCCTTCCTTTCCTTCCTTCTTTCCTCCTCCCTCCCTTCAATTTGCACGTCTATTCTCTTTGTCCTTGCTTTTATTCTCTGTTTAATATCTCTCTTCCATCCCCCCTCCCTCCCCTCAATTCTTCCTTCCTTTCACCCATACACTCCCTCTATCCTTCCATCCATCCTTTCCCTTAACATCCATACACTCCCTCTATCCTTCCATCCATCCTTTCCCTTAACATCCATACACTCCCTCTATCCTTCCATCCTTCTTTCCTTCTATCTTCCCGCACCATCATCCTTCCTCCTTTCCCCTCTTCCTTCCAACTCATTCTCTCCCGTCCTTCCTTCTTTCATCTCTCCAGCCCCTACCCCACTTTACTCCCTCCTTCCCCTTCCTTCTCTCCCTCCCTCCCTCCTAAGCCCTGCCAGAAACAGACCAACAGGTTGTCAATTATTTATATGTGGGAAATGTCTCCTCTCTCTCTCTACCTCCCTCCCTCCCTCCCCTCCCTCTCCATCTGCCTCTAGCTCTCCCTCCCTCCCTTGAGAGAAAGAGGCAGCGGAAAGGTATGGAAAGGAGGAGGGAGGGAAGAGGGGAGGAGAGAGGAAAGGAAAGGATAGAGGAAAGGGGAGGAGAAGGAAGGGAAGGAGAGAGGGAAGGAGGGAGAAAGAGGGAAGAGGAAGAGAGAAGGGGAAGAGGAAGAGAGAAGGGGGAGAGAGAGGAAAGGAGGAGGAGAGGGGGGAAAAGGGAGGAGGGAGAAAGAGGGAAGAGGAAGAGAGAAGGGGGAGAGAGAGGAGAGGAGGAAGAGAGAAGGGGGAGAGAGAGGAGAGGAGGAGGAGAGGGGGGGAAAAGGGAGGAGGGAGGAAAGAGGGAAGGGGAAGAAGGCAAGACTGTAGAAATGAGAGATGGAAGAAAAAGGGAAGGAATTAAAGGATTAACCACCTAGAGAGAGAGAGAGAGAGAGAGAGAGAGAGAGAGAGAGGAAATAACTTGCCTGTCCCCACATCTCACGGGCAGGACAAAGGGAAGGATTCTCTCTCTCTCTCTCATCTATCTATCTACCTTTCTATCTATCTAACTGCTTGTCTACCTACACATTCCCTCAACCTCCCGATCTCTACCTCTCTTAATCTTCCATTCTCCCTCCCATTTTTCTCCCTCCCTCTCTCTCATTTACCTCCCTAAAACGAAAATCACAACCATGAAAAATTCTCTTTGATAATTAATAAGTATGTAGGCGTAATTTAAAAAAATTAAAAAAAAATAATTACGCTGGAAGTCGTTTCAAAAATTTATTATTAATGGGAAAGCTGTTTATTTCTTGACACTTGCCTCCCCTCCTCACTTCCCTCTCCTTCTCACTTCCCTCCCCTCCTCACTCCCCCCCTCCAAACTTCCCTCCCCCTCCTCCAAACTTCCCTCCCCTACTCACTTCCTCCATCCCCTCACTTCCCTCCCCTCCTCCCCTCACTTTCCTCCCCTCGCTTCCATCCTCCTCTCACCTCCCCCCTCCCCTCATTTCCTTCCTCCCCTCACTTCCCTACCTCCCTCCTCTCCTTCCTCCCTTCCCCTCCTCTCCTTTTCCTTTTCCAGTTCTCTCTCCTCCTCCTCCTCCTCCTCCTCTCTCTCTCTCTCTCCCTCCTCTTCCTTAACTCTCTCCCTCACTCTCTCTTTCCCTCCGTCCTTTCCTCTTCCTCCCGTCTTCCTCATAACCTCTCCTTCCCTCCTCCCTCTCTACCCCCCTCCCTTTCTCTCTCTCTCTCTCTCTCTCTCTCTCCCTCCCTCCCTCTCTCTCTCTCTCTCTCTCTCTCTCCCTCCCTCCCCCCCTCTCTCTCTCTCTCCTAATTACTTCTGGTATTTCAATTTTTTTTTTCTCCTTGAACCAGGTGGCAGGATGACGTCAGAGATGAGGCAGGTGTGTGTGGTGAGGCAGGTGTGTGTGGTGAGGCAGGTGTGAAGGGGCAAGTGTGTGTGGTGAGGGAGGTGTGGTGTGGTGAGGCTGTGTGTGTGTGTGTGTGTGTGTGTGTGTGTGTGTGTGTGTGTGTGTGTGTGTGTGTGTGTGTGTGTGTGTGTGTGTGTGTGTGCTGTAATGGTTGTGGTAATATTTGTGGTATTCAGAAAAGGTGATTACACACACACACACACACACACACACCCTTCTCCCCCTCTCCTTTCCTCACCAATCCCCCCCCTCTCATTCTCTCTCTCTCTCTCTCTCTATTTTCCCTCCACATTACCTCCTTTCCTCCACTTCTTCCCTCCACCTCAGGGCCTTGGGTATTGTTCGGAAATATTTAAGAAGGGCTGGGCTGAGAGAGAGAGAGAGAGAGAGAGAGAGAGAGAGAGAGAGAGAGAGTAAATTATTGAAGAAGAAAACGAGAAAAAGAAAATGGATATAACCTAAATGGATGAGAGATAATTAAAGAGAAAAAAAGAGGAGAGAAAAGAGAAGACATGAAAGGTGAGAAACGAGAAGAGAAGAGAGCAGAAGAAAGTGAAGAACCATGAAAGACACTGAAAGACACCAGAACACGTCAAGAAATCATTATAAGATGGCATTCCAGGGGTCACTAGGCAAAGTCGGGACTGAACTGCGCAAATAGTGAGTTTTATATGGGCTGAAGTGGTGGAAAGGAGCATTAGAAGTACAATTACTACTACTACTACTACTACCACAACAAAAACATCTTAAAATCCACATCAGCAAACATTCCCATTCTCCACACATCCAAAAAAATAAAATAAAATAATAAAAAAATCCCTACCCTGAAAACCACAAAAAAAAGAAAGAAAACGAGCACAGAAAATGTGAGGGGAAAAAAATGCTTCTCATAAAAAACGGAGGGCTTGGCAGAAAACAGGGGGGACTAAACTTAAGGACAATGGGTCTTATGAAAGGAGTAACAATGGTTGAAATTAGCTTGCATGTCACACCTGCCTCACTATGAAACAGGTGTGTGTGTGTGTGTGTGTGTGTGTGTGTGTGTGTGTGTGTGTGTGTGTGTGTGTGTGTGTGTGTGTGTGTGTGTGTGTGTGAGAGAGAGAAAGAAAGCCAGAATATTTAAAATCTCTTTCTCCTTTCTCCCTCCTAATGTTCCTCTGCTTCGTCCTACTCTCTCTCTCTCTCTCTCTCTCTCTCTCTCTCTCTCCTGTCACATTCATCACTCCCACCCCATTCCCCCCTCACCTCCCCATCAGTACTTCTTCCCCATCTTATTTCACTCCCTCCACTCATTAACTGACAGCCTCTCCCCTCCCCTCCCCTCTTTCTCCCCTCCCGTCCCTCCCCTCTTCCTATTAAATTTCCTTCTCTCCCTCCCTCTCTTCTTTTCCCCTCTCTCCACCCCACATTTTCTTTACCTCTCTCTCTCTCTCATTTCCTCTCCCTTTTCGATTCTCTTTATCTCCTTCACTTCTTTTCCTTTTCTCTTTTCCTACCCACTCTTCTCTGCTCTTCTCTCTTCTCCACCGCCTTTCAGATGCTCTTTTCCCTCCTCTTTTTTCCTTTTTCCTCTTTTCTTTGCCTCTCCTCTCCTCTCTCTCTCTCTCTCTCTCTCTCCTTCCATGCTCATTTTTCTTTACAACTCTTTCTTCATTTTCTTCTCCCCAACTCTCCTCTTCCCCAACACCTTTCCTATTATTTCCTCTTTTCCTCCTCCTCTTCTCTCTTTCCCTCCTCCTCCTCCTCCTCCTCTTTTCTCCCGTCTCTCCAATTGCCCACTTTTTATATTTACGCCTTCTCTCTCTCTCCCTCTCCTCTCCTCTTTCAGTGTTTCTCTCCTTCACTTCACTTTTCCTCCTCCTCTCTTACCCAAGCGATACTCCCCTTCTATTAACCTTCCCCTTGTACCCCTTCCCCCTCCCCCTCTCTTTGTACCCCTCCCCCTTCCCCTTGTACTCCTCCCCCCTTCCCTTGTACCCTTAACCCCTTCTCCTCCCACCCCCTACCCTGGTACACCCCTCTTCTTCCCCTCCCCAGTACACCCCTCCTCCTATGTACCCCTTCCCCTTCCCCCTCCCAGCATTCCTCTACCCACTACCCTCCCTTCCCCTCCCCCTCCTTTATACCCTCCCTCCCCCACCCCCCCTACTGTTACTCCCCCCTTATTCCCTATCATCACCCCCTCCCCCTTACCTCCCTCCCCTACCCTCTTTCCAGGCACCCCCCATCACCCCCATGATCCCCCCCTCCCCCTTACACCCTTCCTCCAACATCCAATCTCCTGGTATTCTCCCTTACCCCCCCTTACCCCTACCATCCCCCCGCCCCCTAACACTTCCTCTCCCACCCCCTCTCCTGGTATTCTCCCTTACCCCCCATTACCCCCACCATACCCACCCCACCTTAAACCCTTCCTTCCCCACCCCCTCTCCTGGTACTCTCCCTTTACCCCCATCACCCCCACCATCCCCCACCCCCTCCCCTTGTGGGCCCCCTGCCAATCTAGTTAACACACAAACCACTGCAACTCCTTGATCCCTGACCCCCCCCCACACACACACATACACATACACATACACACACACACACACACACACACACACACACACAATCCTTCGTTCTCTCTACCCATGTGTATCTTTTCATCACACACACACACACACACACACACACACACACACACACACACACACACACACACAATCCTTCGTTCTCTCTACCCATATGTGTATCTTCTCATCACACACACACACACACACACACACACACACACACACACACACACACAGACACAGACACACACACACACACACACACACAATCCTTCGTTCTCTCTACCCATATGTGTATCTTTTCATCACACACACACACACACACACACACACACACACACACACTCCTTCGTTCTCTCTACCCATATGTGGATCTTATCACACACACACACACACACACACATATGCACGTGTGTGTGCATTTTTTCCGACGATTTCCTTCAGCTCGGGAGAGGGATTTAAAGGGATTTATTGGTACCCAGTTAAGGGAAATCCCTAACACCTTTTCCTAAGCGATTTATTTTGCTTATTACTCTTTAGTCCTTTGTTTTTTCATTTAAATAATAAAGAATGGTTAATAAATGGGTAATAAAGAGAGGTTCACAATAAAGTGGTTAATAATGAGATAAATACTTCCCGGGTTATTTGCGGCTCCAGTGCAAGGTATATGGTAGCCTTGGAATTAGTGCGCGCTCTCTCTCTCTCTCTCTCTCTATGTAACCAAGAAAATGGAGGAGGAGGAGTTGGAGGAGGAGGAGGAGGAGGAGAGGAGGAGAGAGGAGGAGGAGAGGAGGAGGAGAAGAGGAGGAGGAGGAGGAGGAGGAGGAGGGATTGGCAGTAATCTCTCTCTCGCCGCTCTCTTACCCTTTCTCTCTCCTTCCTTCCTCCCTACCTCCTTTCTCTCCTCTTCCTCCCTCTTTCCTCACCACCTTCTCTCCCTTCCTTTCCATAACTTTCTTTTCCCCCCCTACCCTTACTTTCTTCCCCCTACCACCCCCCTCCATCTCTCCCCTACTTTTCCTCTCCCCTCCCCTCCCCTCCTATCTCTTCTCCCCTCTCCGTATCTACATCCTCCCACCTCCTTCCCTCCCTTCTCCCACATTTTCTATTCCCCTTCCCTCCCCACTCCTCTTCTCCCCACACCGACTCCCCTTCCCTCCTCTGCTCTTCCCCACCTTATCTATCACCTCGCCTCCACCCCTTTCTACCTCCCCTCCCCTCCCCTCCACCCTTCTATCTTTCCTCTCCCCTCCCCTGCACCCTTCTATCTTTCCCCTCCCCTCCCCCCTCTCCTCTGCCCTCCCCTCCCCTCTTCCCCTCCCCGTTCGTATCTCTTGGCAGTAGGGTGGAAATGTCACCTCTCACTCACCCACCTGAGAGAGAGAGAGAGAGAGAGAGAGAGAGAGAGAGAGAGAGAGAGGGGGGTGGACTTAGGAAGCTCTTGTTTATTTGCCTTACCCTCCTTTATTCTCCTCCTTTACTAATATACCTTCATTACGTATCTTTATTACCCCTCATTATCATCTTCCTTTACAAATTAACCTTCACCATTTATCTTTATTAATTCACTTTATTCTCCTTTATTTATTCACCTTTATTACCTGTCTATTATTATTCACCTTTATTACCTGTCTATTATTATTCACCTTTATTACCTGTCTATTATTATTCACCTTTATTACCTGTCTATTATTATTCACCTTTATTACCTGTCTTTATTAATCTTTATTTTTTTACTCATTAACTCCATTACTCTTCTTTAATACCATTACTTATTGTATCACCCATCCTTACTACTCTCCTTTATTAAGCTCCGTTACTTAACTACTTATATTACAATCTTTATAAAGGATGGAGGATAAATAAAGAAAAATAAAGAAAGAAATGATGATAAAGACGATGGAAAATAAAGGTGGCATTAAGAAAGACAGTATAATAAGAATAATGATAAATGAAATAGACACGAGAAAATAATAATAAACAAAGAATAATAAAAATAATGAATACTAAATGAAAGAAAGACAAGGAAATAACAATAATAATAATAATAATAATAATAATAATAATAATAATAATAAAGACGTGGGAATACACAATAAAGATGAATAAAGGAAAAATAGACAATAAAGGAATATAAGCAAAGGAAGGAAAGCAAAGAGCGTTTTAAACAAGCAAACAACACCTTCATAAGTCAGGTTAATGGCAGGTAAACAGGGGAAGAAAGCCTCTCTCTCTCTCTCTCTCTCTCTCTCTCTCTCTCTCTCTCTCTCTCTCTCCAACATATCTATCGATCTATCTATCTATCCATGCACCAATCTATCATTTTTGCCTATCCACTCATTTACCTGTCTGTCTACCTACCTACATATCTATCGACCCATGTATGTATGTACGGATGTATGTATGTATTTATGTATGTATGTATGAAATTTCTCTCCCTCTTCACTTTCTCTCTCTCTCTCTCTCTCTCTGTTTGCTCACCCCGAACAAGAAGACAAAGAGGAAGAAAATCGACTCCTCTTGTCCTCTTCTTCCCTCTTCCTCCTTCCTCTCTTTATCATTTTTTCTCTTTTCCTTTGCTCACATTGTCTTTATTCCCTTTCCTTCTTTATTTCTCCTTCAATCCCATATTTTCTTTCTTTTTATACCGCTCCTTCCTTCCTTTCTCTTTCTTCTCTCCTTCCATCTTTTTTCCTCTTTCCTTCATTCCATCCTTCCTTCCTGCTTTCACTTCCTTCCATTCTTTCTTTTCCTTCCATCCTTTTTCTTCCTTCCGTCCTTCCTGCTTTCTCTTCCTTCCTTCCGTTCTTCCTTTCACTTCCTTCCATTCTTTCTCCTTCCATCCTTTCTCTTCCCCCTTCCATCAAAACCTTTCACTCCCTTTTTACTTAATACCTTCTCTCTCTCTCTCTCTCTCTCTCTCTCTCTCTTTATCTCTCTCCTTAAAGCATCATTTCCACCCTCCCCCTTATCTTTCCTCCCTCCTTCCCTCCCTCCTACCTCTTCCTTCCTCCTCACAACACATTTCTTGTCTGTCTTCTTTTCTCCTCCTCCTCCTCCTCCTCCTCTTCGTGCTGTTGCTTTTCTTCCTCTTTCCTTCCTCAATTTTCTTCTTCCTCCCTCTTCCTCTCTCTTCTTAACTTCCTGTTCTTTCTCTTCCTCCTCTCCCTTTTTCGTCTCTCTCTCTTTCTCTATCGCTCTCTCCCCTCCCCCTCCAAATCGCCCATACCTCAGTTTTAAAACTTTCCTCCCATCTCCTCCTCCTCCTCCTCCTCCTCCTCCTCCACCACCACCACCTTCTCCTCCATCACCACCTCCTCCTCCTCCTCCATTTACCTTCTCCCTCCTTCCTTTCTCCGCCTTTTATCTTTTCCTTCTTTCCTTCATTATCTCTCCAATAATTTCCTCTCCTTTTCTCTCCTTCTTCCTTTACTCTTTATCGTGTGTCTTTCTTTTCCTTTATTCTTCCTTCTTTCTTTGTTTCTGCTTTACCTTCGTTCTTTCCTTCCTTCCATTCCTACCTTCTTCCTTTCATTTTTTTCCTTCTTTCTCTCCTTCCTTCAATTCTTCCTTCATTCTTCCCCATCCTCCTTATTTCCATCCTTCCCTTCTTTCCTTCCCTAATGCCCTCCTTCCTTACTTCTCTCCCTCCTTCCCTCTCTCCCAAATTTCCTTCTTTCTTTCATTCCTCCCTTCCCTCCTTATTTCCTTCCTTCTTGCTCTCCTTCCTTCCCTAGCTCCCTCCCTCCTTCTCCCTCCGCATTTCCTTCCTTCATTCTCTCCTTCCATCTCTCCTTCAACGAACATGTCAAACAATACTTAACAGTTTCCTATCTACACCAACATTCTCTCTCTCTCTCTCTCTCTCTCTCTCTCTCTCTCTCTCTCTCTCTCTCTCTCTCTCCCCCTTTACTTTCATTATCTCTTAAATTACTCCACCTGCCCTTTCTCTTCCCCTCAATTATTCCCCTCATCTTCCTCTCCCCTCCTTCCTACTTTACTATCCTTGTCTTGAACTACCTTATAAATAAATCTTAAGTATTGTATTTTCTTTGCTTTACTTTGTACTCCTTTGAATTCAGCTGTCCTCTTCTCTCCCTCTCCCTCTCTCTCTCATTTACCTTCCCCCTTCCATCTCCAATTTTCCTCCAGTCTCCCCTTTCCGCCCCTCCCCTCCATGTCACTCTCCCTCTCCCCTCTTTCATATTATCCTTCCTCTCCTTTCCCCTTTCCTTTCCCCTCTCCCCTTCGTTCCCATCCCCCACATTCCCTCTGCCCAATCCTAATACCTGTCTACTCCCCTCCCTCTCCCCTCTTCCTTTCCTTCCCTTCCCCTCACCTCCCTTCCCTTCTCCCCTCTCCTTTACCTTGCCCTCCTTTCTCCCTTCCTCCCTCCCCTCTCCCCCTATTTCTCCCCTCGCCTCACTTTTCCCCTTCGGTGGCCTCTTTCCTCTCCCTTCCGCTCTTTCTCCCCTCCCCTCCCCTCTCCCTTCCGCTCTTTCTCCCCTCCCCTCCCCTCTCCCTTCCGCTCTTTCTCCCCTCCCCTCCCCTCTCCCTTCCGCTCTTTCTCCCCTCCCCTCCCCTCTCCCTTCCGCTCTTTCTCCCCACTCCTCCCCTCTCCCTTCCGCTCTTTCTCTTCTCCCCTCCTCTCTCCCTTCCGCTCTTTCTCTCCACTCCTCCCCTCTCCCTTCCGCTCTTCTCCCCTCCCCTCCCCTCTCCCTTCCGTTCTTTCTCCCCTCCCCACCCCT
>NC_137058.1:27238020-27265520 GCF_032717465.1 Coenobita brevimanus
TCTCTCTCTCTAAGTGCATATAAAGTGGGTAGCTGGTTGGCTGGAAGAAAAGAGAGCTGGATAGGTAAGAAGGCAGGCAGGCAGGCAGGAAGGCATGTAGATGGGTAGGCAGAAGGTAGGTAAGCAGGTAGATAAATGGATAGGTAGGTATGCAGGCAGGAAGGGAACTTGGCAGGTAGGTTGACAGGTAGGCTGACAGGTAGGCAGGTGGGTAAACAAGGCAGGTGGGGTTATCAAACAGGTCACTACTTAATTCACACGTTTCTTTTGTTTTCTTGCCCTATTGATTAATGGTTGTTGTGGAGGGGGTTGGGGGGTGGGGGGAGGTTGTGGTGGTGGTGGTGGTGGTGGTAAAGGGTTACGGTGGTAGTAGTGGTTGGGGATAGGGGGTGTAATGGTAGTTGTGGTAGGGGTTATGGTGACAGTTGTGGTGGTGGTAGTTGTGGTAGGGGTTATGGTGGTAGTCGTGATGTGGCCGTGGTAACTGTGGTAAGGACTGTGGTAGCATCAATTGATACAGCGGTAACCATGGCAACCTTAAAAACACGATAGATATACAACAACAAAACAGTAATAGACTTTTTCCTTACTCCTCTTCCCCACACGATCTCTTCCTTCACTGAATAACCCACGTACGTTTTTATTCATTTTATTCATAGAGGACGATTTTATTCAGCTGGGGAGAGAGTAAAGGACTGGAGGGGTTCAATAAAGCCTTCATTAACCCCCTGACTACGAGAAGGAGGGGGAGGGAGGGCATAAGATGGGAAAAATCGTCTTGAAGCATATAATGGGTACTCGAATTGAAGGGGTGACATGTACGGATGGAATGGTTTAGTAATGGAAATAAAGAGTATTGTTATCATTATTATTATTATTATACTCCTCCTCCTCATTATTATTATCATCATCATCATCATAATACTCATCATCATCATCATCATCATCATCATCCTTCTTATTTTCATCATTTTCCCTCCTGTAGGAAAAAAAAATGCAGAGACAATCACATAAAAGAAACTCACACACACACACACACACACACACACACACACACACACACACACAGGTCACAAACCACAAAAAATATACACGAGACCCCCCTTCACACACACACACACACACACACACACACACACACACACACACACACACACACTCAAAGGCCCCCAAAATACACACACACACACATCTCCCACCAAAAATAGAAAGAATGTCGCCGTTGGGTAGTGGCGGTGTGGTAGCAAGGGTTGGTAGGAACTGTGTGGTAGGAAGGGCGGCTGTGTGGTAGGTAACGTGTGGTAAAAACTGTGGTAGGAAGGGTTGGTTCTGTGACAGGAACTGTGTGGTAGGTAAGGTAGTTGGGTGGTAGGAACTGTGTGGTAGGAAGGGTTGGTAGTGTGGTAGGATCTGTGTGGTAGGAAGGGTTGGTAGTGTGGAAGGATCTGTGTGGTAGGAAGGGTTGGTAGTGTGGAAGGATCTGTGTGGTAGGAAGGGTTGGTTGTTTGGAACGATCTGTGTGGTAGGAAGGGTTGGTAGTGTGGTAGGATCTGTGTGGTAGGAAGAGTTTGTAGTGTGGTGGGAACTGTGTGGTAGGAAGGGTTGGTAGTGTGGTAAGAACTGTGTGGTATGATGGGTGGTAGTGTGGTAGGAACTGTGTGGTAGGAAGGGTTGGCAATGTGGTAGGAAGGATGGTTGTGTGGTAAGTAATGTGTGGTAGGAAGAGCTGGTAGTGTGGCAGGAACTGTGTGGTAGGAATAGGAACTGTGTGGTAGGAAAGGTGTTGTGTGGGAAGAACTGTGTGGTAGGAAAGGTGTTGTGTGGGAAGAACTGTGTGGTAGGAAAGGTGTTGTGTGGGAAGAACTGTGTGGTAGGAAAGGTGTTGTGTGGGAGGAACTGTGTGGGAGGAAGTGCTGGTAGTGTGGTAGAAAGAATGGTATAGCAGTAGGATGTTTGGTAGGGACTGTGTGGTAGGAAAGGTAGCTGTGTGGTAGACAGTGATGTGGTAGGTATGTGTGTGGTAGTGGTGGTATTAGGGAACTGGGAACACCTGATACTGCTTGTGTGGTAGGACATGTGGTAGTGTGGTAGGAAAGGGTGGTAGTGTGGTAGGAATGGTTGACTGTGTGGTAGTGGTGGTGTCTGTGGTACCATCTGTCAGCATTAAGGAACTGTGTGGTAGGAAAGGCTGGATGAGTGGTAGGAAAGTCTAATTGTGTGGTAGGAGGCTGTGTGTGGTAGTGGTGGTGCTTGAGGTACCATCAGTCAATATTAGGAAGCGGGGAACACCTGATACAGGCTGTGTGGTAGGAGGGGCTGCTTGTGTGGTAGGGGACTGTGGTAGGAAGTGTATGAAGTAGGAAGGTTGTGTGGTGGTTTGGTAGGAAAGATAAAGAGCTGACTTGGTTAAGTACTTCATACAATACAAACTGTGTGGTAGGAAGGGCTGATTGTGTGGTAGGAAGGGCTGATTGAGTGGCAGGAAGGGCTGATTGTGGTAGGAAGTGCTGTGTGGTAGGAAGGAGTTTATGGTAGGAAGGGCTGTGTGGTAGAAAGGGCTGTTTGTGGTAGGAAGAGCTGACTGTGGTAGGAAGGGCTGTGTAGTAGGAAGGGCGGATTGTGTAGTAGGAAGGACTGGTTGTGTGGTAGGAATGACTGATTATGTGGTAGGAAGGGCTGGTTGTGTGGCAGGGTACTGTGGTAGCAAGCATGGGACAACAGTAATATTTAACAGTAACAGAAAAGTACAGCATGTTCGAGTAATAACAACAATAATAGCAATAGAATATAATATGTATGCTTATAATAATAATAATAATAATAATAATAATAATAATAATAGTAACAGAAAGAAAAGTAATAGGGAAATAGTCTCTCGCTTTCTATCGCTTACTATTACATTTATTCTATCTATCACAACGATACACATTCAGATGGCGGTATATAGATTCAGATTTTACTGAGTGGCGACTGATGGGCATCGTCGAGCGAGTAACTTATTGTAATAGTAACATACCTGAGTAATAGTAATGGTAACTGCTACTGAAACGTAATAGTAATAGTTGGGCTCTGAAAGAACAGTAATTGTAATGGTGATGACTATGAGGTGCAAAACAGATAGACAGGTAGATGGATGGACAGGTAGCAGACACAAAGGTAATATACACAGGTCATAAACGGAGAGAAAAGGACAGGAACAGGTACATAAATACTGATAGACACTGAAGGTACAGATGAGAGAGAGAGAGAGAGAGAGAGAGAGAGAGAGAGTGTGTGTGTGTGTGTGTGTGTGTGTGTGTACAAAAAAAAAAAGATTATAGATGAGAGAGAGAGGGGGGGGGAGAAAAAAGGAGAGAAAAAAAAAGTGGAAGAAGGGAAAATGAATGATGTGGAAAGGAGAGGAAGGAATGAGAAAGGTGAAGGAAGATGAGAGGGATTATGAGAAAGAGAAAAAAGAGAGGGAAGGAGAAGGAAAGGGAGGGAAGAAGGAAAGGGAGGGAAGAAGGAAAGGGAGGGAAAGGAAGGAGGAGGAGGAAAGGGTAAAGGAATGAGAGGGAAATGGAGGAGTTGAAAGACTGGAGAGAGGAATATGAAGGAAAATGGGGAGAAAAAGTATGGAAGCGAGGGGAGGAGGAGGGAAAGGAGGAGGGGAGAGAAAAGAAAGATGAGAAAGTGAGGGACAGGAGGGAAGTAGATGCAATGAATTAATAAATGAGGCAAGGAAGGAGGAAAGGAGACAAAGCTGGAAGGAAGGATGGAAGCAGAGACGGAAGGAGGTAAAGAAGGAACGAAGCAGACGAAAGGAAGGAAAGAAGGAAGGAAGTAAAGATGGAAGGAAGGTATGAAGGATGGATGGAAGCAAAAATGGAAATAATGATGGAAGGAAGGAGGGAAGGAAGCAGAGATGAAAGGAGGGAAGGAAGGCAGGAGGGAAGGAAGGAAGCAGAGATGGAATGAATGAAGGAAGGAAGGAGGGAAGGCAGGAGGGAAGGAAGCAGAAAGAAAGAGAGAAAAGAACGCAAGACATAGCCCAAGTGACCCAAGCCAGACTTTGGAGGAAGGCTGAGTGTTGGAGAAATGGTGGTGGTGGTGGTGGTGGATGTGGTGGTGGTGGTGGATGTGGTGGTGGTGGTGGATGTGGTGGTGGTGGTGGATGTGGTGGTGGTGGTGGTGGTGGAGGTGGTGGTGGTGGTGGAGGTGGTGGTGGTGGTGGAGGTGGTGGTGGTGGTGATAAAGACAAGTAGAAGGTAGAAGTAGACGGTAGTGTGGTAGTACCCAAAGGCAGACAGACAGGCAGACAGAGAGAGAGAGAGAGAGAGAGAGAGAGAGAGAGAGAGAGAGAGGCAGCAGGGAGGTAGGTAGGCAGCAGTGAGACAAGGGAAAAAAAAAAAAGTAGGCAGGTAGGTTGGCAGTGAAGTAGGTAGATGCACACAAGCAACTTAGGTAGGTAGGTAGGTAGATGGGTAGGTAGGCAGGCACAGAGACAGGAAGGAGCAGAGTCAGGTACAAGCAAAGAGAGAGAGGAAGAAAATTAAAGAGAGAAAAAGAGAGAGGCAGGAAGGCAGGCAGAGAGGCGTGAAATGGGGTAGCCACAAAGTAGTTAGGCAGGATCCGGTTTCTTAGGCACAAACGAGGTAGGCGGCCAAGGGGGTAGGCAGGCAGGCAGCAGAAAAATGGTGAGGCAGGCACGGAGATGGAGGAGGGAGGGATGGAGGGTGAGAGGAGGGATGGAGGGTGAGAGGAGGAATGGAGGAAGATGGAGAGAGAGAGAGAGAGAGGGAGGGGGGAGGGAGGGAGGAGGAATGGAGGAAGATGGAGAGAGAGAGAGAGAGAGAGAGGAATGAAGGAGGGAGGGAGGGAGAGAAGGAAGGCAGACAGGCACGAGGGAGAGAGGGAGGGGGAAGGGAGGGAGGAGGCAGACAAGCAGAAAGGTCGAGAGAGACAGAAGCACAGCAGCCAAGGAGGGGGAGGGGGAGGGGGAGGGGGAGGGGGAGTGAGAGGGAGAGGGGGAGGGGGAGTGAGAGGGAGAGGGGGAGGGGGAGTGACAGGGGGAGGGAGGGAGAGAAAGAGGGAGGCAGGGAAAGGGAGGGACACAATGAATGCGTGTGGGCAGGAGAGAGAGAGAGAGAGAGAGAGAGAGAGAGAGAGAGAGAGAGAGAGAGCATTTGATCTTTGAGGTCGCCTGAGTGAGTTACTGGCTCGTGAGAAAATATTAGAGCAAGTGAGAGAGTTATAAGTAAAGTGAGAGGGTTAGAAGTGAGGGAGTCGTAAAAGTAAGAAAATAAAGGAAAATGAGATAAAATATTGATAGAGAAAGAAAGTTTACTCCCACGCCCACACCTGCAGACTGAGCCGTACCCACAACACAAAAAAGGTATTAAAGTTGAGTGGGTCATAGAAGCCACATACAGCAATTAACAATAATAATAATAATAATATCACTAATGACAGTAACAGTACCACCACCACCACCACCACCACCACCAATAATAATAATAATAATAATAATAATAATAATAATAATAATAATAATAATAATGAAAAAACTGAAATAATGGAAATAAAAGCCAAGGAATAAAGAAAGTAAACCAGTAAAGAAAGGTGAATTAGGCATGGATTTAGCTGGGAAATACGACCTTATATACAACTACCTGAGAGAGAGAGAGAGAGAGTAAAAACAGACTGAGTACACATGAATAACTTGGACAGCAATGAACACACACACATACACACACACGGACGAACAGAAACAGTGCACATGATTAACATAGACAAATATAAGCACCAATAATCGCACACACACTATCTATCTATCTGTTTGTGTATATGAATGTATAAAGGTATCTATTTCTCATGTTCCACCTACAGCAACTCTCTCTCTCTCTCTCTCTCTCTGACCTTCCTAGTTTGCCTGAGAGAGAACGAACTGCTAAAATTAATGTAGTGAGGCAGGGAGGGTTAGTGAAGTGATATTAGGACTACTACTACCACCATCTCTTTCCATACCACCAAACCACAACTACCACATTACCATACCAACCACACCACAACCACTACCTTCTAACACACAATATACCTTCCTATCACACCATCATCACCACCACCACCACAATAACCACCATCAAACCGTCTACTTACACCACCACAGTACCACATTTGCCACAATTTGCTACACCACAGAACCTCACCTACACCCACACTACACCTACCTATCCAGTACCACACAACCATCCCCTCCCACACAACCACCACCACAATCAACCACAACTACCACACACCCACCACCACAATCCACCACAACAACCACACTACCACAGGACCTGCCAAACACTACCAATTTTAGCCCTCCACCCACCACCCCTGTCACACCACAACAACCAAATTTATAAACACTAGCAAGATACTCTGCTCTGAACAAAAACTGAAGAGCCCGTTCACTAGATTCAATGTGGTTGTGTTTGGTTGGATTTTGAGGTGGTGGTGGTGGTGGTGGTGGTGATGATGCTTGATTATGCGATACTGACGGTGGTGGTGGTGGTGGTGGTGATGATGACTGATAATGCGATACTGACGGTGGTGGTGGTGGGGATGGTGATGATGATGATGATGGCTGAGAAAGTGAGATGGTGATGATGCTAGTGATGATGATGATGGTGATGACATTCTCCCAAACACCCCGTCATAACATCATGGCCGGGAAGGTAGAGCCCGCCGAGGGTTAGTGTGTAAGGGGATAGAATTAGAAAGTGTGTGTGTGTGTGTGTGTGTGTGTGTGTGTGTGATTCGACTAGCACGTTATGGTTACCACCCAACGTAGCAAGCAGTTTCCTAGGGTGGGGAAGAGGGTGATGGTGAGAACGTGGGGTGGTGGTGGGGGAATATGTGGATGGGGTATAATGTGGGGGAGGGAAGAGGGGGAGGGAAGGGGAGATGGGGAGTGTAGGGGTGAAGACAGCTATGCAGTTTGACACGTGTGGTAATATTTCACTCGAGTGTGTGTGTGTGTGTGTGTGTGTGTGTGTGTGTGTGTGTGTGTGTGTGTGTGTGTGTGTGTGTGTGTGTGTGTGTGTGTGTGTGTGTGTGTGTGTGTGTGTGTGATTTACGAGAAATGTAGGGTTTGCTTAATAAGTGTGTTTCTCTCTCTCTCTCTCTCTCGCTCTTAAATACACGACTGTGATCTTTATATGACTTAGGGGATTAGGGATGAAGGGAGGCTGGGAGGGGAGGGAGGGAGGGAAGGAGGGAAAAGGAGGGAAAAGCAGGGAGAGAATAGGAAGGAGGGAGTGTAGTGAGGGGGAAAGAGAAAGAGAGAGAGAGAGAGAGAGAGAGAGAGTCAAGAAGGGAGAGAAAGGAAAAACAAAGGGAGAAAGTGGAAAGGAAAGGAGGAAAAGTAGGAAGGGCCAGGGAAAGGGGGAAGGAAAAGACAGGACAAAGCAAGAAAATAAAGAAAACGAAGAAATAATGCATAAAAACACACTGAAGACAAGAACAACAAAAACACATTAAGAAAAAAACAAAAACAAAGACAACAATAGCTAGGACTCAAAAAAATTACATATATATATAAATGTCGTCTTCTTCCTACGATTTTTTTTCCTAGGATGAGGAAGGAGAGCCAAATAAATATATATATATATTTCCATGTGCCTTGTTCGTAATGCAAAAGGAAACGAAAAGAAATTATGGGAAGATATGTTGGACTTGACACTCAAAAACAACCACTATCACCACCACCACCACTATCATCATCGCCACCACCTCCACCACCACCACTACTACTACTACTACTACCACCACCAACACCACCACCACCACCACAACAACAACAACAAGGACAACAACAACAGGGCCAGGCGCTTGATTACGTCGTGTTATTGGAAACGTGATTTGGGAGGAGGAGGAGGAAGAGAGAGGGAATATGTAAGGAGGGAAGGTTAGAAGGGAGGAGGGAAGGTTAGAAGAGAGGAGGGAAGGTTATAAGGGAGGAGGGAAGGTTAGAAGGGAGGAGGGAAGGTTAGAAGGGAGGAGGGAAGGTTAGAAGGGAGGAGGGAAGGTTAGAAGGGAGGAGGGAAGGTTAGAAGGGAGGAGGGAAGAAGGAAGGAGATGAGGACAAATAAGGGAGGAGAATCGGTGTCGAGGAAGGGAAAGGGCGAGGAAACAGAAGGAAGGAAGGGAGGGAGGGAGGGGAGAGAAGCAAAGGAAAAAGGAAGAAGAGGGGAGGGGATAGGAGGAGATAGGGTAGGGAATAGGTGGGGGGGAGGGGGGAGGGAAAGAGTGGGGGAAAGGAGAGGGGGGAATGGAGAGGGGGAAAGGAAAGAGAGGGGAAGGGAAAGAGAAGGGGAAGGGAAAGAGAGAGGGGGAAGGGAAAGAGAGAGGGGGAAGGGAAAGAGAGAGGGGGAAGGGAAAGAGAGGGGGAAGGGAAAGAGAAGGGGAAGAAGGAAAGTGAGAGGGGGAAGGGAAAGAGAGGGGAAGAAGGAAAGTGAGAGGGGAAGGGAAGAAAGGGAGAGAGGAGGCACAGATATGGTGAAAGGGGAAGGGGAGAGCGACTGGGGAGGAGAGGAAAGGGGAGGTGGAGGAAGAAGGGAAGGAAAGTGAGAAGGAGAGAGGGGAGGAGAAGAGGAGCTAGAGGCGGAAGGGGGAGTGGGGGGAGAAAAGCTAGAGGGGGAAGGGGTAAGGGGGAGAGAAGGATGGGGGGGAAAGGAAGTGAGAGGGAGAAGGAGGAAGGGAAGGGAGAAAAGGGAGGGGAGAGAGAAGGGAGTAGTGGGAAGAGAAGGGGCTGGGGAGAGAGAGAGAGAGAGAGAGAGAGAGAAACAATATACCAATGATATTCTCGGCCTGAAAGGGTTAAACAAAACAAAGGTACTTTCTGGACATCTCCCTCAGGTAAGGACGCTCCCTAACACCTCTTCCTTAGCGATTTATATTTTTGGATATGGCTGGTTGGTATCCTTTTGTAGGTTATTTATGCCGGGTATGGCGATATCAGAAGGATTTATTTATATGACACGGAATAGGACAGTAAGGTGGAATAAGCAAAATAAATCGCTTAGGAAAAGGTGTTACGGAGCTTCCGTAACCTTTTGATGTGAAATAGAGGAAGGGGGGGGGGGAAAGGAGGAAGAGGGAAGAGGAGAAGAGGAGGGAAGAGAGGAGAAGAGGGGGGAAGGAGGAGAGAAGAGGGGGGAAGGAGGAGAGAAGAGGGGGGAAGGAGGAAAGAAGAGTGGGAAAGAGGTAATGGAGAGAAGAAAGAAGGGGAAGGGGGAAGGAAGGAAAGAAGGGAAGGAGGGAGAAAGGAAGGAAGGAAGGGAAGGAGGGAGAAAGGAAGGAGAGAGAGAGAGAGAGAGAGAGAGAGAGAGAGAGAGCTAAATGAAGCCCTCTCCCCGGACCCTCCAAAACACCATCTCGGCACAATTCAAATCGGCAATATTAAGCACTGGAGCCGAACCAACCTGCCGCGCCGACATGCACCAAAATCGGCTTGAAATTTCGTCCACATTTATCAAAAATAATAATAATAAAAAAAGAAATAAATATAATAATGGAATCTGCCTATTAAGTAAGATAATTTTGGCATAGTCCCCCCCCTTTTTCCGTTTTCTTTTCGGTATATTTTCTTTTAATACAGAAGGGCAAAGCAGGTCTTTTTCCAGGAGTGGGGAGGAGGAGGAGGAGGAAGTGTGAGGGCAGGAAGAGGAAGAGGAGGAGGAGAAAAAGAAAGATGATGATGATGATGATGATGATGATGATGATGATGATGATGATGATGATGATGATGATGAGGAGGAGGAGGAGGAGGAGGAGGAGGAGAAAAAGAAAAATGATGATGATGATGATGATGATGATGATGATGATGAAGAGGAGGAGGAGGTTCAAACAGAAAGCGTTACCTAGAAGCCTTGACAAGAAAAAAATCACGACTAACACACACACACACACACACACACACACACACACACACACACACACACACACACACACACACACACTTTCCCTTTCTTTTTTTTTTTCGAACCTGCTCCAACCCACCCCGGAGCAGCGTACCCCACCGCGCTACCGACACCGCCACCTTCCCCCCCCCCCAGCCAGAGCACGCAGTTAAACCCACACCCGAATTAAAACTTTGTACGAAATTCTCTCTCTCTCTCTCTCTCATTCCCCACCTTTCCATCCCCTCCTTCTCCTTAACCTCCCCCCCCCTCTCTCTCTCCCTCTCACTTCCTGCTCACTTTCCATCCTCTCTCTTTCTCTGATTGTCTGTGTCTGTCTGTCTGTCTGTCTCTCTTATCTTTCCCCCCACTCTTCTTTCTCTCGCTTCTCGTCCTCCCTCCTTCTCCTCTCATCCCCCCCTCCCTCTCCCCCTCTCTCCTTCCCCCTCCCCTCCCCCTCTCTTCTGGGACTCATTAGCGATAAAATCAACTTCTAGAATTAACCCCAAACTAAATTCCATGGATTTTTTCAACTTTTTTCGTTTTTCAATTCCCAGTTCCCGAAAACCAAAATTCCAAAAAAAAGGAAAAAATATATATATAAATAATGGCGTGATTTATGACGATACTTATGATTAATTTTATATCGTAAGTTTTATTTTTAGTGTGAACAAGCTCCCTAACACCTCTTCCTAAGCGATTTATTTTGCTTTATTACACCTTACTGTCCTCTTCTGCTGTATAAATCCTTCCAACACCGCCATACTCTGCATAAATAACGAATAAAGGCATGTTAACCAGCCATATCCAAAAATAAATCGCAAAGGAAGAGGTGTTAGGGAGCATCCTTATATAAATCGCTAAGGAAGAGGTTTTAGAGAGCTTCCTTAAATAAATCGCTAAGAGAGAGGTGTTAGGGTGCCTCCTTCAATAAATCGCTAAGATAGAGGTGTTAGGGATCATCCTCAAATAAATCGCTACGGAAGATGTGTTAGGGAGCTTCCTTAAATAAATCACTAAGGAAGAGGTGTCAGGGAACAAATCGCTAAGGGAGAGGTGTTAGGGAGCTTCCTTAAATAAATCGCGAAGGAAGAGGCGATAGGGAGCTTTCTCAAATAAATCGCTAAGGGAGAGGTGTTAGGGAGCATTCTTAACCCACAAAAATCCAGCTTTTGTGTTCGTCTCCTTCATCATCCTACGAAAAAAAAGATACAAACCTACAATGATTTTCCTCCCTCAGCTTCATATTTCCTTTTGCAGTACGATCTAGACACAGGAAATAATTGCAGTGTTTATATTCTACTCTGCTTGTTCTACCTGCACGAAAAAAGGTGTGGTGATTGTCCTGTCCTGGCTGAGATTTCTTTTGCTGAGAGAGAGAGAGAGAGAGAGAGAGAGAGAGAGAGAGAGAGAGAGAGAGAGAGAGAGAGAGAGAGCACTTCTAGGTATTTAAGCAGAATGCGATGACACTCATTCATCTTCAATATAAACAGGAGGGAGGGAGAGAGAGAGAGAGAGAGAGAGAGAGAGAGAGAGAGAGAATTGGTGCAAATGGAGAAAGAGAGTGACTGGGAGTTTAAACTGGAGGGGGAGTCGGGGAAGGGGAGACCGAGGACGAGATCGAAGGATGAGATGGGGAAGATATAAGAGAGAGGATAGTGTAATTTGGAGACAGGGTAGCTTGATGGCGGAGGAAGGGTCATATGGAGGCGATTTGTTTGTGGGCACCCCTTCCAGGATTAAGGCTACAGACAGCAAACTCTCACAAATAAATTTCAATAATACTCATGGGAGCAACTCAAAACACACACACACACACACACACACACACACACACACACACACACACACACACACACACACACACACAATTTCCTTTTAAAACCTTCTCTCAACAAACTTTATATATATGAAAGTTACTCAAAATTCCGCAAAAAAAAAAAAAAATAATAATAAAAAAATGATAATATTTTGGCTATCTTAAAAAAGGTGAGCTGTTCTTTTGCCTCCGTAAAATTAAAGTTAACAATAATCCCTAACACCTTTTCCTAAGCGATTTACTTTCACAACTCAGTACCTTTAGTATGTCACCGATGCACACTACTTCCGGGATGACCGCAACACATTTCCCTATGCGATTTATCTTCCCAACTTTTTTCTATTACTGATGCATACTAGATCAATATGAAGACGATATGAATGACGAAGAAAATGTCAAGGTGTATTATGGAAAAATGAATCACTACGAAGAAGTTGCTTACCGCTAAAGAAAATGACTCGCTACGGAAAATGAGTCACTACGGAAAAATGACTCGCTACGGAAAATTGAATCGCTACGGGAAAATGACTCGCCACGGAGAAGTTGCTTACCGCTACTCCCAGCTATACTAGGGACCCTCAGCTAAGTTATTATGGAGGTTGAAAGTTTTTATAGCTGCGACTCTCCAGCTAAAACCGCAGCTAACTTCGACCCTCCACCCGACTCCCCTTAAGTTAGTCTCATCTACCACCACAGCTACCCTTGATAGATAGATAAATAGACAGATAGATAGAGATGGATGGATAGAGAGATACAGATAGGATAGACAGACACGATTGACAGAGAGAGAGAGAGAGAGAGAGAGACTAAATCTCATAATTGAAAGCCTTGTTCAATCTGGCTTACAGATTCGAGACAAGGGATAAGCCGAGATAGACAGACATATAAATAGATGGATAGAGACAGACAGATAGATAGACAGATAGGTAAGTATGTAGACAGGTAAGTAGGTTGGTAGGCAGGTAAGTAGGTAGGGAGACAGGTAAGTAGGTAGGGAGACAGGTAAGTAGGTAGGGAGACAGGTAAGTAGGTAGGGAGACAGGTAAGTAGGTAGGGAGACAGGTAAGTTGGTAGGTAGACAGGTAAGTAGGTAGGGAGACAGGTAAGTAGACAGACAGAGATTAGATACACATACAGACATAAATATAGACAGAAAAGTCGGAGGGTAAGTAGGTAGACAAGTAGATAGACATCGATCGATAGATATATACAGTAGATATAGGAATGAAGAGAAACAAAAAGCAGGCAGGTAGGTAGGTAGGAAATTAGGTTGGTAGGTAGACATAAACAGGTGAGAGACTGACTGATAGATACTGTAAAAGGCAGTTACTGAAAAGGAGAGAGAGAGAGAGAGATAGATAGAGAGAGAGAGAGAGAGAGAGAGAGAGAATGTAAACAGCTATGTATGTTTGCAAGCATGTACGTCAACAGCAATGTGTGTGTGTGTGTGTGTGTGTGTGTGTGTGTGTGTGTGTGTGTGAATATACACTTGTGGGCAAGTCTCATGTACGCTTGATATATGCGTCCACTTATGTCTACATGTGTAAGTGTGTGTACTGAATACTTACATGTATGTTTTCAACTTTAAATCCACTTTTAGAGAACCATCCATCTACCCATCCATCCATCTATCCACTTATCCATTCATCCATCTATCCATCCATCCATTCATCTATCCATCCACTCATCTATCCATCCATTCATCCAATCATCCGTTTATCCCTCCAGCTGCTCATCCATCAACCCACCCACTCATCCACCTTACTACCCACCCAGCCAACCATCCATCCACCCATCCGTCCATCCAACCATCAAACTCTCAAAAATTCCATCCAATCAACCATCCATCCATCTATTTTTTATCTACCTATCTATCTGTCTGTCCATCCAACCATCCATCCATCTATATCTACGCATCTATCTATCTATATCTATCTATCTATCTTTCCAACCATCCATCTATCCTTCCGCCCATAACCCCCCGCCTTTATCCAACTTTCCATCCATTCATCTACCTATCTATCTATCTATATCTATCTACCTGTCTGTATGTCCAAACATCCATCCATATCTACGAATCCATCTATCAATCACCAAGCCAACTATCTATCCATTTATCTATCTCTACCCCTCTGACTATCTATCCAACCATCCATCCATCCATCCTTCCACCTGACCCTAATCACTCCATTCACCTTCCTTAATTATAATACAGGTAATGAGCCGTAATTAACCTGATCACCTGTCCAATCACCTGTAATTGCCTCCCTGTGTGTTTCAATCTTCCAATCTTTCAATCAGGGAGATGGTAAGGTGGGCTGATGTGATGAGGTGAGAGAGAGAGAGAGAGAGAGAGAGAGAGACAGAGACAGAGAGAGAGAGAGACAGAGAGAGAATAAATTAGATGCATATAGATAAATATACATAAATTCTATAGACACAAGAGAGAGAGAGAGAGAGAGAGAGAGAGAGAGAGAGAGAGAGAGAGAGAGAGAGAGAATAAATTAGATGCATATAGATAAATATACATAAATCCTACAGACACAAGATAGACAATGAAAAGATAGATAGACAGATAGACAGACAGATAGATAAGTAGAAAGACAGATAGACAGACACGATGTAGAAATTATCCGTATTGCATAAAGGAAGCACGAGACTATATCCGGGTTATGTAGTGGACACAAACCACAACATACTCTACAGACCAACGCCTAAGAATCACTATATCCGGTTTGCATAAGAGAACTGCACCATTAAATCCAGGTTGCATGAAAGTGGGGGGGAATTTTAGATACGGGTTGCACAATAGCGGCCAAGATAAGGGAAACGTAATCTCCCTCTCTTTCTCCCTCCCTCCCTCTCTCTCTCTCTCACACACACACACACACACACACACACACACACACACACACTACTACACTACCATCTTCCTTCCCTCACCCTCACACCCCCACCCCACCCCCCTCTCTCCTCAACCGCCCTCACCCCAAATCCACACACTACTCCCCAGCCATTTCATTCTTTCACCCCTGCATCCCACACCTTTCTCCCCACTCCCCCACCCACTCTTGTACCTCAGTTTACTACTCTACCCCCCTCTCACCCCAACACCCACTCCCTATCCTCATCCCACCCTTCCACCCACTCCCTGTCTCACCCCACCCACCTCCTATCCCCCACCCTACCTACATCCATAACCCCATTTTTCACCCACCCACACCCACTGCCTATCACACCCCACTCACCCTACTCCCTCACTCTCCCCCACTCCCCCTCACCCAACCACACCCCATCCCTCTCCCTCAATCACCCTAAGGTAGGCGGTCCCCCCACTAAGATAACAGCTGATGTAGAGCTCTGGGGAGATAACACGGGGGAGACAAAAGGTGGGGAGAGAGAGAGAGAGAGAGAGAGAGAGAGAGAGAGAGAGAGAGAGAGGAGGAGGAGACTGAAGAAGAAGGGAATGTGAGGGGAAGGAAGAGAGGGGATAGAATGTGGAGAGAGTGAGAAAGGAGGAAAAGTGAGGGGAGAAAGAGAGAGGGGAGGGGAGGAAGGGAGGGAGGGGTGTGGGCGAGGTTTAATATACAGTTTGTGAAGGTCAGAGCAAGTGCCAGTATCTGATAACCTTTACACACACACACACACACACACACACACACACACACACACAAAGCTAACACTGAATAAGCAATCAATACACACACGCCAGCCTCAAACACTCCATTTTTCATCCCCCTACCACAACTACCACTACTACTACCACAACCACAGTACCACAAACACTTCCACAGCCACCACCACCACCACCAAGAATGTTCATATTTGCCTGAGAAGGTTTATATGTTTAAGAATATTGTGCATATAAGCCTAGGAATATTTATATATATCCCTACGAATATCTACATGTCTAAGAATGTTTATATATATGCCTAAGAGTGTACACAGTATATGTGACTAAGAATCTTAATATATATGACTAAGAATGTTTATATATATGAGTTTTTTTTTTTTAATATATACCAGGCTATTATTTTCTTCCCTCTACTAAAGCACTGTCTCTTAATCCATTTGTTTTTCTTTTTTTTTTCATGTAAATTTCCATTAATACTGTCGCTCTGAATATATAAATGTGACTATGAGATGTGGGGAGGGGTGGGGCATTGAGAGAGGGGGGTGTGAGTTGGGGAAAGGGCAGTATGATGGCGGGGGACAGGGTGACGTGAAGGCGATTTGTTTGTGGCCACCCCTCCCGCGATTAAGGCGTCTGGAGAGAGAGAGAGAGAGAGAGAGAGAGAGAGAGAGAGATTTAATATGGCTCTCACTCATTTTACTCACCTTCCTGTCACTTTCTTACATTCATTCATTCCTTCATCTAATATTTATTCATTTTTCATGTCTCATCTTCCTACCTTCATTTTCCTGACATCTCAATTCAGCATTCTCTCTCTCTCTCTCTCTCTCTCTCTCTCAAAGTCAAAACCTTCTTTTCCGTATCTCTCAAGTGTCTGTCTGTCTATCAATCTATCTATGTATGTATCTATCTATCTATATCCATGCATCTATCCATCCTTCTCACTTCACATTCATCTACCCCTCCCTCACAATCATTCTCCACTTCCTTATCCATTTCTTTCTCCTTTTATCTATCTATGTATCTACCAATCTATCTATCTATCCGTTTCCCTTCACAACCCATGGCCCCTCCATTTCTCCCGACCATCCAACTATCCATCCACCCATTCATTCTCTCATCCATCCATCCATCCATCCAGTCATCCTCTTCCTCTCACTATCCATTATCTCTCACCCATCTCTCTCCTTACAGACCATCCATCCGTCCTTCCCTCCATCCACCCATCCATCTTTCTTTCTTCAGTCAATGTATCTATCCCTCTACTATTCCCTTTCCCTTTCCCATTTCTCTCTCTCTACCATCCATCCATCCATCTATCTATCCCTCTACTATTCATTTTCCTTCTCATCTCTCCTTACCATCCATCCATCCATCTTCTCTATCCTCTTTCATCCATCTTTTTTCTCCACTTTCATTATCTTCTCAATTCTCTCCCCCCCCGCATTTCTCTATTAACTCTCTCTCTCTCTCTCTCTCAAACACACACATACACACACACACACACACACACACACACACACACACACACACACACACCATTCAATTTACCTCTCACAGCACTCCTTTCACATAACACATCACTAGATCTACATTCCCCCTCCATCTCCCCACCTCCCACCATCATCTCCCCACCTCCCCCTCCATCTCCCCATCTCTCTCTCCATCTCCCCTCTCTCTCATTCTCACCACCTTGCATACCACCCTTCTTCCCTCTCCTCCCCTTCTCCTTCTCCCCCTCCATATCTTTCCCCTCCCCACACTCTCCCCTACTTTCGCCCCTTCATCACCCCTCTCCTATCACTCTCACCTCCACCCTCTGTACCTACCTTTCCATTCATATCACTCATCTTCACTTCATCTCCCCGACTCCCCCTCCCTCCCTCCCTCCCCACCTAAGCACCCTCCCTTTTCCCCCCTACCTTTCCTCCCCTTCCTACTTATCCCCCTCCCTTCTCCTTCCCCTCTTCCACTTCTACTTCTCGCTCTCTCACATCACAAGTAGACAGACAAATAGATATAGACACAGATAGACAGAGACAGAGTGAAAGATAGGCAGGTAGGTAGGCAGACAGGTAGGTAGGTAGGCAGGTGGATGGACAGACAGACAGACAGATGGATAGATAAACAGATAGGGGTTATTTCACTGTTCAAACTTACACTCCCTCCCAACACTCCTCCTCCTCCCTTCACCTCCCCCCCTCACCCATTCTCACTCCCACAAGATTTTTTCCACTCCCTACCTACCTCTCCCCTCTTCCCCTTCCCCTCCCCCGCCTTCTCTCTCATCGCTTACATTCTTATTCACCTTTTTGTCATCCTCTCTCTCTCTCTCTCTCTCTCCTGCTGCTTCCTCCTCCCTCTCTCCCTCTCTCTCACCTTATCTTTCCATTAATATCTCTCCATTCACCCTCCTCTCATTCCCCCTTCCTTCTCCCCTTCTCTGCCTTCCCATTCATACCACTCTCCATCTCCCCTTCCCTCCCCTCCACTCATCCCCTCCTCCCCCCTCTCACACGCCCAACCACTTAAGTTTTCATTCACACTCCCTTTTTTCACCCCACTTTCCCCACCCCCTTCCCCCCCTACCTCCACCTCCCCATCCACCTTCCCATTCATGTTCTCTTTTTTCATCCACTTTCCCTCCTCCCTCTCTCTCCTCCCCCTTTCCCCTCCCCTCTTCCCACACTCTCCCCTCCTCCTCCCTTCCTTCTACCCTTTCATTCTTCCTCCTTTTTCCTCTCCTTCTCCCTCCCTTTTACCCCCCTCATTCTTCCTTCTCCCTCTCTCCCTTCCTTCTCCCTTCCATCTACCCTTTCAATCATTCTCCCTTCTCCCCTATCATTTCATCTCCCCCTCCTTCACACCATTCATTTTCACACATCACCCCCTTTCTCTGCCCCCCCTCTCTTCTCTCCCTTTCACTTCCCTCCTCATCTCCACTGACTCACCTCCCTCCCTCATTCCAATCATGCTTTCTCATCCCACACTCTCTCCCCCTCACCACCTCCCTTCTCACCCCCCCCTCCCCCGCCTTTCATGTAAGGTCTCTTTCACACCTTCCTTCTACACCTACTCTCCCCCTCCTCTCTCCCCCTCCCTCACCTCCCTAACCATCTCCCTCTCTCACCTCCCCTCTCCCTCCTCACATCATCCCATTTCTCCCTCATTCACCCTTCTCCGCGCCGTCCCCCTCTCCCGTCCCCCACCCTCCGCTCCCCTCTTCTTCCCCCTCCCCCACCCTCCGCTCCCCTCTTCTTCCCCCTCCCCCTCCCCCACAGTCAAGCAGGAACAACGCACTTTGCCTTTATTTAATATTTCGAAGCTGCCAACACCATTCCCTCCCCCTTCCTCCCCCTCCCCCCACTCACCTTCACCCCTCCCCATTCCCCCCTCACTCATAAGTCTCCCCTTACCCTTTCACTCCTCCCCTCCCTTTTCCCCTTCACCCCCTCCCCTCTCACCCTTCCCCCTCCTCGCTCCCCTTCACCCTTTCTCCCTCTCTTCTTATTCCCTCTCACCTCTCCACGAACAGAGAGAGAGAGAGAGAGAGAGAGAGAGAGAGAGACAGACAGACAGACAGACAGAGAATCGAAAACGAACAAGTAGATTAAATTGATAGAAAGGGAAACAGAGATAGATGCAGACACGAGTAAGATAATGATAGATAGAGACTGATAGATAGACTGACATAGATACAAACAGACATAGACTGACAGATTGATGGGCAGACAGACTGACAGACAGATAAAGATAGGATGGATAAAAACAGAGTGTACAGAGATAGAGGAGATAGATAGATAGACAGATGTTAAATAGACAAAACAGAGATAAAATATACGGAACAAAGACAATACGAAGACAGTGCAAAAGACAGATAAATGAGATATAAAGAGAGGATGCAGATAGATAAAATAGATAGATAGATAGACAGAGGATGAGAAAGCACAAAGATGATATATATGGAAAAAGATGCAACAAATAGGACTGATATAAAGAAGAGGGATGGAGAGAAGAGGAAGGGAAGTGGAAGAGGGATGGAGAGAAGAGGAAGGGAAGTGGAAGAGGGATGGAGAGAAGAGGAAGGGAAGTGGAAGAGGGAAACTGGAAAGGGACATGAGAGAGGTGTGGGAGGAGGAAGAGGGGAAAAGAGGAAGAGGAAGAACAGAGGTGGGGAGGAAAGATGAGGTGAAACGGGAGAAAAAGAGAGAGGAAGAGGAGAAAAAGAGAGGAAGACAGAAGGAATATGAGAGGGGTTGGGAGAGGAAGAGAAGTGGGAAGCCTGAAGAAGAAAAGGAAGAGGATTAGGAAATATAAGTACACACACACACACACACACACACACACACACACACACACACACACACACACACACACACACACACTTGTAGATAGATAGATAGATGGGTACACTGGTAACTCTCTCTCTCTCTCTCTCTCTCTCTCTCTCTCTCAGCCGTGTTTGTGTCTCATTTCTCGTCTTTGTTGATTCTCCCTGCCACCGATACCTCACTCACTCGCTCTAATTCTCTCTCTCTCTCTCTCTAAGTGACCACATGTCCTAATCTCGACCTAAGAGTTTAAGTTGTTTGAGAAAGTTAGCTTTAAATCGAGGGACGGGAGAGAATAGTGAGGTTAGTCGCTCTCTCTCTCTCTCTCTCTCTCTTTCTCTCTCTCTCCTCCGTTACCCCCCTTTCCTTTCTTATATTACTGATCTATAATTCTCTCTCTCCTCCATCTCTTATCTCTCTTTTTCCTAGCCTCTTCTTTTCCTCTCTATTTCTCTCTTTCCTCCTTTCATTTTCTCTCTACTTCTCTCCTCCCTCCTTTCATTTTCTCTCTACTTCTCTCTCCTTTCTTTTCCTCTCTACTTCTCTCTCTTCTCTCCCCCCCCCCTCTCCTGCCACAATAAACAGCAGTGACCAGAACAAAGGCAAGATATGGTCCCCCCTCCCCCATGGCACCCCCTCCCCCCTGAAATCCCCCTCTCCCTTTATCGCCCCCTGTAGGTCCCCCCTCTCCCTTTGTGTCCCCCCTCTCTCCCCTTGTCCCTTTCTATCTCCCCTCTCCCCATTCCCCTCTCCTTCCCACGCCCCCCTCCCCCAGTCAATCTTCAATCTTCCCCTCTTATAATCCCTCCCTTCCCCCCAACGACCCCCTCCCCCCACAGGACTAGGGGGAAAATAATAATAACCCCTTCCCCCCCTCCAATCTATTCACCCCCTCCCCTCCCCCCAACACATGACCTCGCTCCCACACGCCCCTCCCTTGACCTCTCATGTCTTCTCCTCCCCATCTCCCCCTCCCCACAATTCCGAGGGGAGGGGGGAGGGGGTGATGTGCCTGCCTCCCCCTCCCTTGTGGTGTGACCCTGCCTGATTCACTGCCTGACCTGCCTGCCTCCCTGCCCTCTCGTTTCTCTGCCTCACCCTTTACCTGCCTCACTGCACATGATTTGGAGGCCTTCCTTCTTACCTGTCTACCTTTCTACCTGCCTGCCTACCAACCTACCCGCCTACCTTACTCACCTCACCTCACTTCCTACCTGCTTACTTGTCCAATTACCTTCCTACTTCTCTCCCTTCTCTCCTGCCTTCCTCTCTACCACTTTTCCTCCTCCTCGTCTCCCTCCCTACCCACAACCCTCCCTTTCTCCCTACATCCCTTCTTTCCTGCTTTCCACCCTCCTTGCTGCATTCCTACCTTTCTACTTACCTACCTGCTTCTACTCCCACCAAACCCATACCTCCACCTACCTACCTACCTACCTTCCAACTCCGCTACCTCCCTCCTTCCTCCCTCTCTCTCTCTCTCTCCAACATAATGTCCTTTTCTCTCTTTTCTCCACTTATGCATTCTCTCATGTTTCCTTCGTTTTTTTTTCTCTCGTCTGTCTTTCTCATCGATCCCTCCCCCTTCTCTCTCTCTAACATACTATCTGTTTCTCTCTTTTCTCCATTTATACATTCTCTCTCTCTTTTCTTCGTTTTTTCTCGTCTGTCTTTCTAATCGATCCTTCTTTCCTCTCTCTCTCACTCTCTCTCAATCCAACAAACTGTCTTTTTCCCACTTTTTTTCACATACATTCTCTCATTTTTTTTTTCCGTCTGTCTTTCTCACCAATCCCTCCCGCCCCCCCTCTCTCTCTCTGCCTGTCCCATAGCCTGCCTCACTACCCATACAATTTACATATCGTTTCCCTGACCACGTTTCTCCATGGCTTCACAATGTTTGTCTTTTTTATACTACTCACACGCTTGTATATTTCACCTTGGAACGCATTCTGGTTTACGTTTATACCAATACAAATATTTTTTTTTTTTATATAAGAAGGAACCAAAGGCCAGACCCCCACAAAACTGCTCCCTCCAAGAAAAAAACATAAACAGGATAACAGAGCCAAATTCAAGATCCGTTCATTTCGAGATGCCTGGACACACTGCGTTGAAAAGACTGGTGGTCACAGGCAGTAGGAAATACAGACAGAGGGAGACAGTTCCAGAGTTGACCTGTTGCATAAATGAAGGACTGGGAGTAACGGTTAACTCTTCCACTCGACAGCTGGACAGAAAAGAGATGAGAGTTTGTTGCTAGACGGGTGCTACGTGCCTGCCGCAGTGGTGGAGGGATGCAAGGAGACTAATAATAATAATAATAATAATAATAATAATAAATTCATTCCTCTCGATACTCATCTCAATAAATACCCCTCAAAATCGTCTTTATTATTGTCTAGTAAAACCGTCGTCTCAAAATAGGTCTCCATAAAAACAACCCTTTTACAATAACTCCATTATATATATAAAAAAAATCCCCTTCAGAAAAATCACTTCAAACATGTTCCTCCTCAAAATCGTCCCCTAAAAACCGTCTGAAAAATCGTCTGAAATCGCCAAAACCGTCTGAAAAATCGTCAAATCGTCTGAAATCGCCAAAACCGTCTGAATATAGTCAAAATCGTCCCGCTGTAAGATTAACTGCCAAGAATTTTACAGCAAGACCTCTCTCTTTCTCCTTTTTCCTCCTCGTCCTCGTTCTTCCCCTCCCCCCATATTTTTCTCCCCTTCTTCAGCTTTTCCTTCTCTCTTCTCTTTTCCTCCTCCCTCTTCTCTTCTTCACCCTCTACTCCTCTTCCTCTTACTCTTCCTCCACTTCTTTGCCTCATTTCCTTCCACTTCTAATCCGTTCTCCTTTCCTCTTCCTCCACCTCTTGTTCCTGCCCCCAATCCTCCTCCTCCTCCTCTTCTTCCTGCTCCTACTCTTCCTCCTCTTCTTAATACTTCTGATCATCTCCTCCTCCTCCTCCTCCTCTTCTTCCTCCTCCTCCTCCTCCTATTCTTCTTCTTCTTCATCCTCCTCCTCCTTCTATTCCTCCTCCTCCTCCTATTCTTCTTCTTCTTCATCCTCATCCTCCTTCTATTCCTCCTCCTCCTCCTATTCTTCTTCTTCTTCATCCTCATCCTCCTCCTATTCCTCCTCCTCCTCCTCCACTAAGGCCAACTTCCCACACTGTCCTTCATCCATCACATTTGGAGGCAGGACCAGAAAAACGAAGAGGAGGAGGAGAGAAGAAAGGAAGAAAAGTATAAATAGTGATATATGCAGAGAGAGAGAGAGAGAGTGAGTGTGTGTGTGTGTGTGTGTGTGTGTGTGTGCTCGTGCGTGCGTGCGTGCGCGTAAAAGTGAACGAAAGAAAATAAACCAAAGTGAGAATATTGAACGAGTAAGAAAGTGAGTGAGTGGGCAGGCGAATACACGAGAAACAGATGGAAGTGAGCAAGAGTGAGAAAGGGAAAACCGGATCAGTGGGGATAATTAGTGAAAGTGAGCAGGTAAGAAAGTAAACAAACACGAGAAATTTAGTGAAAGTTAGCAAGTGAGTGAGAAAGTGAGAGTAAGAAAGTGAGATAATTAATGAAAGTGAGCAAGTAAGAAAGTGAATAAGTGAGCAAGAAAGTGAATAAGTGAGCATGTAAGAAAGTGAATAAGTGAGCAAGAAAGTGAATAAGTGAGCATGTAAGAAAGTGAATAAGTGAGCAAGTAAAAGTGAATAAGTGAGCAAGTAAGAAAGTAAACAAGTGAGCAAGTAAGAAAGTGAATAAGTGAGCAAGTAAGAAAGTGAATAAGTGAGCAAGTAAGAAAGTGAATAAGTGAGCAAGTAAGAAAGTGAATAAGTGAGCAAGTAAGAAAGTGAATAAGTGAGCAAGTAAGAAAGTGAATAAGTGAGCGAGTAAGAAAGTGAATAAGTGAGCAAGTAAGAAAGTGAATAAGTGAGCGAGTAAGAAAGTGAATAAGTGAGCGAGTAAGAAAGTGAATAAGTGAGCGAGTAAGAAAGTGAATAAGTGAGTAAGTAAGAAAGTGAATAAGTGAGCATGTAAGAAAGTGAATAAGTGAGCGAGTGAGCGAGGGAGAAAGTAAGCCAGGGCGTCACACAAGCGGACTCTCTGCTTTACCTCATAATTTTTGCATCCCAGTTCAACCCCTCCCCCCCCTCACACACACACACACATTCACAAACTCCTACATAATAAGCGGCTCTCTCTCTCTCTCTCTCTCTCTCTCTAACGAAGAATAAGTCCAAAATTTAGGGATGCGAAACTTCAGGGTTCGAATCACGGGGTTCACTAGTCCGAAAAACATTAATGAGTGAACGACGGACAGGGCCATTCCTTACATGTATTAGAAAATTTGTGGAGAAGGAAAGGGAGGAAGAAGGGGAGGGAGGGAAAAGGTGGGGAGGAAGAGGAGGAGAGAAATGGAGGGGAGGAAGAGGAGGGGAGGAAGAGGAGAGGAGGGGAGAAAGAGAAGGGGAAGAAGAGGAGGAAAGGAAGAGAGGAGGGGAGGAAGAGGGGGGGTGAAAAAGGAGAGGATAATGAAGAAAGAAAATGAGAAACAGGGAGGGGGAAGAGGAGGGAAGAAGAGAGGGGAGGAGGGAGGTAGAAGGGAGGAAAATGAGAGGAGGGGAGGGGAGAGGAGGGGGAAGAAAGAATTTGAGACGAGAGGAAAAGTTGGGAGAGAGGGAGAAGGAATGCTGGGAGGAGGAGGAGGAGGAGGAGGAGGAGGAGGAGGAGTTGGAGGAGGAGGAGGAGGAGGAGGAGGAGTTGGAGGAGGAGGAGGAGGAGGAGTTGGAGGAGGAGGAGGAGGAGGAGTTGGAGGAGGAGGAGGAGGAGGAGTTGGAGGAGGAGGAGGAGTTGGAGGAGGAGGAGGAGTTGGAGGAGGAGGAGGAGTTGGAAGAGGAAGAGGAGTTGGAGGAGGAGGAAGATTAAAGGAAGAAGAAAAATGAGGAAGGATAAAGGAAGGAGATGAAGAATTGGATGACGAGAGGAAAAGAAAGGAGGAGGAAGAGGAGGAGTGGAGGGAAGAGTGGAGGAAATAGGAGGAGTGGAGAAAAAAGGAGTGGAGGAAAGAGAAGGAGAGGAGGAGGACGAGGAGGACTTACGGTATGTGAGGGAGAGAATTTATATGGAGGACATTGAAGAGAGAGAGAGAGAGAGAGAGAGAGAGAGAGAATGAAGACAAGATGGGGGAGAAAAAGGAAGAAAAAGAGAGAACGAGAGAGGGAAGAAAGAATAATGAAGGAGGGAAGGAAGAAAGATGAAGGAAGGGAAGGAGGGAGATACGAAGAGAGAGACAGACAAAAGGGTGAGGGGAGAAGGACTGAGAGGAGGAGAAGAATGGGAGGGAAGGACGAAAGGAGAGGAGAGAAGGAAAGGAGTAAGGAGGGAGAGAGACAAACGATGAGAAGGAAGCAGTAAGAAAAGGAGGGAAGGAAAGAAGACAGGACGTGAAGGAGGAGGGAGTAAGGAAGGAGGAAGAAAGAGGAGAAGGATAGGAGAACGGGAGGGAAAGAATTAAGAAAGGAGAAAAAATACGAAGGAGGGAAGGAAGGAAGGAAGATAAGGGGAAGGAAGGGGATTGAAGGACGCAACAGGGCAGGTGAAGGAGGGAGGGAGGGAGGATAGGGATAGAGGGAGGGAGGACAGGAATAGAGGGAGGAAAGGAGGGAGGGAGGAATGGGACAGGAGGAGGAAGGGAGGAAAGGGATAGAGGGAGGGAGAGGAGGAGGGAGGAAGGATATGGAGAGAGAGGGAAACGAAGAAGGAAGAGAAATAGGGTAAGATGAGGGATTAGGATGTGTGAAGTAGGGATGAAGGGGTCAGGTCTCTCCTTATTACCTGAGAGAGAGAGAGAGAGAGAGAGAGAGAGAGAGAGAGAGAGAGAGAGAGAGAGACTAATATAACTACTCACCCCATCAACAATAACAAAAACAGCTGAAGAAAACCGTCTGAAGTAAGCACGAAGAAAATACATATACAAACCCCAATAAGGACATCAACCCCTCGGGATGCAGAAAATAAATCGCCGGGAAGTAACAGGAATGAACTATAATAATAATAATAATAATAATAATAATAATAATAATAATAATAATAATAACCAGAAATGTGAAACTGCTGAAGCGATATTCAAAGACCTCCACATTCCAAATCCGAATGACGAAATAAAATCAAATCCACACTTGTACATGAGATATGGTGTACAGTCCTTTAAATCTACACCATACCAAGAGTGGCTGTGGTAACTGATGCATTACCCTGGACGAAATATCAAAATGGCCTTGGAAATGACCTTGGAAATGACCTTGAAAATGACCTTGGAAATCAAAGCCGACATTTCCACCTACCAGAATAGGAAACCTCTTATGGGCAGCTGGTAATATATTCTGATCTTGAATTTTCAATATTATGTGCAGAAAACTAGTATTTTTAGCAATTTTTTGATGGCAGTGCAAAATTCGACAAAAAGCGTCAAAAAATATTGATATTTCATAATTGCCCTCAAGAAATCTTAAAAGGCAGACACTCTTAGGATTCTGAACACACTTTTGTTATCACTGTAGACCTAATATTATGGGAGTTTTGGTATGACTCAAATTTTTGTACGGATTTTGACCTGTGACCTTGAGATCAAGGTCAAGGTCATTCATACTACGCAAATCATGTTCACTCATGACCCACTACATTTCCACTGAGTTTGGTCAAAACTGATCAAATACTTTCCGATTTAACACTCCCAGGCATGAGGCGGCCATTTTGATTTTCCTCAGTATCTTAAAAAGTATTTGTTGGATCTCAATATCAATATCCAGGTGCACTAGTATACCCAGGTGCACCAGTGTACCCAGGTGTACCAGTATACCCAGGTGCACTAGTGTACGTTCACCACTACATTCTGCGACATTTGCAAAGGAATCGATTCAGTAGTTTTTGCTGCGCAGGAGAGAAGAACTTGAAAAAAATACAGAGGGCGGTAGTGCTAGAGAGAAAAACTGTGCCAAAGGAAGCCTGCAACCAAGACACATCACTCCTGAAAATTTCAAGACTCCATCTCAAACAGTCTTGGAATGACAGCCTACTAGATCTTAATCCCCCCCCAAAAAAAAAAAAAAAATCTACAATGTCAATAAGAACTCGAAAGGATGTGGAGTTCTTACACACATACAAAATATATATATAACACGTCAGATGAAGAAAACCGTCTGAGGGGAGCCGGCAGGAAACAATACGAAGGACGAGGCTGAAAGGACCCGACGATGGCAGAGGGATATCACAATGGGGGGAGGGGGTTGATGGGGAGGTAATGGGGTAGTTTGCTTGTTGTTAAGGGGGGGGGGAGTACGGGGGGACAGCGTGGTAATCACCTCGTTTGAGCCTTAAGCAACGGGGGTGATTAGTGAGTGGGGTGAAGGGTGGGGGTGAGGGGAGAAAAAGAGGGAAGGAGGAGACAGGAAGGGCGGGCGGGGAGAAGAGTGACATGGGAGACAGGAGGAACAGAGGGGAAGAAGTTGGGAGGAAGGGAGGGGATGGAGGGAGGAGGGGGAAAAGAGAGGAGAGGAAGAGAGGGGAAGAGAAGAGGAAGACAGGGGAGAGGGAAGATAGAAAGGAGGAGAGGATAGGAGGGGAGGTGGAAGTGAGGGGAAGAGGGGAGAGGGAGAAGGAAAGAGAGGAAAGGGGAGAGGGAGAGGCGAAGGAGAGAAGGGAAAGGAGAAGAATGGGAGAGGGGAATAGGGAGAGAGGGAATGTGGTGTTGGGGAAGGGGGTAGAAACGGGGTGTGAGGGTT
>NC_137058.1:27270520-27283020 GCF_032717465.1 Coenobita brevimanus
CCCTACCCACAATGTGTGAGGAGAGAGAGAGAGAGAGAGAGAGAGAGAGAGACAGACAGACAGACAGACAGAGAGGAAAACTGGACATAAAGAAAACGACTCTAGGAAAAACACACACACACACACACACACACACACACACACACACACACACACCATCAACATCTGTAAAGGCATATCATATTCAGCTCTCCTCCCCTCCCCTTTTCTCTCTCTCTCTCTCATTATTAAAGCAGAGTAATATTTGTTACCTGATATCAATATGGGAAATTCTCTCTCTCTCTCTCTCTCTCTCTCTCTCTCTCTCTCTCTCTCTCTCTCTCTCTCTCTCTCTCTCTCAATTTCCCAGATATCATCGTTGCTCTTCAAGATGTCACACGGAACGATCATTTTAAGGAATTACGGACGAAACATTTTGGGAATGTTGTGAGAGAGAGAGAGAGAGAGGGGGGGGGGGAAGCAGAGAGGGAGAAATCAACAAACATGGAGGAGCGTGTGTTTAGAGCAAGAGTGAGAGAGAGTGAGTGAGTGAGCGAGCGGGTGAGAGAGAAACCGCAACTCTGTCTCTAAAAATACAATCTGTTGACATGCTTGGGTAGGGTAGGGAGAGAGGGAGAAAGGGGGAGGAAAAGGGAGGGAGGAGAAAGGGAGTCATTTCAGTAGCTGTGTGGGCATTATATGTACACACACACACACACACACACACACACACACACACACACACACACACACACACACAAGGCTAAAGTATATTCCCAAGCATAATGGTAAGTACAATATTTACGTTTATATATGGCTATTAAAGTTCCTATTAATTTTCAATTCATAATGCAATAATATGACAAAGGAAAGAAAGGAATATAACACTAATCACAGTAGTAGTAGTAGTAGCAGTAGTAGTAGTAGTAGCAGTAGTAGTAGTAGTAATGATTAAAACAGAGGAAGATCTATGGTAATAATGATACCTGATCCAAATCGTTTGACGGTAAATATTATGCATACAGGAAAACAGACAAACATCGTAGTCAGCAAAGGCACAAACCCAGTAACAAGATTCTGGGTATTTTTTTTGTAGGCAAATTTGAAGACGGTGTATATATATATATGTACTTTGACTCTGGGACTGGTCTGAACTAGTAAATGGTATTTTTAATAGATTGTCGTCTCTGATATTATATCTCCCGTTCATACTGTATTGAAAGTAATCATTATCAATTAGACTATTCATAGATATGTACATGAATAATGCTGAGCAGTATGAAGTAAGATCATTTAGTTTCAAGATGCTAAGTCTTTTGAACGAAGATGCTGTGTGTCTGAACCTGCCTAGATTATCGATTACACGAACAGTTCTCTTCTGAGCACTAAATAACTGATCGAGGTTTGTTTTACCACTTCCGCCCCACAAGGTATTACAATAAAAAAGAAAGGGGAACACTATACTCAGTTCTTTTTTTTATCGAAGCGAAGATGCACTTGACAGGTTGGTGATGACTGGCTGCACGCAATATATCAGAATTACATCGCTGCATTTCAGATAATTAACGGTTTCAATTCACATTAACTGGTAATGATATGAAATACAACAATGTTATACGGACATGTTGCATTCAGCCAATCATCACCAACCTGTCAAGCGCATCTTCGCCTCGATTAAAAAAAAAAATAAAACGAGTATAGTCCAGAGTCAATTAATTTCAGAAGCGAAATTGGGAGCTTATCGCGGATTCTGTACATTATTCCACATTGCTCAAGTGTGCTTTGTAAATCACGAATATGTAACTGCCATGACAAAGTTTCCTCGATAATATGACCTAATATTTTGTTGTACTTCTCCGCTCAAGTCCTTGGCACCCTATGTACATCTTTGGTATCCTTTCTTCCTATGAATTACGAGATCGTGAGTCTTAGATATATTAAGGGTAAATTTACTGCTAGAAAGTCATTTAGTGATAAGTGCCGTGTCATGATTTTCACTGGCAATACATTAAGACCTTGGTGACTAGCATAAAAGGTACTATCGTCAGCCAACAACAGGCATTTCATTTACAGTGCTGGCTAACATTAATAATATCATTTACACATACAAAAAGAGAAGAGGTCTTAGGACTGGCCCATGAGGAACTCCACACTCTATGGCCATACATGAACTCAATCAGAACTCAAAATTATATTAAAATTTTGGGACACAGACCTTCCAAAAAAGACAAAAAAAAAGTATATGGAGAGAGGCTGTAAAAAAAAATAGAAAAAAAAAAAAAAAAAAGGAGTATTTTTGTCACTACGCTTTAAGATTCCTCGATTCCTTTTACTTCCCTTCTTCCCAGGTGAGGCCAGGTGTGGACGAGGTGTGGAGGTGGTGAACAAGTGCTGTGTTCAATAGTTCTTCACTGTTCCCTCGTTCAATAACAATAACTTTAATAACACAATCGACGGGGAGTGACAGACTTATTTTTCATTTTCCTTTGTTCTTTCACTCCCTCACAATAAATAAATAAATAAATAAATGAGTAATCCACGAAGCATCATCCATACACTTCCTCAATATATCTTTTTTCTAATCCCAAAGAACGCTTGGTATTTTTTTCAATACATTTTTTACACGCGATCAAGGAGGAGGGTCGTAGTTTTTTTTTTTTTTTCAATTAATTTTTCCATATTCTTTGACTCGAAGTTAAAAAAAAAAAAAAAATCCACGAAGCCTTCAAGATATATTTTCTGATTTTTCCCCTTTCCCAAAACTCTTAATTTTTTTTATAAGTTCATGAAAGATGCGTTTTCATATTCTTCAATAATCTTTTCTCTCTGCAGTAACAATTATAGGTAAGTATATATGTACCGCACACATTTCCTAGTCTCTCTCTCTCTCTCTCTCCTACAGCAACACTTATAGGCAATTATAGCAGTTAATCTGACAAATTTCCTTAATTCTCTCTCTCTCTCTCTCTCACACACACACACACAAACCACATAAGGACTGCCCAACAAGTCGATGAAAGTCCACACACACACACACACACACACACACACACACACACACACACACACACACACACACACACACACACACAGCAAATCCAATAGAGTTCTTCAATAGCAATAACAATAACTCTGCAAATTCACGCAACGCACGCAATAAAGATGCTTGTATTCCCCTCCTTCGTTAACAATAAAGCCAATCCACGGACGTAACCAATAAAGATTTCCATTTGGCCTTCTATCCTCCCCCAACTTCCTCCCCATCCCCCAAAATTCCTATCCTCCCCCAACTTGCTATCTATCCTCCCCATCCCCAAAAGTTCCTATCCTCCCCCAACTTGCTATCAATCCTCCCCATCCCCCAAAGTTCCTATCCTCCCCCAGCTTGCTATCTATCCTCCCCATCCCCAAAAGTTCCTATCCTCCCCAAACTATCTCTATCCTCCAGAGTTCCTATCCTCCCCAAACTTCCTCCCTAACCTCACAAACTGCCTCCCTATCCTCCAACTTCCTATCTATCCTCCCCAAACTTCCTATCCCTCAAAGTTCCTATCCTCCCCAATTTCCTATCTTTCCTCACCCAACTATCTTATCCCCTAGTTCCAATCCTCCCCAACTTCCTACTTATCCTCCCCAAATTATCACTATCCTCCAGAGTTCCTATCCTCCCCAACTTCCTCCCTATCCCCCAAACTTCCTCCTATCCTCCCCAAACTTTCCCCCTATCCCCCAAACTTCTTCCTATCCTCCCCAAACTTCCTCCCTATCCCCCAAACTTCCTCCTATCCCCCAAACTTCTCCCTATCCCCTAAACTTCCCCCTATCCTCCCCAAACTTTCTCCCTATCCCCCAGCATTTACTATTTACCAAGCGAACGAGGCCTTTCTATAATTTCTACTGATACGAGTTTTTCACAGGTTACTCGTTAGTATTCCTGGATTACCGTAGCTACTGGGGATTTTTATAACCTTACCTACGAGAGCTATAATTGAGGATTTAGAATGAGTCAAGATTCTGCCGACGTCTGCCAATAGCCGGCCATATTTAACGTTCCTAAAGCGCATTTCTAAATCTGAAAGCTGGCTGTCTAACGCAGGTGAGGTTAGGATGGATTAGGTTTGGTTTGGTTAGGTTAAGTTAAGTTAGGCTTGGTTAGGTTAGGTTAGGTTTGGTTAAATCATTAAGTTTGCCACTGCTTTGACACGGAATAAACTAACGCGTACAGTCGGAGCGATGGTTGGTAAATAAAGCGGCCAAAGTTGACTGAACGCGGCCAGCAGGACAGTTCGTCGGTAAACATTGCCTGGCCACTTCCTTAAATACCAGGCCGCTTCCTTAAATACCAGGCCGCTTCCTTTAATACCTGGCCGCTTCCTTTAATACCTGACCGCTTCCTTAATACCTGGCCACTTCCTTAAATACCAGGCCACTTCCTTAAATACCAGGCCGCTTCCTTTAATACCAGGCCGCTTCCTTAAATACCTGGCCGCTTCCTTTAATACCTGGCCGCTTCCTTAAATACCTGACCGCTTCCTTAAATACCTGGCCGCTTCCTTTAATACCTGGCCGCTTCCTTTTAAATACCTGGCCGCTTCCTTTAATACCTGGCCGCTTCCTTAAATACCTGGCCGCTTCCTTATATACCCTCAAATCGGTATATTTTGTCATTTTCCAATCACTTCCTGCACTCACAGCGGAACAGTTATTTATCTGCGTTGTTTATGAACCAAAATTACTTACCTGGGATCATGAGTTATAATATTTGTGGAATCGTCGCACCCGTTTGGTAATTAACTACCCTCCCCCCAACCTACTCCTTATCCTCCCCAACTTCCTCCCTTATCCCCCCAAACTTCCTCCCTTCTCCCAAACTTTCTCCTTGTCCTCCCCAACTTCCTATCTACCCTCTCCAAACTTCCTCCCTATCCTCCCCAACTTCCTCCCTATCCTCCCCAAATTACTCCGTATCTTCCCCAATTTCCTCCCCAAACTGCCTCCTTTATCCCCCCAAACTTCCTCCCTTCTCCTAAACTTTCTCCTTGTCCTCCCCAACTTCCTCCTTATCCCCCAAACTTCCTCCTTATCCCCCAAACTTCCTCCTTATCCCCCAAACTTACTCCATATCTTCCCCAATTTCCTCCATATCCTCCCCAAACTTCCTCTGTACCCCCGAACTTCCTCCCTAACCTCCCAAACTTCTTCCCTATCCCCCAAAAGGACGATGGTGGACTGCAGGATGGGGGGGGGCAACTTCAACCCAGTCTATATCAAACACCTCCATTAAAAAATATAAAAAATGAAAAAATCGTCTAAGAACGCAAGACTAAAAATATTGCACTCGGGCTGAAAGGGTTTACTGAGTCTCTCTCTCTCTCTCTCTCATGCCCTCATACTCTCTTCGTTTTTCATCTCATTCTAACATTCATTACTGCTACTACCTCTCTCTCTCTCTCTCTCTCTCTCTCAAGCTGAACAAAATCGTCAGGAGAAAGCTAGAATGAAGTGAAAATCATGTACGTGTTTTTTTTTTTCAATCACGGACGCTTCTTATAACATTATTTACTCTCAAAATCTGCATTAAGTTCACGTACTGTTCATAAATCACGTTCATCCGTCTATCTACAGCCATACGCCTTAATCCGTAGGGGGTGGCCACAAACAAATCACCTCCACGTCGCCCTGCCCTCTGCCATTACGCTGCCCTTCCTCCAACTCACACCCGCCTCTCTCATATTCCTCTCCACTCCATCCCAACCTCGGTCTCCCCCTCCCTCTCCCCCTCCACATACAGATGACTAGTAAAATCAAGTACAAGCCTCAAAATCACGTACAAATATTTAAAAACAGGTTCTTCCTATAATCACGGACGCTAAAATCACGTACAGGTCTAAAAATAACAGGTTATTCCTAAATTCACGTACGCTTACTGAAATCACGTACATGCCTAAAAATACCAGGTTTGCTAAGATCACGTACGCATTTCTAATAATAACATTCGCTATCTAAAATCACGTACTTACTAAAAAAAAAAAACTAAAAAAAACACGTACTGGGTCCTAGAAACACAAAATCACGTACATCACTTTCAAAATCACGTACATCACTTTCAAAATCACGCACATCACTTTCGAAATCACGCACATCACTTTCAAAATCACGTACATCACTTTCAAAATCACGCACATCACTTTCAAAATCACGCACATCACTTTCAAAATCACGTACATCACTTTCAAAATCACGCACATCACTTTCGAAATCACGCACATCACTTCAAATCACATACATCACACTCCAGAATTCCATAAGGCTACCCCAAATTACGTACATTCTTTACACATCACGGACAGTACTAACACCACAATAACCAAACATCGCAAACCCTAATTTCGAGATCTACGTCCTTAAATCACGAACTTTACTGATACACTGGAAGTTCTAAAATCACGTACAGTACTTTCTAATAATCACATACGACCCTCTCTAGAGCCCCCCATATCACGTACATTTCCTTCTAGATCCACTCAATGTCCTAAAATCACGTACATCGCCTTCTAGACCAACTTAATGTCCTAAATTCACGTACATTTCCTTCTAGATCCACTTAATGTCCAAAAATCACGTACATTTCTTTCCAGGGCCACTTAAGGTCTTCCTAAATTCACGGACGACCATAAAGTACAAGTTTCAAGGTCAGGGGGGCAATGAAACGTACACGGGGGACACGTACACCACACACACACACACACAGAAGGCGATAGACAAGGACACTCAAAAATCACGGACAGCAATTTTAAAACATCGCATGTACTTTTTTAACTCCCTACGGACGCTTCTTCAACTCCACGTACGGCAAATCAAACTAATAATCACGTACTTGAAGTGGACAAGGACTAATCAATGACGGACGCCCTTTGAAAATCACGTACGGTATCTGCTAACATCCCACAAACACCTCTATATCTAAGGACGCTTATGTAGTCCCACGAACAATATTTCCAATGCCCATCACGTCCTTGCAGCTCAAAAAAAAAAAAAAAAAAAAAAAAAAGGGGGGGTCAGACACGGACGGCCTTTCAAAAATCACGTACAGTATTCGTCTACTACACAAACGTTCATATTCCACGGACGATTTCTGACGGACGTTTTTCACGGACGGTTTTTCTGGGGCGATTTTTGACGAATGTTTTTTTCACGGACGAGTTTTCACGAACGATTTTTCAAAAATTTTCACGGACAATTATTCAAGGGCGATTTTTCAAGGACGGTTTTCCACCCTCACGTACAGGAATCTAACCCTACGTCCATAAACCACGCCAGAAAGGGAATTCACATGCCACGTACACAAAATCACGTTCACTGCCTTCTTGATCATCTTAATATCCTAAAATCACGTACATTTCCTTCTACACTTAATGTCCTAAAAATCACGTACACTGCCTTCTAGATCAACTTCATATCCTAAGATCACGTACATTTCCTTTTAGATCAAATTAATACCCTAAAATCACGTACATTTCCTTTTAGATCAAATTAATACCCTAAAATCACGTACATTTCCTTTTAGATCAAATTAATATCCTCAAATCACGTACATTTCCTTTTAGATCAAATTAATATCCTAAAATGACGTACATTGTCTTCTAGATACACTTCGCCTCCCTAAAATCACGTACATTGCCTTCTAGAAACACTTAATGTCCTAAAATCACGTACATTTCCTTTAAGCATTCCCCAAACGCCTAAACATTATATTTTACGTACACTAACCCTCCACGTACGCTGTTCTAGCCCCACGTACGCTTGCTGAAAATCACGTACGGTACTTCCACGTCCGAACACACTCACAGGCTATTTCTACGGACGCTATTTCCAACCCAACGTCCTTGAACACTCCACACATGCAGTTAAAAATTATCCCACGTACGTTACCTCAAATCCACGTACGGCACTGCAAAGCCTTAAAAATCACGTCCTTATTTCCTACGGACACTTTTCGATTTTATATTTCTAACCCACTCTTGTCCTTAAAACACTCCATATATTGGTTCTGAATTCACGTACGTCACTTCTATACCTCCTATTTTCACGTCCGTAATCACGTACCGTACACAAGCGGTCATGAATCCACGTACGGTTCCTCATTCCTCACTCAAAACAGACTGACTGCTCACGGACGCTTTCAAATTTCACATAATCTCACGTTCTTAAACACGTACATAGTTTGGATTCCATGTACGCTTTGTCAAACACGTACACTGATGAAAAATACACGTACGACACTACCTTGAATTTTCACGTCCCAAAACACGAACACAATCCCTTCTCATTTCACGTACGTCTTGTCATGCCTCACGTCAAATACAAAGCACGTTCCAGCCTTACGTACACAGTTTCAGAATTCACGTACGGCATTGGTCACCTTCATACTTTCACGTCCTTCACCACGTACACGGGCGTTTCTGATGCCACGTACGTTTTATCGAACCTCAAATCACACACAAAGGCCGCTTTTAACTTACGTACACCGGGGTTTGCAATTCACGTACGGCGCTTCCCGACGCCAAAGCACGTACGTACGCACCTCCCCAGCTGCCCCCACGTACGTACCACGGACGGGGCGGGTGTGGTGTGGGTACGTGGAGTGTGATTTGAGGGGGTGAGAGAGAGTGCGTGTGTGCAGTATGTTCTCTCCTCAGCGTCAACTCAGTCTCTGCCTAACTCTCCTGCCTCACCACGCGCGCTGGCTACACTGCTGGCACACCCTGGGGGGGAGGGGAGGGGAGGAGAGAGGGAGAGAGGGGAGGGTGGATCGGAGTATGGAGTGGATGCAAGGGAGGGGGAGGAGGAGGAGGTAACGACAGTGCACAGGGGGGAGGGGGAAAGTGGGGGGGAGAAAGGGTTGAGGAGGAGAGGGAAAGAGGGGGGAAGAAGGAAGAGGGGAGAGAGGAGGGAAAAAGGAAGAGGGGAGAAAGGGGGGAAGAAAGTAGGAGGAAGAGGTGGGTGTAAGGACGGGAAGCATGGAGGAGGAAAGAAAAATAGGAGAGGACTGTGGAGAAAAGAGGAGGATGGTGTAAAGAGGAGGATGGAGAAAAGAGGAGGATGGAGAAAAGAGGAGGATGGAGAAAAGAGGAGGATGGAGAAAAGAGGAGGATGGAGAAAAGAGAGGGGGATGGTGTGAAGAGGACGATGGAGAAGAGAGGAGAACGGTGTGAGGAGGAGGATGGAGAAAAGAGAGGAGGATGGAAAGAAAAGAGAATTGAGAGTTGAATGGAGGATGGTGAAAAGAGAGGAGGACGGAGAAAAAAGAGGAAAAGAGAGAAGGAGAAGAGAGGACAGTGGAGGAGGGAAGAAGAGGGGAGAGGGTGGAGTAACAGATGGGTGAGAGGAAAATGAAGGCGAAACAGGGAGGGAAAAATGGAGGAAAAATAGACTCGAAGAGGAGGTAGAAGAGGGGAGGGAGAGGGGAGATGGAGGAGGGAGAGGGAAGATTGAGGGAGGGAGAGGGGAGAGAGTTGGAGGGTGGGGTGCAATGAGTGAAAACAAAGGAGGTAGAGGGGAGGAAAAGGAGAAGGGAGGGAAGGTGAGGAGGGGAGAAGAGGGGAAAGGGAGACTTGGGGAGATGATAAGAGAAGGGAGAGAGATGGAGGGGGGGGAGGGAGAGGAAAAGGGAGATAAAGGTGGAGTGTAAGACTGGGAAATAGACTGAGAGAAAGAAAGAGAGAGAGAGGAGGGGAGGCTGGGGGAAGGGGAAGAAGAGGAGTGGGAGAAGAAAGGGAGAGAGAAAAGAGAGGGAGGGATAACGAGAGGAAATGATAGCTAAGAGAAAGGGATAGAAGAAAGGAACGGAAAAGAAGCGAGGGGAAGGAGGAAGAGGGGAGACATACATTTGGAGAGAAGGAACAGATAGCATATGGAGGGGGAAGGAAAGGAAGGGAGGGGGAAGGAATGGAAGGGAGGAGGAAGGAAAGGACAGGGAGGGGAGGTGTTGGTGAAGGGAGAGAAGGAAGCAGTGAGTGGGGGAGAGGGTAGAATGGAAGGGAGGGAGGGAAAAGAACAGTGAAGGTAGAATGGCGAGAGGGGAAGGAGGGTAGGGACATAGGTGGGGAAGGAGTGATATCTAGGGAGAGTAGAAGGTAACTGAGGGGAGCGGAAAGAAGGGGAGAGGAGAGGAGGGGAGTAATGAAAGGATGAAGAGGGATGAGATACTGAAGAGAGAGGAGGGGAGAAGAGCGGAGGGAATGGAATGAAACGGAAAGGAATGGAAAAGGGAAGAAAAAGGGAAGGTGAAGAGGGGAGGGAAGATAAGGGACGGTGAGGATGAGGAGGAAGGGGAGGGGAAAGAGAGAAGAGGGGAAAGGGAGGGGAGGGGAGGAGTGTTGAATCGAATTAGGGGTAGATTAGACAGGTAGAGAGAAGGTAAAAATGAGGGAGAGGATGGGATTACGCAAGAGGGGAGGGGAGGGGAGAAGGAAGAGAGGGAAAGGGGAGGGGAGAGGAGAAGAGAGGGAAAGGGGAGAGGAAGGAAAATATATAAGGGAAGAAAGGGGCGTTTAAAGCCAGGGGAAGTGAAGGAAAGTGAGGGGAGAAGAGGGGAGGGGAAGGAGTGGAAAAAAGAAGGAAGAGGAGAGGGGATCGGAGGGAGAATTGGAGGGAAGAAGAGGGGAAGACATGGTAGGAGAGGGAAGTGGTGCTGTTGTGAGGGGAGGGGATGAGAACAGGAAAAAGGGAGAGGGGAAGAGAGGGGAAGCAAGGTGAATTAAAGAGAAGGGGAAGGGGAACAGAAATTGAAGTTAAATGGAGAGGGAGGGGAGGAGAAAGACGATGAGAGTGGGGGAGGGGAGGGGAGGGGAGGGAAGGAGAAGGAAGATGAGTGTGGGGGAGCTGAGGAAAAACTGGGAAAAGCAGGGGAGAAAGGAAGTGAAAGAAGAGGGGAGAAAGGAGGGAGAAGGAGAAAGGGGAGACGAAGGAAAGGGGGTGATGAAGACAAGGGGGAGTGGAGCAAAAGTGAAGAAGGGGGGGATGAGGAAAAGTGAGGAGGGGAGAGAGAGAGAGAGAGAGAGAGAGAGGGCAATCACAACCCCCTTCTCTCTCTCTCTCTCTAAATTGATTCGGCTCAGCGGTGACACTTGGCAACATATGTATCCCCCCTCTCTCTCTCTCTCTCTCTCTCTCTCTCTCTCCAGTAAAATAGGGACCTGGGAGTAACATCAACTATTCCGGATCGTATTCTAGGAGAAAATTTAGACTTAGAAAAAAAAATTGCCACCCTTAATGAGCTCCGTCCACTAGAGAGAGAGAGAGAGAGAGAGAGAGGGAGGGAGGGAGAATTCAGCCTCCTCTCTCTCTCTCATCAGTGGGCATGTTTTAAGCAGAGGTCAATCAATGCACGTTCTAAAAGCGCGTGCGGACACACACACACACACACACACACACACACACACACACACACACACACACACACACATTTCTACTCCCTGAGAAACTTTAACGGTAGAGGGTTAAGGGGGAGGGGGGAGGGAAAAGAGGTGGGGGACTGGGGAGGGAGGGGAAAGGGGAGGGAAACTGGGAGGGGGAGGAGAGTGGAAAAATGGAGGGAAGGGAAGGGAAGGGAAGGGAAGGGAAGGGAAGGGAAAGGAAGGAGATGGGAGAGGTAAAAGGTATGGTAGAGATAGAAAAGAGGGAAGAAGTGGGAGAGGAAGAGGGGAAAGGGGAGGGGAGAAAGAAAGCAGGAGGGAATATACGAGGAGAGAGGAAAAGTGAGAGGAAAGAAACTAGTGGAAAAAGAGCAGGGAGGAGAGGAAAGAGAGAAGACAAATGGAAAAGAGGAAAGTAGAGAAGGGAAGAGAAAAGTGAGAAAAAGAGGGGAGAGAAGAGAAGAGAAGAAAAGAGAGGAGAAGAGAGGAGAGGAAAAGGGAAGGGAAGGGAAGGGAAGAGAAGAAAAGAGAAGAAATGAGAGAAAAGAGAGGAGAGGAGAGGAAAAGGGGATAGGAGGAAAGTATATGAGACAACAAGGAGGAGGAGGAATAGAGAAAAGGGCACGGAGGAGAAAGAGGGGAAAGAAAATGAAATTAATGCAGAGAGAGAGAGAGGGGGGGGGAGGCTGTGATCAAGATTGATGGAGACCGAGATGGATGGATGGATGGATGGAAGGAAAGAAGGATGGATGGATGGATGGATGGATGGATGGATGGAAGGAAGGAAGGAAGGAAGGATGGATGGATGGATGGATGGAAAGGAAGGAAGGAAGGATGGATGGATGGATGGATGGAAAGGAAGGAAGGAAGGATGGATGGATGGAAGGAAGGAAGGATGGATGGATGGAAGGAAAGATGGATGGATGGATGGATGGATGGAAAGGAAGAAAGGAAGGAAGGAAGGAAGGATGGATGGATGGATGGGTGGGTTGAATGCATGGATGGAAGGAAGGAAGGAAGGAATGATGAAAGGAAGGAAGGAATGATGGAAGGAAAGAAGGATGGGTGGATGGAAAAAGGGAAGGAAGGAAGAATAGATGGATA
>NC_137058.1:27288020-27290520 GCF_032717465.1 Coenobita brevimanus
AATGGAGGATAAGGAAGAAGGGAACCTGTGTGTGTGTGTGTGTGTGTGTGTGTGTGTGTGTGTGTGAGAGAGAGAGAGAGAGAGAGAGAGAGAGAGAGAGAGAGAGAGAGAGAGAGAGAGAGAGAGAGAGAGAGAGAGACCGCCACTATGTAAATAAGAAAACGATTTACAGTAGCACAGTATAACATGTAATATCCAAAATAAATCGCTAAGGAAAAGGTGTTTGGGAGCCCCTTAAGCCACTTAGGAGAGCGTCATCGTACTGAAGGGGATACGAATTCTATATCTTACTCCTTGTTTAAGTCTACCACAGTAAGAGGCTACGTAACAAATTTTCCTTAGCGATTTATTTTGCATCACTCATTCTCCTGTGAGCATTTTGTTTTTTTCATAATTGTGCGCACTGCTAGCGGTAAATGCGATGCTGCGACGTCACGCGCGGAATAATTCGCAGACAAAGATGCGCAACGAACATCCGGCATATTTTCTATAGTTTAATCACGTTACTTGGCTCAAATTTCCATCCTCAGTAGCAGGAAAGACAGTGTTAAGGCTCTATATGCTATCCATGGCACTTCTTCGTGACTAGCACCATATTCAAGAGTTTACCTTTTGTCACACACACACACACACACACACACACACGTTTTCTTTATTAATTCACATCCCAAATTTTCCACTAAGTACAAATTCGAACGCCCTAGGAAAGGATACCGCTGAAGAAAAAGAAAAAACAAAGAAAATAAAAAGAAAACGCCAAAGACTGACACAAAAATAAAAAAATAATAATTGAAATAGTTTACCTCCCATCGGCCCCACAGAAAACGAAGCTCACCATAGAAAACCCGCCAAAGTTTGCCTAAAGGGGGAGACGCGGGTATTTTGGTCAGAATGAGGTGAATTTAATAGTGCTGATATTTTTACTCCTATGATTTATTTAAGAGGGTACAGGAAGGTAATGGAAAGTCAGAACCTTCACTTATCCCTTGTTCTTCCTCCCAACACACACACACACACACTACTTCCCTCCCAACCATCTCTCTCCCCTTTTCTTCCATTCTTATTGTCCTCTTCTTCGTCCTCCCTCTTCCTTTCCTTTTCTTCCTCCCCCTCCTCCCTTTTTTCTCCCTCCATTTCCTTTCCCTTCTTCCTCCTCCCCTTTCCCTTCTACTCTTCCTTCCTTTCCTCCTCTTTTTACTCTTCCTTCCTCCTCTTCCTCTTTTTCTCCCTTTCCTCCTCCTTTTCTCCCTTTCTCTTCTTCCTCCTCTTTTCCTCCCTTTCCTCCTCCTCTTCCTCTTCCTCCTCCTCCTCCTACCTCCTGCTGAGTCTTGGCTACTCACACAAGTAAGGACATAGTTGTGTGTGTGTGTGTGTGTGTGTGTGTGTGTGTGTGTGTGTGTGTGTGTGTGTGTGTGTGAGTGTACCATACTTTGACGAGTAAGACATGTGGAATTGCATAATGTGGATATACTCTGTGTGTGTGTGTGTGTGTGTGTGTGTGTGTGTGTGTGTGTGTGTGTGTGTGTGTGTGTGTGTGTGTGTGTGTGTACTTCGACGAGTAAGACATGTGGAACTGCATAATATGGATATACTGTGTGTGTGTGTGTGTGTGTGTGTGTGTGTGTGTGTGTGTGTGTGTGTGTGTGTGTGTGTGTGTGTGTGTAATATTGACACAACACACACACACACACACACCTGGAGGAACAGGTAACAATTCCCATGGAGAGAGAGAGAGAGAGAGAGAGAGAGAGAGAGAGAGAGAGAGAGAGAGAGAGAGAGAGAGAGAGAGAGAGAGAGGAGGAAGGGTGGGAGAATAGGTAGGAAGGAAAAAGAAATGAAGGGAGGAAGGAAAGAAGGGAGAGGAAAGAGGAGGAAGGGAGAAGACAAGGAACGAAAAATGAAGAAAGGGAGAAGATAGGAATGTAACGAGAGAGAGAGAGAGAGAGAGAGAGAGAGAGAGAGAGAGAGAGAGAGAGAGAGAGAGAAGGGAAAGAAAGAGAGGGGAAGAAGGGAGAAGGAGTGAGAAAGAGGGGAGAAGAGAGCAGGGGGAAGTGGAATAAGGGAAAAGAGAGAGGAAAGAGATAAAAAGAGGAGGAAGAAGAGGAATGAAGAAGAGAGGATAGGAAGAGGAAAAGAGAGGGAGAAGAAGGGGTAGCGGAAGGGAGAAGAAGAGAGGATGGAGAAGAAAGATGAGAGAGTAAGGGAGGAGAGGATGAAGGGAGAAGGGAGAGAGGATATGGGAAAACGAAAGATAAGGAGGGAGGAAGCGAGAAGGATGAAGGAGAGAGGAAGGGAGAGAAACTAAGGAAGCAGGGAGGGGAGGAAGGATTGGAGGAGGGAGAAGAAAGGGATGATGAAGGGAGAAGAGAAAAGAGGGAGAAGAAGAGGGAGGAAGGGAGAGTAAGCAAGGAGGGAGAACACGGAGGGGGGCAGGAAGGGAGGGTAGGGGAATGTTAGCTAAATTAATCCGAGACAAAATCCAATATAGGTCAACTTAGAG
>NC_137058.1:27295520-27298020 GCF_032717465.1 Coenobita brevimanus
GAGGACGGGGAGAAGGGGAGAGGGGTGTAATTAGTTAGTGTACGTGACTGGGATGTGGCTATGACTGCTGTGGTGGTCCCCTAGTGAGGTCATGCGTTCTACCACATTACACCACAATATACTGCACTCCACCACACCACCACACTGCACCACACCACCACCACACTGCACCACACCACCATAATCCACACTGCACAACACCACCACTACCACACTGCACCACACCACCACTACCACACTGCACCACACCACCACCACACTACACCACACCACCATACCACACAATGCCCCATCACGACATAGACATTATCATACTGCGTTATACCACATCATACCACGATATACTACATTATATCACACCACCAATCGACGTAGAGAGAGAGAGAGAGAGAGAGAGAGAGAGAGAGAGAGAGAGAGAGCACCAGAATTTCCTCAATAAAAACCGTCCTCTTGGCTAATCAAAATTTCCTCAAGTCTGCAGTCTAAAAAAAAAAGAATGAAAACTAAAAAAATATTGGTGTCAAAAAATTATATTGGTGTCCTGAGGAATTTATAATGGGATTTTCTTTTTATTTCGTACATAGTGTTCAGTCGTCAAAATTCTCTTTACTCATTATTTATTTTATATATATATTTATATATATATATATAATATGGAATGACGAATCGATAATAGTATAATAATAATAATAATAATAATAATAATAACAACAATAGTAGTAGCAGTAGCAGTAGTAGTAGTAGTATTAGCAGTAGTAGTAGCAGTAGTGGTAGTAGTAGTAGTAGTAGTAGTAGTAGTAGTGGTAGTTTGAGGGATAGGGAGGGGGGTGAGGGACGTTTGTACGGCCAGGTAAAGGAGCCGCCAGGTTATATCAGTGCCACCACGTGAAGGCGACCCTCTCCACACACCGGAATAGGTACAAGATTAGTTTACCAGACGATTTTATTCAGCTGAGAGTGGGTCATACCAGCCTCGGTTGCTCTCTCTCTCTCTCTCTCTCTCTCTCTCTCTCTCTCTCTCTCTCACCTTGACCCTGTTTTTTAAGAGCCAAACGGACACGAGGAAAAAATAAAACGGAGATAAAAAGGGAAATAAAAATGCCATAGAGTCGAAAGTCGCCTCATAAAATACCTCTGAAATGACCCTTAACGCCTGACAGTACCCCCACAACCCCTTCACAGCGAGTACAAATGTTCTTTATTTTCTGTACATATACCGGATTGTCTATTACATGCCCTCTTGTCAAACCCCTACGCCCACGCCAGCAGACTGAGCCTCCCTTAACGCCTTCGCCTAGTTGATTTATTTTTTTTTTTTTTAATTTATTCTTGTTACCTCCGGACGATTTTCTTCAACTCAGAAAGGCCCCTCGTAGTGAAGGGTTAAATTAAAATAAAAAGTAAAAACGCCATATGGGGCAAGTTTTATTATTATTATTATTATTATTATTATTGAGTGTTTTCGTTGGCAAAGGTAGCAAGTCTAAAACACACACACACACACACACACACACACACACACACACACACACACACACACACACAAACAGTTCTAGTAAGGAGGAAGCGCTATGGAAAGATACGGGCCCGTAGCGCTCTCTCTCTCTCTCTCTCTCAAAATTAATCACTTTTCTACATCAACTCCCACTGCATCCAATCCCACTGCCCAAATCCCGCTGCGCCAAATCCCCCTGCACCAAATCCCGCTGCACCAAATCCCCCTGCACCAAATCCCGCTGCGCCAAATCCCGCTGCGCCAAATCCCCCTGCACCAAATCCCGCTGCGCCAAATCCCCCTGCACCAAATCCCGCTGCGCCAAATCCCCCTGCACCAAATCCCGCTGCGCCAAATCCCCCTGCACCAAATCCCGCTGCGCCAAATCACCACTGCAACAATCAATCCCACTGCAATTTTCACTAACTCCCTCACCCCTCTCTGGCGCCTCCCCCCTCCCCAGAACTCTCTCACTCCCCTAATATCTTCTCCCCACCTTTCTCGATCCCCTCTCCTTCCCCCAACTCCCCTCCCTTTAATCTTCTTCTCCCCACACCTCTCCATCCCCTCACTTTCCCTCTCAGATCCTTCCCCTCACTTCCTTATACATCTTCCCGAACCCTTTTTCCTTCCACATCCTTCCCCTCCCCCACTCTCCCCCAAAACTCCTCCCCACCCCCTCTAAATTTATCCCCACCGTCCTTTCCCTCCACGTCCCCTCTTCATCACCCCTCTCCCCACCAAGTCCCCTCCCATTACCCACTCTCCCAAAGCCCCTCCCCCCACCATGTAAGCTCCCCTACCCCACTCCCCCAAACCCCTCCCCACAACCTCCCCTCCTCATCACCTCTCTCCCCACTACGTCCCCCCCCTCCCCACCCCCCATCGCGTGTCCTGATACCAGTGGCCTTCAAAACACTGCCACCAAACCTGATGTTGCAGTCTCCTCCCCCTCCCTCCCCACCTTTCACCCCTCCCATCCCTACAGACCTCCCCTCCCCTTCT
>NC_137058.1:27300520-27315520 GCF_032717465.1 Coenobita brevimanus
TGAGGTGGAGAAAATGAAGTGAGAGACTGACTAGCAGTGCATGACTGAGGTGGGGAGAATGGAGAGAGACTGACTAGGAGAGTGTATAAGTGAGGTGGAGAGAATGGAGTGAGAGACTGACTACGAGTGTATAAGTGAGGTGGAGAGAATGGAGGGAGAGACTGACTAGGAGAGTACATGTGAGTGAGACGGAGGGGGGAGGGGAAGGGGAGATGAAGGAATGGGGTGGAGAGGTATAGAAGTGTGGGGGTGTGAGGTGGGGGGAGAAGAGGGGGAGATGGGGGGATGAGGGGGAGATAGGGGGAGGTGGGGGGAGAAGAGGGGGAGATGGGGGGATGGGGGAGAGGTATGAGTGAGGCGGTGAGGTGGGGGGAGAGGAGGGGGAGATGGGGGGATGGAGTGGGGAGGTATATGAGTGAGGGCGGGTGAGGTGGAGAGAAGAGGGTGAGGTGGAGAGAAGAGGGGGAGATGGGGGGATGGGGTGGAGAGGTATATGAGTGAAAGGTGTGAGGTGGGGCGAGAATAAGGGGAGATGGGGGATGGGGTGGGGAGGTATATGAGAGGGGGGGTGAGGTGCGGGGAGAAGAGGGGGAGATGGGGTGGGGAGGTATATGAGTGAGTGGGTGTGAGTTGGGGAGAGGGCAGCTGATGGCGGAGGAAAATGGCATGAAGGCGATTTGTTTGTGGCCACCCCTTCCGAGATTAAGGCGTCTCGCTATAGATAGATATATAGACAGGTAAATAAAAATACAGACAGATGGACAGGGTAGATAGACGGATAGATAGATAAAAGGGTAGATAGATAAAAGCAAAAAGGGTAGATAGATAATGACAGATAAATGAAGAATAAATATATACAGATTGCCATATACAGTTAGATAGATAGATAGATAGATAGATAGACAGATATACAAAATGAGAATGGATCCAGTGGTGGAGATAGATGGACAGATAGAAATAGATAGATAAAAATAGATAAATGAATAGATACATTTACAGATAAATACAAAATATATAAATAGGAGGCATCTTATTTCGCAGCACTTCTTCGTGACTAGTACCATAATATAGTGTTAGTTTCTCACTATAACTCAATATTCGAGAGAGAGAGAGAGAGAGAGAGAGAGAGAGAGAGAGAGAGAGAGAGAGAGAGAGAGAGAGATTCAGATTATATTAATTAATCTCTCTTTTTACTATAGCATGTTGTAAGGGAGGTGAATGCAAGAGTTTTAGGTGGAGGTCTGAGTCTGGTAAATGTTGATGGAGGAGAGTGGAATCTGAAGCAGCTGCTGTTTGCAGATGATACTGCACTGGTGACTGATTCAGAGGAGAGATTGAGAGAGTTGGTAGAGGAGTTTGGAAGGGTGTGTGAGAGGAGGAAATTGAAAGTAAATGAGAATAAGAGTAAAGTGATGAAGTGTACGAGGTTGATAGATGGTAGGGGGATGAATATAGTTTTGAATGGTGAGTTGCTTGAGGAGGTAGATTGTTTTAAATATCTAGGGTCACATGTTGCTGTGGATGGAAGAATAGATGCAGAAGTGAAGTTTAGAATAAATGAAGTAGGAAAGGTGCTGGGAGGAATGAAAAAAGTGTTTAAATGTCGTTCGCTTAGAATGGATGTAAAGAGAAGGCTGTATGAGGGTGTTGTGGTACCGACTGCATTATATGGGTCTGAAACATGGAATATGGGTGTAGCAGAGAGGAAAAGTTTGAATGTAATGGAGATGAGATGTCTGAGGAGTATGTGTGGAGTGACGCGTATGGATCGGGTGCGAAATGATGAAGTGCGAAGGAGAACTGGAGTTGTTCGGGAGATGGCTGGTAGAGTTGAGCAGAGGGTGTTGCAATGGTTTGGGCATATGGAGAGAATGGATAATGAGCGATTGGTGAAAAAGATAACTAGATCTGATGTGAGAGGTGTAAGGCTGAGAGGAAGACCACGAATAGGATGGATGGACAGTGTGAAGAGAGCGCTGGATGCGAGAGGGATGTCTGTTGAGCAAGGAAGAGTGGCTGTGCGTGACAGAAATAAATGGAGAGAAATTGTGAATGAATAAGTGATGACGCAGCCCTGAGGGGATATTCTCCCGCATTTGGTCTGATCAGCTAGTCAGGTCAGGTGCGGGTAAGGGGATGGGTCTGTTATGATGTGGCAGGGGTAAACCAGTTCTGCTGTCGGGCCCTGCTGCGGATGTCACTGATTGCATTGCCCAGTTGACCCTTGTGCGGTGTGGTGCGGTGAGGATCTGTCCGTTCTCCCCTTTGGGGCTAAGATGCGAATGAATGTGTTTGAATGGATGAGTAAATGGAGAGTGAGTCGTCCTGTCTCGGCTACCTCCCTTTCCTTGGGGGAAGCAGCCTAGGTATATAGATAGATAGATAGATGTAAATTGTAACCTCTCTCTCTCTCCCTCTCTCTCTCTCAATTTACATGCCTTAGTAAAAAGAAATAGAGGTTAATTGATATAATCTGAAGGTCTCTCTCTCTCTCTCTCTCTCTCTCTCTCTCTCTCTCTCTCTCTCTCTCTCATCATGCTGTGTTTGTTGAGATACTGCTGACCTAAAGAAAAGATGATTGAACTTTTGTGTGTGTGTGTGTGTGTGTGTGTGTGTGTGTGTGTGTGTGTGTGTGTGTGTGTGTGTGTGTGTGTGTGTGTGTGTGTAAAACAAGGCAAGTAAGAAGAGACGAAGAGAGGAGAGAAATACGAGGAGAAAAGAGAGGAGAGGATAAGCTAAACATGAGAGAGAGAGAGAGAGCAGACAGCCAGGCAGCTTGAAAAACACACACACACATGGGACACAGATGCAGCAAAGACCGACCGTCCATGAGGAGGGACAAAGACGAATGACGCAGAGAAAAAGGAGGTAATAGAGACGGCAGAGAGAGAGAGAGAGAGAGAGAGAGAGAGAGAGAGAGAGAGGCAGGGAAATGTAGCACAGAAAAAATAGGAAGGGGGAGCAGAGACAGGTAGAAAAAAGAAAAAGGAGGTAGGAAAAAGCATAGGGATAGAGAAATGAGAAGCAGAGAAAGGGAAAGGCATAGAAAAGAAAGTTAGGATATCTCGAAAAGGCAGACACAGAAAAAAAGAGGAGGGTAGGAAGGTAAAGATGGAGAAAAAGAGGAGTAAAGAGGACTGGGAGAGGCAGAGGCACAGAAAAAAAGATATGAGTAAACAGGGAAAGGTAAAGACACAGAAATGAAGGGAAAGGAAAGGTGTGTAAGGAAAGGCAGGGTGTGCAGGGAAAGGCAGGGTGTGCAAGGAAAGGAAAGACATAGGCAAAGATGATGGGGCAGGGTAAAGGGAAAGACAGCGAGACGGTAGGTGAGAAGGGAAAGGCAGAGAAGACTGGAAATTGATGAGAAGGGAGTGTGGAAAGAGGAGGGTTAGACAGGTAAGCATGGAGAAGGTGGAGAAGGCAGGGGTAAGGCAAGAAAAGGCAGAGGTAAGGCAGGAAGGCAGGGGTGAGGCAGGGAGGTAGGGGTGAGGCAGGAAGGCTGGGGTGAGAGAGGAAGGTAGGGGAGAGGTAAGGAAAGACAAGGTGAGGCAGGAAAGTAAGGGTGAGACAGGGAAAAGAAAGGTGAGGCTGAGAAAGGAGAGGCAGGATGAAGCAAGAAGGCAGGGGTGAGGCAGGGAAAGGCAAGGTGAAGCAGAGAAAGGCAAGGTGAGGCAGGAGTGAGGCAGGAAGGCAGGAGTAAGGCAAGAAAAGGTAGGAGTATGGCAGAAAAAGCACAGGTAAGTCAGGAAGGCAAGGGTAACGAAGAAAAGAGGCAGGGTGAGGCAGAGACGAGGCAGAAAGGCAGAGCGAGGCAGGATAAGGTAAGAAAGCATGAAAAAGGCAAGAAAAATAAGAGTAAAATGGTGTGTTGAATGATAGAGAGAGAGAGAGAGAGAGAGAGAGAGAGAGAGGAATCTAGAATGCGGAAGGAAGCAAAAATTGGGGTAGAGAATGGGAATATAATAGGAGACAAAGACAGGGAAGCAAAGGCGAGGACAGGAGATGGTGGGGAAGGCTGAGAAGAACCGGGAAAGGCATGGGCGAGGCAGAGGTAAGGCAGGAACAAGGCAGGGTGAGGCAGGAACAAGGCAGGGTAAGGCAGGAGGCGAGGGCACAGGCAAGGTAAGGCATGGTGAGGTAGGAATGCATTGGGGAGGTTAGAGAAGGCAGGGGCGATATGGGAGAGGCTAGGAAAGGTACAGGTGAAGCACAGGAGAGGCTAGGTAAGGCAGAAAAAGGCAGGATGAGGCAGAGTAATGGCTAGTTAAGGTAAGGTGAGGCAGTGGGGAATAGGAGAAGCTAGAGATGGAGAGAGCTAGGTAAGGCAGAGCAAAGACACAGGATAAGCTAGGGAAGGCATGGGATAGAAAAGGTAAGGCAGGAAGACAGGGTGAGGCAGGGCGAGGCAGCAAAAGATGAGGTTAGGTGAGGCAAGAGAGAGAAAGGATGATAATGAAGCAAGGTGAGGTTTAGCTGAGATATAATGTGAGAGAAAAGGCTAGAGGGAAGGCAGGGAAAAGCAGGAGGAAGGCAGGGTGAGGCAGAGTGTGAGGTTAGGCAGCAGCAGCAACAGTGACCCCTGACCTTTCCAACGCGACGTGAGATATCGACCCACCTTAACATTGCACACCCCCTCCCTCACCCCCCACTCCCTCCCTTCCTCCCTCCCCTTCACTGCACACCCCCTCCCTTCCCCTTCAATTCCCTTCACTGCACACTCCCCCACTCCCTCCCTCCCTCCTCCCTTCCCTTCACTGCACACCCCCTCCCTTCCCCTTCAATTCCCTTCACTGCACACTCCCCCACTCCCTCCCTCCCTCCTCCCTTCCCTTCACTGCACACCCTCCCTCATCCCCCCACTCCCTTCCCTTCACTGCACACCCCCTCTCTCCCTCCATCCTCCCTTCCCTTCACTGCACACCCCCTCCCTCACCCCCCCACTCCCTTCCTCCTCAATTCCCTTCACTGCACACCCCCTCCCTCACCCCCCCACTTTCTCTTCCTTCCTCTTACCCTCCCTCACCCCCACTCTTTCTCTTCCCTCCTCTTACCCTCCCTCACCCCCCACTCTTTCTCTCCCTTCCTCTTACCTTCCCTCACCCCCCACTCTCTCTCCCTTCCTCTTACCCTCCCTCACCCCCCACTCTTTCTCTCCCATCCTCTTACCTTCCCTCACCCCCCACTCTCTCTCCCTTCCTCTTACCTTCCCTCACCCCCCACTCTTCCTCTCCTTTCCTCTTACCCTCCCTTTACTACACCCCCTCCCTTCACTGCACACCCCCTCCCTCACCCCCACCCTTTCCCTCCCTTTTCACTGCACCCCCCCTCCCTTACCCCCTTTTTCTCTCCCTTCCTCTGACCCTCCCGTCACTGCACCCCCCAATTTCCTTTCTTTCACTGTAAACCCCCCCTCTCTCTCTTTCCACACTCTTTCTATCTTTTCTATTCACTGCATACTTCATCCCTTCATCCCCCCCTCACCCCCAATTTTTCTCCCCCACCCTCTTCACTGCACTCTCAACTCTCCTTTTCCTTCCCTTCCTTCACGTTACCTTTTTCCTTCCTTCCTTTCGTTCATCTCTATTTTCCTTCCTTCACGTTAACTCTTTCCTTCCTACCCTTCCTTCACTTCACATCCACTCTCATTTTTTCACGGCACACACCTTTCCATCATGCACTCCTCACTGCAACCCCTTCCCTCCTTTTTTTTTTTCCCTTCCTATCCTTCCTTCATAGCTTTCCTTCCCCCCTTCCCCCTCTCCCAATCCCCTTTCTCCCCCATTTTCCTCCCCTTCCTATTTTCTTTCTTTCCCTTCCCCTCTTGTTACTGCTTACCCCCTTCCCTTCCTCTATACCATTCATTCATCTCTCTCTTTCCCTTTCCCTCCCATCACTTCTCACCCCTTTCCCTTTCTTCTATACCAACCATCCATTCATTCACTCACCCATATTTGTTTCCTCCTCCTTCACCGCATAATTCTCTCTCTCTCTCTCTCTCTCCCCTTCTCCTCCATCCTCCCTCACCTCCTATTCTTCCTTCCTTCTCCTCTCTTCCATTCACTGCAAATCTCTCCCTCTCTCTCTCTCTGAAAAACATGACTCATTTCGTATTCTATCGCACCTCAGGGTAACTATTCTTATTGTGCTTACTTAAAACCCCCCACCCTCCCCAGCCCCACCCCCACCCTTCCCCACACTCTCACTCTCCCCTCCCCTCCCCCATCCCCACCCCCACCCTTCCCCACACTCTCACTCTCCCCTCCCCTCCCCCATCCCCACCCCCACCCTTCCCCACACTCTCTACCCCAGTCTCACCCTCCCCTCCCCCACCTTTACCTCACTTGTTTGTTTGTTTTTCCTTTTGTTTTTCTTTCTTTCCCAGTCTCTACGCTTCTAGGTATTCTCTTGTTTGTTTGTTTTGCGAGGAAGATCATGGACTTTCAACTCCTTCAGTAAGTGGATGTCTTTTCTTTTTTTGTTTTTGTGAAGGAAGATGATTTAATTTGTCTCTGAAATGTCCACCCACTGATGTTAAACTAGTGTGTGTGTGTGTGTGTGTGTGTGTGTGTGTGTGTGTGTGTGTGTGTTAATGTACCTGTTACACCTTCACATTCTCCTTTATCCTATTTATACATCTTTATTTATCTTTATATATCTTTACTACCGACACCACGTCAATAACACATAAGACGATATTAAGGTCAAAGGGCAAAATAAATCGCTAAGGAAGAGGAATCACGGGATCTCAAGAAATACGGCCATAAGAAGGAAAGCACTTAATCACACACTCTTCTTGTTTCTTTTCTTCCTGCCTGCCCGTCTTCCTTCCTTCCTACCTGCCTGTCTTCCTTCCTTCCTGCCTACCTACCTACTTACCTGTCTTTCTTCCTTCTGACTGCCTGTCTTCCTTCCTACCAGCCTGTCTTCCTTCCTTCCTATCTACCTGTCTTCCCTCCTACCTACCTACCTTCCTTCCTATCTTCCTCCCCACCTACCTACCTTCCTTCCTATCTTCCTCCCCACCTACCTACCTTCCTATCTTCCTCCCTTCCCAGTAGACTGAAGGATGAGGCTGCCCTTCTGTGGAATATCTGGGTTACCTCTCGTGTTATCAATATCTACCCTGCATCACTCATTTCCTACTCCCACTGCCGCGCCCACACCAGCAGACAGGACCATCCACGCACCACACCCTACTGCTATGTGTGGTTCTTGTGCTATTTTCAGACCTCCACATGCAAATAGCCAAAAGGTCTGCTAGAACTTTGAGAAAACGGTGTGCTTTTAGCGGTAACAATTATATACACTAGATCCCTCAAGCTATGACTCACTCTCTCCGAATACAAACAGACAAATTAATAAGAACTCTGTGTGTGTGTGTGTGTGTGTGTGTGTGTGTGTGTGTGTGTGTGTGTGTGTGTGTGTGTGTGTGTGTGTGTGTGTGTGTGTGTGTGTGTGTGTGTGTGTGTGTGTGTGTGTGTGTGTACAGTAAGCAATTATAATCGTGTCGTGATATTTGGTGAAAACATAAGCTACCAGGCTAAGCGTCTGGCACATTCCGGCGTCTGTCATACGGACGGTTCATAATGTTTCAAGAGTTACATTTAATCTTCGGACAAAACCGCGACACGACTACTGCTGCTCACTGTACATCAATCTATTAAATACCGACTTGTCTGTGTATGCATGTACGTACGTATGTATGTATGTACGTACCTTAAAAATCTTCCTCTGCATGTATGTATGTAGGTATATCTATCTGTTATATATCTACCTGTGTGTGTGTGTGTGTGTGTGTGTGTGTGTGTGTGTGTGTGTGTGTGTGTGTGTGTGTGTGTGTGTGTGTGTGTGTGTGTGTGTCCTCCCTCATCAGCTTATCACCGAGGCAATCAGCTTATCACCCTCCCATCAGACACCACCTGCATAGATAACAATTTCCTCCCAGATTTCACCTCTCACCCCTTTAGTACGGGAAAAGGGAAGTCCATACATTGCACTCCCCAGTCTTGTGTGTTGCAGGGATGGCTCAGTGTGCTGGTGTGGGGCGCTGGGGGACTGTAGCTGCTTTATGCAATTGCTAATCAACTATGCAATCAGTGAGCGTGAAAAATACAAATCACAAGCAAGGGTACGGGAAGTGGCAAATGACGCAGGGTTGACACCAGTAGTAAGAGAGAGAGGAGTGGCATAGATCCTGTACTTATATCACAAGACGATTTTGCTGCTTTTATTTTCCAGACGATTTTCTTCATCTTAAGGACATACTTTAAGAAATATGAGTTAAATTAGTCTGTTCATTAAAATCGAAAGTCTCTCTCTCTCTCTCTCTCTCTCTCTCACACACACACACACACACAAAAAAAAAAAAACCCCTCTCTTCCCCTGCTCCAACCCCTCTCTCTCTCTTCAGACCCCCCTTTCTCTCCCTCTTTATCCCCCCAAAATCTTCCCCACTCTCTCTTCCCCTCCCCTTCCTCCTGTCCTCCTCCCTGCCTGCAACTAATCCATCCCTCCCCCTCCCCCCTCCCTTCCTCTAACTGCGTCCAATCACCCTTTCTCTCCCCCCCACTCTTCCCTCTCCTTCCTCCTCTGTCCACTTCTCTCACTCCCTCCCTTCCTTCCTTCCCTCTCCCCCTGTCTCTCTTCCCTCTCCCCCACTCTCTTCCCTCCTTCCCTTTCCCCCACTCTCTTCCCTTCTTCCCTTTCCCCCACTCTCTCTTCCCTCCTTCCCTTTCCCCCACTCTCTCTTCCCTCCTTCCCTTTCCCCCACTCTCTCTTCCCTCCTTCCCTTTCCCCCACTCTCTCTTCCCTTCTTCCCTTTCCCCCACTCTCTCCACTTCTTCCCGTTCCCCCACTCTCTTCCCTCCTTCCCTTTCCCCCACTCTCTCTTCCCTTCTTCCCTTTCCCCCACTCTCTCTTCCCTCCTTCCCTCTCCCCCACTCTCTCTTCCCTCCTTCCCTTTCCCCCACTCTCTTCCCTCCTTCCCTTTCCCCCACTCTCTCTTCCCTCCTTCCCTCTCCCCCACTCTCTCTTCCCTCCTTCCCTCTCCCCCACTCTCTCTTCTCTCCTTCCCTCTCCCCCACTCTCTCTTCTCTCCTTCCCTCTCCCCACTCTCTACTTCTCTCTTACCTCCTTCTCTCCCCTCCCTCTCCCCCGTTGCTGGACTCGTATGCATGTTGTCATCTGCATGGTAATATCTTAACGTAAGTGTTGCCCTCACGCCCCCCTCCTCTCCCCTCCCTCTCCTTCCCCCACCTCTCTCTCTCTCTCTCTCTTTCCCCCTTCCTCCCTCTCTCTCTACTCCTCTCAATCTTACCCTCCTCCTCTTCCTCCCATTCCCCCCCCTCTCTCCCTTCCTATTCTCCGCCCCTCCTCCTCGCTCTCCTTCCCTCCTACCTTCCTCCTAATCTCTCTCTTCTCCTCTTCCATCCTCTCGTCTCTCTCTTGCATCTCTTTTTCTTCTTTCCTTCCCCCCCCCTCCTTCCTTGCCCCCCATCCCTTCATTCTCGTCCCTTTTCCTTTCCTCTCAACCTCTTCCTCCTCCTCCACTTTATCATTCCTCTCTCCCCTCCTCTCTCTCTCTCTCTCTCTCCACTTCTCTCCTCCTCCAGCCCTGCTTCTCTCCCCCCTGTATCAAACTTGGTCCACTGAGTTTAGCAAGAACCGCTAGAGATGGTCACCACTTATAACTTATGTGACTAGCAGTTAACGCTCCAGTATAGCATTTAGCGCTCAAGTGTAGCATTCAGCGGTCGGGTATAGCATTTAGCGCTCGAGTATAACATCTTGCGTTTGAATATGGAAAAAAAAAAAAAAAAGCGCTCACATATAGCACTAAACACATCAGTCAGCGCAAAGGTATGGTGGCAGACATTCTAATATAGCAGACAACGCTGAAATATAGCAGTTAGCGCTGAAGTGTAGCTAAAATCAAGTTCAGAGAAATATTTACACCCGTGAGACTGAAGTATATAAAAGATAAAATATACCAAAAGATACTAAGCAAAAGTTAAATTTCAGGATAAAATGGATACGCTGATAGATAACACCGATAGATACGGATAAAAAGATAGGAAAAGATGAGATAGATGAAAACGGTAGATATAGATATAGGTAGATAAATATACATACAGATACAGTGGATACAGGTGTAGATATAGATGGACAGATAGATAGACAGACAGATAGATAATGATAGATAAAAGATTGATAAAAAACTAATAAAACGCTGACATTAAAAAAAACTATTTCATAAACATTTTATTACATTCCTCTCTCTCTCTCTCTCTCTCTCTCTCTCTCTTTCCCAGGCTCCTCCACTCACTCACTCTCCTCTCTCCAATCTTTCATCGCCTACATACTCCATTTCCTATATATGCTTTCTCTCTCTCTCTCTCTCTCTCTCTCTCTCTCTCTCGCACAATCACGGCTAATCCTGCCTCTTCTCTAAATCTCTCTACCCAATTTCTTTCTCCTTCCTTCCCTCCCTCCAACCTCCCCCATTTTTCGTTCCTTCTCCTTCCCTCTTCATCTTTCCTTCCTATCCCTCCTCTCTTCCATCGTCTTCTTCCTCCTTCCTTAACACTTATCTCTCTCCTTCCCACCGTCCCTGTTTTCCTTCCTTCCATCCTTCATTCCTACGTTCCTTCCTTCCTACTTGCCTTTCTATCTTCCATTCTCCCTTCTTTCCATCCTGCCTTCCTTTTTCCCATTCCGTCCTTCTCTCCTTTCCTTCCATTGTCCTTATACTCCATTTTCCTTCCCTTTTCTTTATTCCTTATCTCTTCTTCCTTCGCTCTCCCTCCTTCCTTACTTCCGTCATCATCATCTCCTCCTTTTCTTCTCAATTATCTACATTCATTTCTCCTTCCCCCTCTTCTCCCTTCTTTCTCCTCATTCCTCTCCTTTCTCCTTCACTTCTTCCCTTCCTTCCTCCTATCATTTTCTCTCCACCCCTTCCACCCTCTCTCTCTCTCCTCTTAGGTCTCCTCTCCATCACTCCATCAATTTCTTCCTCCATTCATTCCTCTTCTCTCCTTTCCTTCCCTCTATCCCTCTTCCCCTATCTTTCCCTCCATTCCTCTTCCCCTTTAACCTTCCTACCATCCTTCAACTCCTTCCCTCCCTCTCCCTTCCACTTTCCTTCACTCATATATTAAAATAGCCCTTCAACTCCCGCCCCCTCCTCTCTCTCTCTCTCTCTCTCTCTCTCTCTCTCTCTCAAAGCAGATTCACTTCGCCATAGACAAGACTTCACACTTTATTCATCCTATCTTAAAATTCAGTTTTCTTGACAGTGTGGTTGTGTGGTGTGGTGTGGTGATATGAGGTGTGGTGGTGTGGTGTGGTGTGGTGATATGAGGTGTGGTGTGGTGTGGTGATATGAGGTGTGGTGGTGTGGTGTGGTGTGGTGTGGCTCTGGTAAAACAATATGTCTCCATCTACAACAATTACCTTCCTTATTTGCTCTATCACACGTAATCCCATTCTGTGTGTGTGTGTGTGTGTGTGTGTGTGTGTGTGTGTGTGTGTGTGTGTGTGTGTGTGTGTGTGTGTGTGTGTGTGTGTGTGTGTGTGTGTGTGTGTGTGTGTGTGTGTGTGTGTGTGTGTGTGTGTAAGGGAAAGAAAGAAGACGAGAAACGGGAAGAAAAAAATGGGAGAAATGGAGTTCCCCCGAGCTAAGCCCTGTATTGGACTATATAGCCCCGCTAGGGTTACAGGAGAGAGCTACCCCTCCCGGCACGGCAGCCCGGGCGAGGCTCGAACTCGCAATCCCCCGATTACGAGTCCGGTGCGCTACCACTGTGCTACCGCGCCCCGAAACGGGAAGAAAGATGAAGGAAAGGGGAGAGACTGGGGAGAGGAGGACAGCGGAGGGAAGGAGAACGATAGGTATGTAGGTAGGCAGGAGAGAGAGAGAGAGAGAGAGAGAGGGGGGGAGACGCGAAGGGATGTACAGCAGGGGATGGGGAGAGTGAAGGGGTGGGTGAGCTGGAAGGAGAGACGAGAGGGAAAGGGAGAGGGAAAAGTGGAGGGGAGGAGGAAGGGAAGGGAAGGGGAAGGGAACAACAGAAAGGGAGGGGAGGGGAGGGGTGGAGAAGGGGAATGAAGAAGAAGAGGGGAGGAGGTTGACAGGGAGAGGGGGAGAGATCAGGAGAAGAAGGAAGAGAGGGAGGAGGAAGCGAAGGAAGAGTGATAAGAGCGGAAGGGGGAGACGGCAGAGAGGGGAGGGAAGAAGGCTGAGAAGGAGGGGAGAGGGGAGTGAGAAGGGGAGAAGAGGAAGGGGTGAATGAAGTGTATTTCAGAAGGAATGAATAGAGAAGGAAGAAGAAGGATGTGAAGTGAAAAATACGAAGACCACATAGAAACACGCACACGCACACACGCGCGCACACACACACACACACACACACACACACACACACACACACACACACACAATCTCCCCTCTACAAGCACACCCAAAAAAACATGCACACATGCAATCACTCCCCGACATGCACGCAACTTCCCCTCCACACACACACACACACACACATGCACGCACGCAATCTCCCCTCTACAAGCACACACAAATAAACATGCACACATGCAATCACTCCCCGACACACGCAAGCAACTTCCCCTACACACACACACACACACACACACACACACACACACACACACACACGCACGCACGCAATCTCCCCTCTACAAGCACACACAAATAAACATGCACACATGCAATCACTCCCCGACACACGCAAGCAACTTCCCACACACACACACACACACACACACACACACACACACATACACCTGTACTTTCCCAAGCGGAGAAATACTCAGCATTCTTTTCTTACGTGGGATACCAGTCCTTACCCAGCTGGAAACTCTCTCTCTCTCTCTTCCCTCATCCTATTATTTAACTATATATCCTCCTCTTCTCCTTCTCTCCCTCCTCCTCCGCATTTCTTCTCTCTCCCCCCTCACTTTTTTCCTCTCCTCTTCCTATCTCTCTTCCACCTACTTGTTTTCTCTTTCTCTTCCCTCACCTCCTCTCCCTCTTCTCTCCTTTCCTCTCTCTTCCACTCATCACTCCCTTCACCCTCTCTTCTTCGTCTGCTTCCTCCTCCTATCTTTTCCCCTCTCTCCCTATCCTTCTTCCCTTCCTCCTTCCATTAACCGGCACCTTTCCCTCCCCTCCCCTCCACTCTTCCTATCTCCTTCCTTCCACCCCATAATCCGCTCCCTCCCCTCCCCTTACCTTTCCCCTTGCCCTCCCCTCACTTTACCTTTCCCCTCTCCCTCCCCTCACTTTACCTTTCCCCTCTCCCTCCCCTCCCTTCACTTTACCTTTCCCCTCTCCCTCCCCTCCCCTCACTTTACCTTTCCCCTCTCCCTCCCCTCCCCTCACTTTACCTTTCCCCTCTCCCTCCCCTCCCCTCACTCTGATATTACTAAGCACTCCAATGGCACTCTTCTAACCCACTCTTGGCACTGTTCTCTCTCTCTTTCTCTACCCTGGCACCCCTCTCACTCACTCACTTTTGGCACTCTCTCCTCCCCCCCCCTCTCTCTCTCTCACACACACACACACACACACACGTATATTCTCTCCCTTCCATATCCTCTCTCTCTCTCTCTCTCTCTCTCTCTCTCTCTCTCCCAGTGTAACAGAACTCGATGTCTTATTTGAGGCAGAAATGAGTCTCCTTGGTTTCTAGTTTTTTCACCCGACGGAACTAGCCCAATCCCATTAGTTTAATTCTAGGTCAAGGTTACGTCACACGCCTTGAAAATCGCTTCTGAGGTACGAATCTCCTTGGTTACTAGACAAATCGACCCTCCAATCTGACTACACCTGGTTATCAAGTGTTTTGATATCTCAGGTAAGTTTGGTACGGGAGGCTACTAAACACCTTTTCCTCAGCGATTTATTTTCACAGTATCATTCTAACCTTCCCTTCCAGGACATATTTTGAGGGAGGGGGAAGTGAGTTGGGGGGAGGGCAGTCAAATGGTGGGTGATAGAGCGACTTGGAGGCGTTTTGTCTGCAGCCACCCTTTGGGGGATTAGGGAGTCAGGGTACAGATAGATAGAACATTTAACAAAGCTACTGATGAATACAAAATAAATCGCTAAGGAAGAAGCATCAAGGTACCGGTACTGATAGGCAACGTACAGATAAGGAGAGTACAACAGGATAATGACGTCCAGTGTGCAGGATGAGTTGCTTGTGAGGATGCGTTAAGGTCTCCCATCAGGGTACAACTCTTTCTCCCAGTGATCCCCCCCCCCATGCAATCCTCTTAACGTGATGAGCAGTGGGTGGGGGTGGGGGAAGGGGAAGGGGAAGGGGAGGGGGGAGAGGGGAGGCAGGGTTGGAGAGGAGGGGAGGGGTGGGGAGGGGAAGGGGGGAGGGAGAAAGGGGAAGGAGGGAAGGGAGTGAAGAATCAGTCAGGTGTGGATTAGGGAGAAGGGTAGGAGGCGAATGAGAAGGGGGGGAATGACAGTGGGGAGGTGGGGGGTTGGGTGGGGGAAGGTGAGGGTGAGGGACGGGGAATAAGAGGGAGGTGGGGGTGGGGGGGTAATTAATGTAAACGAACCCACACCTTTAATTACACTCATCAATTTACATAATGAAGCCTGGTCAAGATCTCTGTATTCCACACATTACATGAAAATTAGGCATATCACGAAAATATACTCCAGTTCTACTTATCTTCTTATTTATAACGCTGGTATATTTTAACTATTATAAGATGTCTATTACGACGATGTGGCAGCGTGGAGTGAAATGTTAAGAGGTTACTGTCAAAATGAATCGCAAAAGACGAGGTGTTAAGTCTCCTGGATAAACTGAAAGTATAAGGTGTCTGGATATAATGGCGCTATACTATCGATAAATAAAGCCAGGTCTCCTTTCATTAATAATCTATATAAATAAAGTATACCTATATCAATCTATCTAAATAATATACTCAATAACATACTTAACATAGTCAACATCTCCA
>NC_137058.1:27323020-27403020 GCF_032717465.1 Coenobita brevimanus
GCGGAGAAGAATAGGGTGGTGGGAGAGAGAGCGGGGCAGGAGATAGAGGAGACACGGCCGTATTCTTAAACATTTCCTTCCCTTGTAGAGGCATGGGAAGGAAATCTTTAGCCGAACTGGTATTCTTTAAAAAATCCTTCCCTTCCTGGGCCGCGCGAAGGGAAAGATTTTTCCTCTGGGCAGCAGAAATTATTGGAACTTGAAGGAATTCCTTGACCCTTCTCTTCAAAAATTCCTTCATAAATTTTGTGCTTTCTGTTGTGGTTCATTGTCTTATATATATTTAAAATGATGACAGAAGTTACTGTATAATTTTATTGATGCAATTTACAACGCTGTACTAATGTTTAAGCGCTATTTGTGTCTCTCTAAAAGTGTTACCCATGTCGGCTGATACAATAAGCCAGACATAAACAGAGCAGACGACGCACTACCATCGATATTCATCCAGTCTTTTATGATCTGACACTGACAAATCTTATACATTATGGCCAGGGTTAAACGAGGATTCATTTCAAGAATCATTTTCGTTGTTAATTTGCCTGAAAAAGGAAAATCTGCCGTCAAGGTCACACGTGTGGTTCGGCTCGTCTTCCAGCTGGGAAAAAACAAGTGAGCGCCGCCATGCGAGTACACGAGACGGACGTTAACAAGTGATTCCTACGCTTACCAATAACAATATTAAGCGTAATAATATTCCTCGAATATAATTTATTATCAAAATATTGTCTTGAGGAGTGAACACGCTGCGGTGTTGGCCAGAATGGGATTTATGGCTGAATACAAACCAACATTATAGATGTGGTGGCCACCTCCCACGTCTCAAATGTGTTGTACTTTCATTATCCAGCACGAGATATGCGTGTTGTGATGTATTAGTTTATAAATTTAACGCTCCATCATACCAAATACCAGCAGGATGGGTCATTTTAGTTTAACAGGGCTACTAACCTGAACATTTTTCCTTCCCTTCCAAGGAAATCTTTACGCATACTGAAGGGAAAGAAAAATCCTTCGAAGGGAAAGAAAAATCCTTCGAAGGAAAGGAAAAGTTTAGGGAAGGAATTATTTTTAAGAATATGACCGTGAGGGCCGTTTTCACAGTCGTCCCTAACCTTTTGGGTCCGAACGTGTGTCGGGCCCGAACCAAAAGCACCTTTGGATTTCACAGTCGCTCCGAATGGCTTTCGGGAGCTTAATAACGTGGGGACGTCTGCCTGTGTTGATGCGGTAGGGCTGGTAGTTCTGAGTGGCGAAAACACTTTCCATATGTAAAGAGTATTTAGAAATTGGAATGTTATGAATGTGATGAATAACATGGCTGGAAAATCCACTTCACACAGTTCTTACTAATATATTCAGGAGTGATGATATTCGTAAGAATGCAGCAAAAATAACGAATAGGAAACGTCATCGGAATGAAGAGCTAACTAACGGCAACCTCACAACGCTTCTACTTGAAATCGGAAGTAAGCTGAATCCCTGATGAATGCTATGTACAGTAAAAAAGGCTTAAGTAAAAATAACCATGAAGTAACATGTACAACGTCCACTGAGTGATGGTGTGGTTTATTAACAGATAGACTATTAATACATGAACATTTTCTTTTCTAAGTGAGGTGTTAGATTCATCAATTTTTACATCGGGCATCAGATATTAGAATTTTTATGAAAATATGCATCAGACAACGATTCTCGTATTTCTTTCGGGTCCGTTTGTTGTGGAGGCTCCACCTGTCTGTGAAAGGTTAGTATTCGGATACACAGTAGAAAGTCTCATAAAAATACACAAACATATATTTTTTCAATGCCGGGTGTGTTTTTTACCCCAGAAATATTACACTGGGTATATAATATTGAAATCTTACTGAAAATATGTTACATGTAATTATTCTTTTACTTTATGACTTTCGGGACCGTCTGTCGGGAAGGCTGCGGGTCCCCCAAGAATGTTCCAGTAATTTGTTAGGGCCGTCCCGAATGCCGTCCCCAACAAAGGCCTCGGAAGGCTGGTTGGGGGCGACTGTGATAACGAAAACGTGCCTTCGGTGGCGAGTAGACTGTTGGGAACGACTGTGAACACGGCCCTGAGACTGAGGATGGAGGAAAATATGAGAGAGAGAGAGAGAGAGAGAGAGAGAGAGAGAGAGAGAGAGAGAGAGAGAGAGACAGACAGACAGAGAGAGAGACAGAGAGAGAGAGAGAGAGAGGTGGGGGGGTATCTGGGACCGAGATGTCAGAAAGTGCTGAAAAGAACCATGGCAGTGACGAGAAAGCCAAAGGGACGAAGCCTCCTTGGTGCCGACGACGCAGAAAAAGGTAGTGACGTAATGGTGACGTAATAGTGACGTAACACATGACATGACGTAATGAAGGGTATGGAGTAACAAATGACGTCCTTACGGAAAATGATGACGTGAGAGAGAGAGAGAGGGGGGGGGGCCTGGCCAGTGATCAAGTGGTCATAATCATACACACAAGTCACATGAGTTCAAGTAGGTACACATGACAATACTTGGTGTGTGTGTGTGTGTGTGTGTGTGTGTGTGTGTGTGTGTGTGTGTGTGTGTGAGGAATGAGTATTTAAGAACGTGTGTGTGTGTGTGTGTGTGTGTGTGTGTGTGTGTGTGTGTGTGTGTGTGTGTGTGTGTGAGGAATGAGTATTTAAGAACGTGTGTGTGTGTGTGTGTGTGTGTGTGATATCCACCTGTGTAAATGTACTGTTTTCGTCCTTTTAACTTTGTAACTATAATACACATAGCCTATCCATTCTCACCACGGTACATACATACATACATACATACACACATACATACACAGATTTACCCAGTCATCCATATTTCCAAACATTTATTCATTGGCTCAGATATTACATACATATATAAATACATACATACATTTCCAAATTCATTCAGTTACACTTTTTTATGCTATCAGTATTCATACATACACATACATACATAAATACATACCTCCGTACATATATACATAACTACATACATACATATATCAGTACGTACATAAAACTATACACACACACACCACACACACACACACCAGGAAAGGCACACACAAACGAAGTCAGAAAAAAACAAGAAAAAACACTCAAAATCACGGATACAAACTCCATTCAAGTAATTATAGAAAACTGTATATACACAAAAACACGAAATAAATTGAACACGCATACATACATACACACTCTCTCTCTCTCTCTCTCACACACACACACACACACACACACACACACACACACACAGTCACCACTCAATCACCACCAGCAACTACACACAATCACCCCATACTACCGGCGGCTGTAATTACCTCTCTCTCGCCGCCTGACACTCCCTAATTGCCCTGACCTCATTAACGCCTGATTTAGCCCGGGGTGGGGGTGAGGGTGGAGGAGAGGTGGGGGGTAGGGGTGGGAGTGGAGAAGAGGGTGGGGGTGGGGGTGAGGGTGGAGAGGTGGGGGGTAGGGGTGGGAGTGGAGAAGAGGGTGGGGGTGGGGGTGGGAGTGGAGAAGAGGGTGGGGGTGGGGGTGAGGGTGGAGGAGAGGTGGGGGGTAGGGGTGGGAGTGGAGAAGAGGGTGTGGGAGAGGTTAAAAAGAGGGATGTGTGTTGCACTGACTGGTTTTGTGTGTGTGGCTCTCTCTCTCTCTCTCTCTCTCCCTCCTTCTCTTCTTTGTGTGTGTGTGTGTGTGTGTGTGTGTGTGTGTGTGTGTGTGTGTGTTTGTGTGTTTCAGCGCTCCATCGAGATACTAATAAAAAATCAATTAAAATTTTCTAAGCGCAGATGTCCGTGGGACAACTGCGGAGCAAGAGAGTTACCCCTAAATTCATCCGTTTTCTCTCGCGACTCTCACTCTCGCGACTCTGAGAAGAAACGTTACTAGAAAAATTACGAGAGAGAGAGAGAGAGAGAGAGAGAGAGAAGGAAGGATGGATGGATGGATGGATGGATGGATGGATGGAAGAACGAAAGGAGAAAGGAAGGAAAGATGGATGAAGGGAAAAGACAAAAGATAAGGAAGAAACGAAGGAAAGGAGAAGTAGGGGAGAAAGAATGTGAGGGTATTAGAGAAAGGGGGAGAGAGAGAGAGAGAGAGAGAGAGAGAGAGAGAGAGAGAGAGAGAGAGAGAGAAATTAAAGCCAGATGTGATAAATGATGACATAATCTCCCCTTTCTCCCCCTGTCCCTCCCCCTTACTCTAGAAATGAGGGGAGGGGGAAAGGGAAGGAGTGGGGGAAAGGGAAGGAGTGGGGGAAAGGGAGGAAGAGGGGGAAGGAGAGAAGGGGAGGGAGAGTGGGAAGAGAAAGGAGAGGGGGAAGAGGAGGGGAAAGGGAAAAGGAAGGGGGATGGGGAAGGAGAAGGGAGGGGGGAAGGAGAAGGGAGGGGGGAAGGAGAAGGGAGGGGGGAAGGAGAAGGGAGGGGGGAAGGAGAAGGGAGGGGGGAAGGAGAAGGGAAGGGGGAAGGAGAAGGGGCATGAAGAAAGGAAGGGGTAAGCGGAGGAGACGGGGAGGAAGGGGAAAAGGAAGGGGTATGGGAAGAAGGAAGGGGAAAAGGAAGGGGTATGGGAAGAAGGAAGGGGTAAGGGGTAGAAATAGAGAAGGTAGTTGAAGTGGGGGATTGGGAGGGGGAGGGAGAAGGATGGTGAGGGGAAGGGAAGGGGTAAAGGAGGGAGGGGAAGGGAGGGGGCAGTGCTGAGTTGCCTTCCTTCCGTCACAAACTTGGTGGAGATAAGGTAGCAATCTTGAGGTAAACAAAAAACAGCTGACATGGCCTCTCTCTCTCTCTCTCTCTCTCATATCTTTCCCATTTCCTCAACTTTCATTACCCTTTCTAACGAGTATTCTTTTACCTTTGCTCTTCCCCTCCCTCCCCTCAATCTCTCTCTCTCTCTCTTTCATATCTTTCCCATTTTCTCAACTCTCATTCCCCTTTCTCTCCAACTCTCTTATTCTTTCACCTGTGCTCTTCCCCTCCCTCCCCCCCCTCTCTCTCTCTCAAATTGCCCTCCTCTTCTCTCCAATCACCCTTCCTTTCTTTCCATTCCCCATTCCCTCCCCTCTCCACTTCTCTCATCCTTCTTGATCTTTATTTCTCAATTCTCCTTTCGTTTTTATTCCTTATTTTCTCTCCTACGACTTCTCCTACTCTCATCTACTCCCCTACTCACTCTACCCCTTCCCCTCGTCTACTCTCCCTCTCTCTCCTTTCTCTACCTTCCGTCTCTCACTTTCTCTTCCATCCTTCTCTCTCCATCTAACCTATCCTAACCAAACCTCAAACCTAACCTATTTTTACTTAACCTTTACCTCCCTCCCTCCCTCTCTCCCCCTCCCTCCCTCTCTCTCTCTCTCCCCCTCCCTCCCTCCCTTCCTCTCTCTCTCCCTCCCCCTCCCTCTCTCTCTCTTACTTCCTTCCCTCCTGTCCTTTATTTTTCTTCTCTCAATCACCATCTCTCACTTACTTTCATACTCTCTCTCTCTCTCTCTCTCTCTCTCTCTCTCTCTCTCTGTCCCCCTCCCCTCCCTTTATTTTGATTCCCTCTCTCTCTCTCTCTCTCTCTCTCTCTCTCTCTCTCTCTCTCTCTCTCGATATTTCTTAATCATTTACATCGTTTCTCTTTTATTTTCTATACCTGATTCTCTCTCTCTCTCTCTCTCTCTCTCTCTCACCTCTGACCTTTGCTGATCTGAGAGGGGACGGGGAAGAAGGGAGAGGGAGAATCGATGCCTTGTGAAGTTTAAACACACAGAGAGAGAGAGAGAGTGAGAGAGAGAGAAACGGAGAACGAATACAGAACAGCTCTGTGTGTGTGTGTGTGTGTGTGTGTGTGTGTGTGTGTGTGTGTGTGTGTGTGTGTGTGTGTGTGTGTGTGTGTCAGTATTCATATTCTGTCACTGTTCAAGCCTTTAAAACACATTTTTCTTTTTTCCTGTCATATATCTTTTTGGTTTTCCTTTCTCTCTCTCTCTCTCTCTCACGTTCCTTCATCCCTTCACTCTCCTCACCTCCCTGTCATATCTCTCCCATTTTCTCAACTTTCATTACCCTTTCTCTCCAACTCACTCATTCTTTCACTTTTGCTCTTCCCCTCCCACCCCTCTCTCTCTCTCTCTCTCTCCCCAGTTAAAATATAAACGTCTCTAAACTTCTCCCCATCTCCCCACCTCCCTAGAAGTCTATAAACTTCTGCCCATCTCCCCAAAAGTCTCTAAACTTCTCCCCTTCCATCTCCCCCAAAATCTCAACTTCTCCCCTTCCATCTCCCCCAAAATCTCTAAATTTCTCCCCTTCCATCTCCCCAAGACTTTAAACTTCTCCCCCTCTCCCCCAAAGAGGGATTGTGGATTGCAGGATGAGGGTTAATTAAGCCCCGAGTCACCTGGGCTAACCTTGACCCTACGGCAATAATGATAAAAATAAATCAGAAATTAATTTGCGGAGTTGATGATGGCAGGAAGTAGGAGGGGGGGGGAGGTGGACCAAGGCTAAGGGGGGGTGCGACCCGTAAAAGGTTGAGAACAGCAGCGTCTCCTGGGTTACTAGCCAAATCAACCCTCTAATCTGAAAACACCTGGCCACTGACTAACTTAAAATGGTTTAGGGATCACCATTTATGAGGCAGGAATGAGTCTCCTTGGTTACTAGTCAAATCAACCGTCTAATCTGACTACACCTGGCCAATGACTGAGCTGAAAAGGGATAGGGCTGAGTCTCCATGGTTACTAGCCAAATCAACCCTCTAATCCGACTACACCTGGCCATCGACTGAACTGAAAAGGAATAGGGATGAATTTCCTTAGTTACTAGTCAAATCAACCCTCCACTCTGACAACACCTGACTATCAAGTCTCCTTGATTACTGGTCAAAATCAACTCTGATCCGAAAAACGGGTCACGGATCTATATTACGTGACAATAGGCTATATATATATTTTTATACCCTTCCAATTCTTACAACAGCTGAATAAAATCGTCTGGAGGAAGCAAGAACAAGTACAGAGTGAGAAAGTGAAATTAAAGAATATAAGAAAATAAGTTTAAAGAAAGGAAGAGATTTTGAGTGAAAATGTGAAATTAAAAAGAGGGGTGAACCGATTTCTGAAAAAAGTAATAGCGTGATTGATTACGGATACTAATGAAGGCTGCTTTGGGAGCGCGTGACGAACGAGCGAGCGCCAGGCTATCACAACTTCCCTGATATATTATTTCTTCATAATGGTAACTGAACAATGAAGAATATATTACTTGCGAGATGATTAACGCCAGTAACAGCGTGTTTTCCCTTGGCGACATCACAATCAAAACACAGCAAAAACGGTAAACCAAAATTATAGGCGGAACCTCCCATATTTAATTGCTAGAGTTAATCCCCCCCCCACACCAAAAAAGAAGTTACGACAGAAATTTTTTTTATTTTGACTTCGTGACTGAGACGTTCACCGATTAAAGCCGAACACGCCCTTGGAAAACTCGATATTCCGAGAGGTTCCTGCGCCTTTACGGGTGCGTTTCTGGTTGATAAACTTGACTGAATGGACGTATCACATACGAAAGAAGTTTAACACTACTTTCCAAGGGAATAAAGTTATTAGATTCTGCTTAGAGTGACGGTCGGGTCGGGTCGGCTCATTTCCAAACTTAACCGAGGGTAAACATCATTCGCTCGTGATAAAAGACAAAGTTATGTTTAGAGATAGTGAGAGATTAGAGTCAGGGTGAGATAAGTGACAGAAGGACATTAGAGAGAAAGAGCCTTGACACTGTGGTGAGAGAGAGAGAGAGAGAGTGTGTGTGTGTGTGTGTGTGTGTGTGTGTGTGTGTGTGTGTGTGTGTGTGTGTGTGTGTATAAGTAATGATATACCACAACAAACGTGAGATAAGTCAGTAAGGGAAGATGTGAGAAAGAAAAGTGTGCGAGTGAGCGAGTGGGAACAGGAAGCAAAGTGGGGTAAGGTCACACTGAATGAATCATTATCAGGCCACACCAGGTCGATATACCACATCACACCACCACTGACACCGCTCCTAACACCACGAGCACCGCTGCTTATACTGGCTCTAATACCACCACTAACACCATCACTAACACCACCATCCCTGCTTCTAACACCATCACCCCTGCTTCTAACACCACCATCCCTGCTAACACCACCATCCTTGCTAACACCACCAACCCGGCTTCTTACACCACCACTAACACCACCATCCCTGCTTCTAATAGCACCACTAACACCATCAACCCGGCTTCTAACACCATCACCCCTGTTTCTTACACCACCACTAACACCACCATCCCTGCTCTAACTACTTCTAGATATACCATATGTTCACATCAATAATACCACTCCTACCACCATTAATACGGTCTCTAACACCACATCAACAGACCACAATCACATCACTAACACAACCACTAACATTTTCTATCAGTGTCTTTAAACATCACTAACAACACAACTGCAATACTTCAAACACTGATGCCGGGTTTGTATCACCTTTAGGCCACACCATCATCACCACCATCACCATCACCTTTCTTCCCCTTCATTAATAGCACCATTGCCATCACCATCACATTTCCTTTACATATACACACAACCACTATCAAAACTTCACGGCACACCAACTTCCCACCACCACAACCACCACCACAACCGTCACACTCCTCTGCCTCCACCCCATCGTCATCATCATCATCATCCCAAAACAATCCTGTCCCCTTTAACCCCCGCCCCCAAAAAAAATAATCATCCCCTTTCAAAATGGACTCTGAATGATTAAGAATGATTGTGTGTGTGTGTGTGTGTGTGTGTGTGTGTGTGTGTGTGTGTGTGTGTGTGTGTGTGTGTGTGTGTGTGTGTGTGTGTGTGTGTGTGTGTGTGTGTGTGTGTGTGTGTGAGAGAGAGAGAGAGAGAGACGTATGCAAAGATCGACAGAGATGGAGACAGGCACTATTTAAGTATCAAGTGAGAGAGAGAGAGAGAGAGAGAGAGAGAGAGAGAGAGAGGGGGAAATGGAACTGACAAAGGAAAAGGAATGAAGGAAAAAGAGGAAAATAAGAGAGGAAATGAGAAGGAATAAAATTAAATAAAACAGGGAAAAAGCGAAGGAAACTGAAATGTATGCAAAAAAACACGAAAATATATATGGAGGAAAAAAAAAAAAATGGGCTGAGAATAAGGGAGAAAATGTGTGGGGAAAAAAAATAAAGGAAAGGGATAATGGAGGAGGAAGTGAGTTAAGGGGGCTAAGGGGCTGAGTTAAGGGGGCTATGGGGCTGAGTTAAGGGGGCTATGGGGCTGAGTTAAGGGGGCTATGGGGCTGAGTTAAGGGGGCTATGGGGCTGAGTTAAGGGGGCTATGGGGCTGAGTTAAGGGGGCTAAGGGGCTGAGTTAAGGGGGCTATGGGGCTGAGTTAAGGGGGCTATGGGGCTGAGTTAAGGGGGCTAAGGGGCTGAGTTAAGGGGGCTAAGGGGCTGAGTTAAGAGGGCTAAGGGGCTGAGTTAAGAGGGCTAAGGGGCTGAGTTAAGAGGGCTAAGGGGCTGAGTTAAGAGGGCTAAGGGGCTGAGTTAAGAGGGCTAAGGGGCTGAGTTAAGAGAGCTAAGGGGCCGAGTTAAGGGGGCTAAGGGGCTGAGTTAAGGGGGCTAAGGGGCACGTATTGGATTCGATATTAAACCCAGCATTTCCGGACACTTGATGGATTGATGCCGATACAATGGCTGTGTGTGTGTGTGTGTGTGTGTGTAAACAGAGAGAGAAACAGAGAATCTGAATGTATGCACTTGTTTTATATATATATATATATATATATATATATGTACTGCATGTATGACTCCATGTACGCGTGTAGGTAGGTAGGTAAGTGTAAAATCTTCCACAGGTATACCCACTAATGTTTAATAATATTCAGCTTAATCCTGCATCATCCTTGAACATGCTTGGGGTTTCATTTACTCGGGTCTTATCTTGGAAAGATCATATTACATCTCTTGTAAAATCTGCTTCCAAGAGATTGGGTGTGCTAAGCCGACTCCGCTCTTTCTTTACCCCTGCACAACTGTTGACTCTATACAGGGGTTTTATCCGCCCCTGTGTGGAATACAACTCTCATGTGTGGGGAGGCTCCCCACATACAGCTCTTCTCAATAGGGTGGAGTCAAAGGCTTTTCGTCTCATTAACTCTCCTCCTCTTACTGACTCCCTTCAACCTCTGTCTCTTCGCCGCACTGTTGCATCTTTATTTCTTTTCTATCGCTACTTTAATGGTCACTGCTCCTCTGAACTGTCTGCTTGCATTCCTCCACCTCTACGACGGGCGCGTAGCACCCGTCTGGCAGCAAACTCTCATCCTTTTTCTGTCCAACTCTCTAATGCAAGAGTTAACCGTTACTCCCAGTCTTTCATTTATGCAACAGGTCAGCTCTGGAACTGTCTCCCTCTGTCTGTATTTCCTGCTGCCTATGATCTCCAGTCTTTCAAACGTAGTGTGTCCAGGCATCTCAAAATGATCGGATCTTGAATTTGGCTCTATATTGTATTTTGTTTTTCTCTTGGAGGGAACTGTTACTGCGGGCTCATGGCCTTTGGTTCCTTCTTCCTCGCATAAAAAAAAAAAAAAAAAAAAAAAAAATGGGTTGATGAAAGTCCAACAACACTTAACTTCCTTTTTTCTAAGTGTAATGAACAACAAGTGTGTTGGCGGGCAGCTGCAGTACCACTGACATTTGTATGCAAGCCAGCCCAAAGTAAACATTGGTTGAAGCAGCAAACCAGTTGAATAAACCATTATAAGAACTTTATAATACTCAACATTCGAAACAGATAAAACACTCGTTACATCCTCCCTTCTCTTTAATCCCTTAACCGCGAGGCGTCACTTTCGTGACACAACAGCATTCTCTGCAGTCTCGCTGGTGCTGCCAGAAGTGACTTCTTGAATATCGAATGCAGTGGCTGATGGTCAGTGTGCACTGTGACCAGCTGTTGTCCATACACGTACTGATGAAATCATTCACATGCAAACACAATAGCGAGGCACTCTTTTTCAATCTGTGCATATCTTTGTTCAGAGGCGGTTAGTGCCCTTGATGCAAAAGTCACAGGCTGACCCATCTGCATCAACACTACACCTAACCCAGTCTGCAATGCATCACACCGCACAGTCACCTCATCCTCTACACTGTAATAATGCAGAACAGGGGTAGAGGTAACTGCTTCTTTTACTGCCTTGAACGACTTCTGTTGTACATCCCCCCAATCAAACTGGGTTTCTTTCTTGATGAGTTCCCTCAAAGGCCTCATCATATCTGCCAATCCCGGCAAAAATTTTGAGAGGTACTGGACAGAGCCCAGGAACTGACGTACACCTGACATGTCAGCTGCCGCCAGCATCTCCACCACAGCTTTTATCTTGTCCGAAGCTGGCACAATACCCTCTGCCATCACGACATGTCCAACAAACGGGACCTCTGAGGGTCAAAGTTTCAGCTTATCCATCCCAAGGACCACATGACACTCCCGGCATCGGCGTAAAAAATTGTTGAGCTTCACATCATGATCCCTCAGACTCCTCTTCAGTATTGCCACAGCCATACACAATAAAGCTGTCTGCCACCACTTCTATTCCTGGCAAGCCTTCTATTAACTGATGCATTCTCCTTTGGAATACTTCAGGAGCAGACGAGATTCTGAAGGGCATCCTTAACCATCCGTATCTCCCAAATGGTGTGTTGAAGGTGGTAAGAAATGAATTAATTTCCTCCAGCTCCACATGCCAGAACCCTTGTTTCACATCCAAGATCGTGAAAACATGAGCTCCAGACAGCCTGGTCGCTATGTCCCGCTCATCGCCTCTCATGTTCAATTCTCCTGTTCAGGGTGACCTCCCGCTACCTCTTGATCAGAATGTCCAGCAGTCCCCTATTTACGACGGCTCATCGCACCCTTTCACAACGCCAGATGGTCAACAGTCAGGTTCCAGTGACAGGACCTCTCAATCCGAACATGAGCCTTCATCCCCTCTTCTACGACGTTCAACTTGAGCAAGGAAGCGCCCGCAGAGATACGGCACTGATTAAGAATTATCTTGACGTATGTACAGTTGATGTGTTTTGAATCTCTTGTGGTTGTCAATGAATGTATGTGTATGGTTAACATGTAAAGATTACATGTATTGCATTATTAGTCATTATTTAACTGGATACTGTTTTTAAGGATTCTTATTAGGGTTATAATTCTTTTAAGAAGGGAGGATGTAACAAGTGTTTTATCTGTTTCGAATCTTGAGTATTATAATGGTTTATTCAACTGGTCTGCTGCTTCAACCAATGTTTACTTTGGGCTGGCTTGCATACAAATGTCAGTGGTACTTCGTACTGCAGCTGCCCGCCAACACACTTGTTGTTCATTACACTTAGAAATAAGGAAGTTAAGCATTGTTGGACTTTCATCAACCCATCTTTACACCTACCTACCTACCTACCTACATGCATACATACATAGTCATACATGCAGTACACACACACACACACACACACACATATATATATATATATATATATATATATATATATATACAATATACCAGTATATACATATATATCCAGGGGCAGGATCCCACCGCTACCTGGCGCGTCCCCAGGTGGCGGATAGGGGAAACTGTATGCATCAGAGACAGTAGTACCAATGGCTAACTTTTCAGCTGACACAAGTGAAATACCTGAGGTAACACCACATGAAGTAAATAATTCTCCCAAAAATATTAAAAGAGGGAAAGATCTGGGAGAAGATGGAATAGTAGCAGATTTACTGTTGGATGCAGGAGTAGAAGTACAAACTAGGCTTGCTCACCTATTTACTCAATGTATTAAAAGGAAGAAAATTCCCAAAACATGGTGTAATGCAATAGTTATTTTACTTTACAAAAAGGGTGACTCAAAAGACCTTGGTAACTATCACCCCATTAGCCTGCTATCAGTCATTTACAAGGTCTTCACTAAAGTCCTTACAAACAGAATAACTACAAATCTGGAGGAAAACCAACCTCGTGAACAAGCAGGATTCCAAAGCGGGTGCTCGACTACTGTTCATATACACACAATGAATCAACTAATTGAGAAAACTACAGAATATATTAAACCACTGTGCTTTTGTTGATTATGAAAAGGCTTTCAACTCAGTGGAGCACACAGCAATTATAAATTCATTGCGAGAACAAGGAGTGCATGAGAACATTGTAAAACTGCTGGAAAACATATATAAAGAGGGCACTGCTACAATTAAAATACGTAAGGACTAAGGGAAAATTAGATTGAGAAAGGCGTGCATCAGGGAGATACAATTTCACCAAAGTTATTTACAGCATGCCTAGAAAGTATTTTCAGAAAGCTAGACTGGGAAATCAAAGGAGTGAACATAGATGGAGAAAAGCTAAACCATTTAAGATTTGCAGATGACATTGTCCTAATCTCAGAAACAGCAGAGACATTACAAGAAATGTTAAATGACCTGAACAGAGAAAGTCTCAAAGTAGGGCTAAAGATGAGCCGGAGTCAAACTAATGTTTAATCCTCAAACACCAAAGAGCGTCATAAGAATAAACGATGAAATTCTTGAAGAAGTCAAGGTATACAATTACCTGGGACAAATACTAAAATTAACGAAATATAATAATAAAGAAATAAAAACACGCATTACAATTGGATGGAAAGCTTTCAGTAAACATAGGGACATTATGAAAAGTAGCTTGCCAGTTTGTATGAAACGAAAAGTATATAACGAATGTATAATTCCAGCTATGACGTATGGTTGTGAGACCTGGAAACTGACAAAATCGATGGAAAATAAATTAATCAGTTCTCAGAGAGCAATGGAAAGGTCAATGTTGGGAATATCTTTAAGAGACAGGAAAAGATCAACTTGGGTGAGAGAGCAGACTAAAGTCAAAGATATTACAGAAGTTATAAAAGAACAGAAATGGAGGTGGGAAGGCCATATAGCACGAATAAGGGATAACCGATGGACCAAGAGGCTGACAGACTGGACAGAGGCTGACACTGTAGCAGAAAAAGGCCAGACAGGAGATGGAGAGACGAGATTGAGAAATTTGCAGGGAAAACGTGGCAAAGATTGGCTCGGTCAAGGAATTTGTGGAAAAGGTTGGGGAAGGCCTTTGTTCAGCAGTGGACTAGTTATGGCTGATGATGATGATTATATATACTGTATATATATATATACACAGTGCTCGTCAGAAGTATCGAGCGCCCTGAGTCCCTCCTATGAAACAAACCTTTCATCATTGAAAAAACATGTAAGTAATCCCTCTAATATCCGAACGCCCAATATCTGAACATCCCCACTAACCGGACATAATCGTCCTGGCATCCAATATTCCCTAAATGGGCCAAAAAAACCCCAAAAATCGAAAAAAATCTGACTTTTTTCCCTCCCGTAATTTGAAATTGCTGCGTGGCACCAAACAGCTGTTACACCATGGTCCCTTCACCCCTTCCTTCCTCCCCCTCCCCCTCCCCCGTCAGGGTTGCCATTTGGTATTTTTCATTACCAAGTATGGGCCAATTCAGTAATGAAAGATTCGTTTGGTAATGAATCAGAATAATGCATTACCAAATGGATTTTTCACATGTATGACACAGGATGGAGATGGTGGATTGTTTGCTCTCTGATTAATCTGCTACCCTACATGGAGTGAAAGTAATCAACATGGTGTCAATTATAAGGAGAGTGATTACATGTATTTCCACTTGTATATATAATTAGTGAAGAATAAATGCTAGCTTTACGAATTTGGTAATGAAAAGTTAAATTTGGTAATGAAAGTTGAGGAGATTGGTAATGTGGCCGTTGCGATCTGGCAACTCTGTTACCCCGCCATCATCAACAGTCACAGCCAAACTCCAATCGAGAGCAGATACTTATAGCAGTGCAAGCCACAGGTGCTTGTTTTTTGTAAATAAACAGTGAATAAGCTGCGATACTTCGCCACTAGAACACACGGGAATTTACAGTGTTGTGCAACGTTAAGAAATCTGAATCTAGAGTGCAGAGGATTAACTGTGGACTGCAAACTGGCAGTTCAAACCAGTCCAGGAGCCAGGGACTTGTAAGTACCCAGAATATTTAATATTGTATAAACTCACCTCTAAAACCTCATTTTATGGTTCTTTTGCATTTATTTCAGTCTTTTATGTCCCTTATTGGTGTGATTTGGGTCTTAAATAGGTGCAATGCATGTCCAGAGGGAGTTGTATAGGTGTTTTTCTGAGTTAGGGTCCATATGTACAAGTCCAGGAGGCTGGGGCCCAATATCCTGACAGGATCACTATCCGGACATGCCTTTGGCTCTGTTACGTTGGATATTGGAGGGATTACTGCATTATATTTACCTTTAATGCTTGGTAGGGTATCCTTTGCGCTTCTTCATGGACCTGAGACGTCGTGAAAGTGAAAGGGAGAGGTTCCTCAGGTGCTGGGGTGGTATTTTTGCCCAGGAGTCACAAATGGCTGCTTCCAGCTTAGGCAGAGAGCTCATGTCCTTCCCTTTCTTTGAGAGGTACCACAGGTTTTCTATCGGGTTGAGGTCTGGGCTATTGCCTGGCCAGTCTTTCATGAAGGAGACCTCGCAGTCACGAAGCCAGTTGGTGACCGATTTGGCTTTATGAGCAGGTGCACCGTCCTGCTGAAACACTCGTTCACCTGTGAGCTTGAAGGACTCAGGGAAATGATCAAAAATAAGCTCCTGATTCACTCTGCAGTTCCTGGGAAGCACAACAAGCTTCCCCAAACCCTTCCCAGAGAAACAACCCCATACCATAAGTGAATCAGGGTGTTTAACTGTGCTCCCCACGTAATGGGGGTCAAGCGGGTCACTACCTTTGCACCGGTACACGCGCGCTCCTCGATTACAGGTAACACTAAACATTGCCTCTTTAGACCACAACACTGACAATCATTGGTCCTCACCCCAGTTAAGGTACTTGTTAGCAAAGGCAAGCCTACGAAGTCACTGGTAATGTGTAAGAAGAGGCTTTCTCACAGGCCTGTGACTTGTGTAACCAAGTTCATGGACTCTTCGAGACACCATGCGCACTGAAACCTCACCAAACACTTCTGGGTTGCTCTCCTAAATTTTCCTTGCACTCACACGAGGATTAGACTCCACTGCACGTTTTAACACATTAACAGATCTCGGGGAAGTTTTCCTGGGCCTACCAGACCGCGGTTTCTTTGTAGGAACGTCACCACTATTTTCCACTCGAAAATGGGCACACCAACTTCGCACTGTCGATCGAGCCACACCAACCAAATCACTAATTTCCTTCGTGGTGTGGCCTGCCTCTTTTAGAGCAATGATCTGTGACATGATTTCACTTGAAAGTTCACAGGTAGGGGCCACAACAAAGTGGCGAAAGCCAAAACACTGCAGGACACTAGGTAAAAAATGGCACAAGGAGAGGGAGGAGCAGTGGAGTTCCTCTCTCTCAGCAGCCCGTAAGCAACTGAGGCGACAGCCAACCAGCACGTAGTAAGGCCTCAAGCTGTCGTGATGTCATGTTAGTGGCCCAAACATCTGGCTCATTTTTAGTACCAAAAAAAGGGTGATTCTTTTTTCGCCAAAAGTAGTGCGCGCCCTGACATAGGCGCTCGATACTTCTGACGAGCGCTGTATATATATATATATATATATATATATATATATATATATATATATATACTGTATGTATGACTATGTACGGGTGTAGGTAGGTAGGTAAGTATGAATGCAGATGCGTGTATATGTATGAAGGATGGTAGGTATATACTTCAGTTTATGTCGTATGTACTAGAATAATTGTATGTGCTTGTATGCATTTTATGTACGAGTATGTATGTATGTATGGTATGGTATGTATGTATGTATGTATGGTATGAATGTATATATGTATGGTATATATATGTATGGTATTAATGTATATATGTATGGTATATATATGTATGGTATGTATATATATGTATGGTATGTATGTATGGTATGAATATGGTATGAATGTATATATGTATGGTATGTATATATATGTATGGTATGTATGTATGGTATGAATGTATATATGTATGGTATATATATGTATGGTATGTATATATATATGTATGGTATGTATGTATGTATGTATGGTATATGAATGTATGTATGTATGATTGCCTGTGTCCTGGAGTCTCCCACGTCATGGTACAAAACCATAAATTCAACAAATCAGAGCAAAATAATAATAATAATAATAATAATAATAATAATAATAACGATAATAACAGCAACATAAATATCAATAACAGCAGTAATAATTGCAGCAGCAACAACAATAAAAACAGTATTGATAATAATAATAATAATAATAATAATAATAATAAAAATAATATTTCACTCACAGCAATATTTATGTTAGTTATCTCCATCAACCCGACTCTATCTAAACCTACCTTCCACCAGACGATTGTATTTATTTATTCATTTATCTATTTACTTTTATTTCACGTTACAGAAGGATAATGAAGCTTGGATCAAACCCCTTCAGGTCGAATTCCATCTGAGCTGAATAAAATCGTCTGGAAATAGCTCGAGAAAAAAAAAAAAAAGGTCATCGTACCGAATGGGTTCAATATAGCGCTATAGATGACCATGGATGATGACGTAGTAGTAGTAGTAGTAGTAGTAGTAGTAGTAGTAGTAGTAGTGGTGGTGGTGACATCCCAAAGCTCATCTGAACGTGAACCCAGTGGACGGCTGAAGACACCTTCACCTGCAGTCCACCGTCTTCATTTTAGGGGATAGGGAGGGAGATGAGTGACGTTTTTATAACCTGGCAGCTACGCACCTCAGCTGAATCGGTGCCACCACGTGAAGACATCCCTCCCCAGCACCAAGAATGAATAATATACGTAAACAAATGCATCTACTTGGCCGGCAGGTGTACGGTAGAGGTATAAACATCACCGTTACCGTATAAACAATTTCTCTTATAATTCGTCTACAGTCGTTCTCGCCTATTTCATAAACTTCATGCGTATTTTGATATATCAGTGAAGCTTAGAGAGTAAAAATGAAGCACGAAGGCTGGCATGAGGTTGTATGATGCAATAACAGTGGGTATGGCAGCTTGTGTTTACCTAGGCCGCTCACATCAGATGCGGACGTACAAGCATCCTTTTAAATATCTACCTACAGTCATTCTTGGCCATTTTATCAACTCACCCGAACGGCTGCGATGTCCACAAGCTGCACCGGCGTAAACTGAAGCACCTTGGAGCCCGCAGACGGTTGATACAAGACGATTGTCGGTGATTAAAGTACGAGACACACAAACTAACTTAAGACGATCTGAGACGAGGAGGTGCATGATGGGATGACGTCACGAGGTGAGGTGCGCCAAGCGCAAGGATACACAGCCTCTCTCAACACCTGCCTTTGCTTTATTTTCGTTTTTGCTACTTACCAACGATTTTATTCAACTTAGGAAACATCCCTCGTACTGAAGGGATTAATGAAGGCTCTATCTAACCCCCTGAAGCTGAAAATCGTCTGAAAGAAGGAATAAGGAGTAAAAAAAAAAAATCATATTCGTTGTCGTGTTTACCTGTTCAGTCCCAGCTGGAGCAGGATGCCAGGACGCCTTCACCTGGTGGCACCGAAATAACCAGATGACTGAACTGTGTGGTTATACAAACGTTCCTCAACTACTTCCCTATCCCCTGAAGGGTGGATGAATTGCAGAAGGGAAACAAGCCTGCAGTCCACTGGGTTCACATTCAGATGAAGGTGGGGTTGGAACTACTACTACTATACTACCACTACTACTGCTATTACTCCTACTACTGGACGATTTTATTCAACTCAGAAAAATCACCAAATACCTAGGGGTTAATGAGGACTTTCTGTGCGGCTGTTAGTCCATGGGCCAGACCCTGAATTTGAGCTGATGGCTAGCACCTGGGGGGGGGGGATGCATGCTATTTTTTGTACAGTCTGATGCCTAAAGTTGATAAAATTACATGATAGCCATTTGTAAGGAGTAGCTTTTTGTTATATATCACACTTTAAGCGACAAAATTCTTTGGTCCAATTTTTCCGAGAACGGAAAGCATAATCTATCATAACTTTGCAACCAATCAACATATCCTTACAAATGACCCCTCAAAATGTTGCTGTTGCGTTCCTCTGCCAGTTAATATATGATAAATGTACAGTGAATTCATATTTAGTCCACAGGAGGCAGAAATGTAATGAAATTCTGATATTTCTTCTTATCAGAGAACATTGTATTAAAGTGGCTATTACATCATGAACCAGAGGCACACCTCACTTTTACTGCTATACACGACACTGAAACAACTTTAATGGATTATAACTGAAATGTCATTCTAATTGTGCTTCCTGCAACAAACAAACAAAATCTATACTTTGATAATATGCCCAACAGTTGATTTGTGCCACCTGATGGGGTACAAATATTATCCTTCCAGATTTGAATATTGTGTTACACTGTAAATTAGCATGTTTTAAGTGTCATTTTTGCAGATTGTTATGCTAAAATACACAGTCAAATATAGATACATTACAAGTATACTGTAAAGGTGTTATTCATCATTCATTCATTGCCAGACGCCATGTATCCCAAACGGGGTGGCCAAGGGCTTAGAGTTAATTGTATTACAGGGAGGGGCACTAATCCTCCACCAACCCCACTTGACACGTAGGGATGCCAACAGCATCTGGTGTTCCCAGGTGGTCACCCATCCAAGTACTAACCAGACCCAACGTTGCTTAACTTCGCTGATCGGACACGAAGCGGTGTACTCAACATGGTATAACAGAAAATACTATTCTGTGAAAATATAACCTGAACAGTAGATTACAGGCCTATTCTCATATGTTTCTCTTTTTCTACAGGTATTTGATAATGTATCTTCACTGTTAAGTGATTCCTTAAGAAATGGTTATGATATTTTGATTTGACTTGTACAGTCCGCCCAAGAAGTGACAGCGGAGTATCCAGATTTTTCGGTCAGCGATAGTGCACACACTCGTCCTTATATCTCTATGTGGTAAAACCTAATACATAAAATTGTTACAAAAAACAATAAATCAATGCCAAAGTACCTGTATATTCAAACAATATGGTAAAACGCAATAATTTTTTAGTAGCGTAAAACTGAACAAAAGGAAGCTTCAATAAACAATTAGAATTAGTAATTATTATTTATAAAATAATTTCCGTTACAATACTATGGACTAATTTAAAGTCATTTATTTCCGTTTCCCATATCTCCATGAACGACGACAGAAAGCGGGAAGGCAGCGTAAGCTATTAAATGTTTCGATCAACACACACGAAGAGATAACATTTACTCAAAGACATGCAGTTATTATACTGCCTTTGGCCAGTTTTCCATTAAGAAAAATCTCTGGATTACTTAATATAAGCCAGAGGGCTATCAGTGAAAGAAGTATAAAAAAAAAAAAAGAACCTTGAAATTTGCCTAGAGTCGGAGCTCCTTGGAGAATGCTCACTTGTCACAGTCTGATATCCTCAGTGCATAATCGATTAGCGAGAGTAATAAAATGCAGAGGTTCATAAACAAATCATTGAGTTCAAAACTTCCAAATCAGCATTTTCTGTTCAGCAGCACATTACAGTTTATTTAAAAAGACAGATATTAAGATTAAAAGATGGCGTAGAAAGTGCGTGCTTTTGCATTGCAAGAATTTATGAACTCATGTTTTGGTCCTGTTTATTGCCTGGTGTAAGAGAAAAATGCAAAATCTGTCATACCTCCTTACAGCTGAAAAATAATTTTGTATCAATTGGTAATAAAGTTGCTAATTATAATTATTACTGGCGGGAGGAAGATGGAATAAAAGGCAGTATGGTCTTGCTGCTACCGCCGGTAGGGCATCGTTACGAAGAATAATTTCATTGTTATGGCATCCTTGTTGTTGCTGTATCATCACCATAGCTCTTGAAAATAAGGCAGTGTATTGCAGTCACAAGAATTTTCCTTAACGGGTCTTCAAAACTAGAGCATCTGTATTTGAAATCCTGGGAAAAATAAATCAGGAACACGGAGTTATAGGCCTACTGCCCACCGTGCGCGGAGTAATACATTTCACATTCATTCAAATCGGGAAAGGTAACTAAGTGTTAACTTCTAAATCTAATATATCACTGCCTCCCGTTATTCATTTTACATCATTCTTAGCGCGATATATATTTTATTTGATATGACGTGATGAAGGCATTGAATGTTTACCTTATACTCACTGTTTTCATTGAACGCTTGGCAGTGGAGAGTGACCGAAGCAATCTGAAACTCTGCCATCACTTCTTGGGGTGACTGTACCGTACTTTGTTCATAGGTTGATGATAATGGAGCCTATTGCAGGAACCAGTAGTATGCCACCAAACCCAGAGGTGGGCACCGCAAAAGAAAATTCAGTTCCACAACGCAAATCTGCAAACTCAAAAATTTGTCTTCTGCAACCGCAAATCCGCAAAATTCTTGAAATTTGCAGTTCCACATATGCAAAAACGCAAACAATTTGTATCATTTTCAGCACCACACCATAAGCTTCACCACATCTCTTTGAGAACATACAACAGTTCATCTGTTGTATGCATGAAGCCACAAGTATCACTACAGATGTGAATGGACTCTGCTACCAACTCTTTTGTGTCGGACGAGGAGAGGTAGACTCTGGCCAGCTAGCACCACGCAAAGACTGCCTCTTTATGCATACACTAAGAGCTAACTACCAGGCAGCCGTGTGGAAGTGCTGCCTTCAATCGAAACCCACTTGTACCTGATTCCAAAGACTTGCGGTTGGACACATGTCAGAGATGGCTTCCTGGACACTTGAGTGGATGCACACCCCATCAGCCCCCGATGCTGTCCTGCAAGTGCAAGCAATCATACTCATTGCCAGACTGCACATGCTTTGTCAACTCTTTGGTATGCACAGAAATGCGCATACTACAAACCTGCACTAATCAGTGGCAGGAAGAGGAGGAGGTGGAGGAATCAGATATTGAGCTTGGAAACTCAAATGACGACAATGGAGATAACGAAAATGGTTAAAATACAAGATGTGCATAGTTTTTCATAATGATGATTGTGATAAATGTGCCCATATACATGTTTCAATCAACTGTTCATACATTAAACCAACACTGAATATAATAAACCATTCTACATTCATCCAGCATATTTTCAAATTCGGGATTTTTTTATTTGTTGTAGGAATCACAATTAGAATGACAATTCAGCTATAACCCATTAAAGTTCTTTCACAATGTTGTTTATAGCAGTACGGGCGATGTGTGTGTCTACTTGATGATGTAATAACCACTTTATTACAATGTTCTCTGATAAGAAGAAATATCAGAATTTCATTACAATTCTGCCTCCTGTGGACTAAATATGCATTCAGTGTACACTTATCATATATTAACTGGCAGAGGAACTCAACAGCAACCTGGTCACTTGTCAAGATATGTTGATTGGTTGCAAAGTTATGGTAGATTTTGCTTCCTGTACTTGGTAAAATTGGACCAAAAAATTTGTTGCACCGCTATGTTTAAAGGGTGATATCAAACAAAAAGCTACTCCTTACAAACGGCTATCATGTAATTTTCATCAACTTTAGGCATCGGATTATCCAAAAAAATAAGATAGCATGCGGTTTTCCCCCAGGTGGTAGCCTTTTCAACCCTAACCTATGGACTAAAGTAATCGTTCATTTATCCGGACATAATAGAGCAAAGGCATGTCCGGACAGTGGCAACATCCGGATAATGAACACTATTCCCCTACCATACCCACCTCCAACCTACACCTAACCTATTTGTACAGTACCTATGCTTAACTTGCCAGTGTTTTCTGGTCATTCAGGAATATTTGGACATCAAAACACACACAGGAATATCGAAAGGAATGCTAAACACCAAGAAAACCATGCAGTAAAACCACTGAAAACCGAAAAAAAAACCTACCCAAACACTACAGTATGTATTCTGCCAGCGTTTTCTGGTCATTCAGCAATATTTTGACATCAAAACATACATAGGCTTATCCAAAATAATTTTCATCACCAAGAAAACCATGCATGAAAACAATGAAAACCAAAAAACACCCACCTATACACTACTGTATGTACAGTACACCTCCTTATTTTGGCACTGTTTTCAGGTCAACCTTCCATATTTAGACATCAAAACACACACAGGCATATCCAAAGTAATGCTAAACACCAAGAAAACCATTAAAAAAAAAAATGAAAACCAGAAAACACCCTACCTACTGTATACACTACTGGACTAACAGTATCCCTCCTAGTTTTGGCACAGTTTTCAGGTCATTCTGCCATATTATGACATCAAAACACACAAGAATATCCAAAATAATGCTAAACACCAAGACAACCATGGAGGAAAAAAAAAAAAAAAAAAAAAAAAAAGTAAACCAAAAAACACCCTACCTATACAATATTTATGTACAGTACCCCCCTTAATTTTTGCACTGTTTTCTGGTTATTATGCCATAGGATTATTTATTTTTTAAATTTTCTTTTAATGCATGGAAGAAGGAACCAAATGCCACGAGCCCACAAACCATTCTTTCCAAGAGAAAAACAAAAACAATACAAAAAAAGAGCCAAAATCAAGATCTATTCATTTTGACATGCCTGGACAAACTGCATTTGAAAGACTGGAGATCATAGGAAGCAGGAAATACAGATAGAGGGAGACAGTTCCAGAGCTGACCTGTTGCATAAATTAAGGACTGGAAGTAACGGTTAACTCTTGCATAGCTGGACAGAAAAGAGATGAGAGTTTGTTGGTAGATGGGTACTACACACCCGTCGTAGAGGTAGAGGGATGCAAGCAGACAGATCAGAGGAGCAAAGACCATTGAAGTAGCGATAGAAGAGATATAGATGCAACAGTGCAGCAAAGAGACAGAGGTTGAAGGGAGCCAGTAAGAGGAGGAGAGATGATGACAAAAAGCCTTTGACTCAACCCTATTGAGAAAAGCTGTATGTGGGGAGCCTCCTTACACACGAGAGTTGTACTCTATACAGGCAAACAAAACGCGTGTATAAAGTCAGGAGTAAAGAAGGTACCGAGTCGGCTTAGCACACCTAATCTCTTGCAAGCAGATTTGCAAGAGATGTAATATGATCTTTCCAAGATAAATTCCGAGAGAATGAAACCCCAAGTATGTTCAAGAATGATACAGGACTAAGCTGGATATCATTAAACATTAGTGGATACTCCAACGGAAGACTTTGTTGGGTTGATAGGCGTAAGAATTGAGTCTTTGATGCATTAAAAACAACAAGGTTACTTTTACCCCAGTCAGAGATACGAGCCAAGTCAGACATTAAGTGTGCCATAGCCTCATCACTTGTTTCTTGAAGTATATAACTGCTGAGATGGATGTTGCAGGAACCGAATGGAAAGGTGAAGGGTGGAATCATCAGCGAACGAGTGGACAGGGACAGATGTACAGCTTAGAAGGTCACTGATGAATAAAAGGAAGAGAGTTGGTGATAGGACAGAGCCCAGAGGAACACCACTATTGATAGATCTAGAAGAAGAAAGGTGGCCATCTACAGCAGCAGCTACAGATCAACCAGAAAGGATGCTATTAATACTAAACATCAAGAAACAATGCATAAACAACAAAAACCCACAAAAAACCTGAACAGAGTTTGAAAATCAGTTATCTGTGATTAGCAATTGCTCCTGGAGGTCAAAACAAATTTCCACAGCCAAATATGCCACTGGAAATTGGTTATATTGAGATAAATGGTATACCATCATCTTCGCTGGTGTTTATACTATAAGATAAGCTAATTCATTCATTGCCAGATGCCATGTATCCTAAACGGGGTGGCCAACGGCTTAGAGTTAATTGTTTTACAGGGAGGGGCACTAATCCTCCACCAACCCCACTTGACACGTAGGGATGCCAACAGCATCTGGTGTTCCCAGGCGGTCACCCATCCAAGTACTAACCAGACCCAACATTGCTTAACTTCGCTGATCGGACAGGAAGCGGTGTACTCAACGTGGTATAGCCGTTAAAATACACAAAACTGATAAGTAAAAGTACAGAAATGCAGTGAGAATAGTGTTGAGTAAAACTTACCACCATATAACTTCCCACCATTGTAGGGTAAAATTTTGCAGCACCTTCCAGAGTTAAGTGTATGTCTAGATGCAGAATTTCATGAGCTCTCTTGTGGATTTTGCAGAATTTCGAAACAAAATCACAAAAAAATTTAAAAACTCACGAGTCAATGTTACCACCACAGAGGAGGGTAGGGACTGAGGGAGTGAGGGGGGAGCCAGGAGGGTATGGAGGAGGGACAGGAGGGGGGGAGGAGAAGCGAGGGTGTGGGCAGGATTCTCCCCCTTCTGTCACGAGGCGGACAGACGCTTTTGCCATACATTTACTTGTGAACTGCAGTCTGTTAGATGCCGAGTGGCCATGCAGAAACACAACTCACAGTGACTGGGGGCTTTGGACGTTCAGTAGACAGGTGGACGGCCGCTGTCAGAATGTGTACTCGTGGCTTGCAGTCTATATTACAATCTCAGTGGCAGTTAGGAAAGACTTGGCCCGGTGGCCACGCGACTTTGGACATTGGGTGGGGATGCATACGAACGTTTTGACACTGCTTGTGGGTTACAGTCATATTACTCACGTGCTGGAGGTTCAATGGGAGTGATCGGAAGAGCATGTGACTTTGACCATTCAGTACGGGGGCGGACAGATACAGTAACCCCTCCAAGATCCGACTTAATAGAGCCCAAGCAACATCCAGGACTTGGTCTTGTTCGGGAATTGGGCAAAATACCCCTGGACTGGTACTTATAGACCCCAACTGAACCTAACTTTGAAAGCCACCTAAATAACTCCCAACCGGACATGCACAGCACCTATTTAAGACCCTGTTCACACAAACAAGGGACAGAAACTATAAAATAAATGAAAAGGAACCAGAGAATGAGAAATTAGATGTACAGAAAATATTTAGCAGTGTATAAGGTACTTAAGAGACCTCTGTGGCCGTTGTGAAGAATAACCTGCCTCCTCTATGGCTCTGACAGCAGTGAAGATGCACTTGAAGCACGTACAGTAATCCAGTGTTGCGCTGCACTTAATCCTTTGCACTCTGATTTCTTGACACTGCACAATACTGTAAATTCCCATGTGGTCTAGTGGCAAGTTATTGCTGTTTATTGACTGTCTGAGCCACAGAGTAAGTGTGGCAGGCGGCCCAGGGGCACGTCGCTGGGACGTGGTGATGGTCCACCCACTGCAGACAACCTTCAAGATAGCCGCAAACTCACGTCCAGTGGAGACTCCACCATGGCCGATGTGCTGGGCTGTGGCTCAGGTAGAAGGTGGTTCTTGGTGAGGTAATGGTGTGGAGCCAGGGCTGGGCACGGCGGGGGTCACGGGCCTGAAAAAGTTGTCAATGGTTGACTGATGAAAGGTCCGGCGATTCTGGTGATTGATGATGAACTGCCTAAAAGCACACACTTCATCCACAAGTCCCAGGGGCCCCATCTCCCTGTCACAATCCGAGTGTTCCAGGTAGTCATGAATGAACTCGATGTGTTCCCAGAGTGCACTCAGCTTGGGGACGGCTGGAGTAGTGGCGAGCTGAGAGGCAACCACATCATTGTCGCTGTCCTCGTTGGAATCTTCCAGCTGGGTACTTGTAGCGCAACAGAAATGCAATGACGACATCAGACATGATCTGATAACCAGGATTGCCCTCGTCATCATCCAACCACTCACACTTTGTCCACATCCACCACATCACCAACCGCATGAAGATGTGCATGAAAGTCATCCAAGTCAAAACCTAGAAAGTCGTACACCACATTGGCTCCGAGATGCAGACGAGACCAACCACTTTCTAGAGTCTTGACAGGGACCTCCATGCACTGGCCCAGTTGTAGGTGGCTGACTTGAGGTTGTAGCAACGAAGGTTTTCCAAAGTCCACTAGCCTCACATGTCCTGTCCCTCCCTGCACTCGTCCTCGTCCTCGAGAACAACCATCCCCTCGTCCAGGAACTCCAACACTACAGCCTCTTCATAGCCACAATTACTCCTTGGTCCATTGGTTGGATGAAAGCAGTTGTATTAGATAGTAAGAGCAAGCACTTAATGCAGCCATTCTCAGCCACCAACTCCTTGTCAGACGGATGCGCAGGTGCATTGTCCAGGAGATAGGGAGCCTTTACCTGGTCGTGTGGGATTCCCAGTGTCTGATAATGGGTGATCTCCTTGACAAAGTGCTGGTGAAACCAATCTTTGAAGATTCTGACTGTGAACCAAGCCTTCACAGAAAGGTACCAAACGACAGGAAGGGCATCCATCAACCCACGATGGCACTGAGGCTGCTTTGCATGGCCAACAGCAACAGGCTTGAGCCAGTGCATGCTGCTAGCATTGGCACAACACAATGCAGATACCTGCTGCCTGGAGAGCTTGCGTCCAGGTACACGCTTTTCCGTCTCCTCTGCTAGTGTGTTTGTGAGCAGTGAGTGATAGAACAGACCAATTTCGTCAGTGTTGTAGACCTGACTGAGAGTGAGGCCTCCCCTGTCGGTCAAGCCCTTCACCTTCTGCCAAAACTCTTTTACTCCCTCCTCACTGGCATCCAAAGCTTCGCTGTGGGCCTTATAGTTGGTCAGGCCATGCCAAAGTTTTAAGGTGAAGAACCAACCCTCAGATGCCTTGATGTCTGGGGAATCATGAAGCCTTGCAAACTTCTCTGCAGCAGCCTTCAGCTTCGTGCCACGCACCAGCACATCAGCAGCACGCTGCTGACGATACCAAATCAATGTGGAGTGGTCGACTTCTGCAAACCTGGGAGGGTACATACTCTTCCTCTGTACGTTGTGTTTGGTCTTCAATGCGAAGTCTGCCGTGTACTGGGTGAGTTTGTCTCTGGATTTCTTGATGTCAAACAAGGTAGAATGGGCCAGGTTGAACTCATGTAGGATGCGGGAGGTTACAATCCCACGTCCACCTTGTCCAAGATCTCCCTCTTCTTCTCCAGAGTCAGAACCACCCGTTTCCTCTTCTTGGGTGGTAGGACCATTGTTAAACACACGAGTAAGAGGCAGCAGAGGAACAGCAAGGCCTGCAGCAGGTAGGGCACCACCAGAAAAGCGAGCACATGGGCAGCCACGGCAATGAGCAGGCAGTCACGATGGTAGGTAGGGGGGAAGTGAGGAGGATGCAGGGGAGCTCTAGCAGATGTCATCAGATCTATGCACCAAAACACAGCTGTTCGTCACCGTGCAGCAAATTTAGGGTAGGGATGAACACATTTCCCCCCCCCCCAGATCATTTTTGGATGCTCATCCAGATGGCCTTCTGTCCAGATATCTTAGGGAATATCCGAGACTTGGACTAATGGACCCAAGCCCAAAATGTCCGGGACTTGGGCACCTGGGTACTAGAGCGGTTACTGTATTTCTAGCTCAAGTTGTGGGTTACGACCTACATCCTGCTCACAGCTCGACCCCAGCGGCCAAGATACTGAATGTCTGAACATGTCGGCTGGCTGGCTGGCCAAAGTTCTCAGGGACTTTTACATCCAGATAATAGCAAGTAGATTCGGATAATGGTTTAATAAAGCCAAGGTCCAGCGTCCGAATAATGAACACGTCTGGATACTGCACATCTGGATAAATGAGGAACTATTGTATATTTATGTATGTATTTTTATATGTTTGTATGTATGTGTCCTAGTTTCTCCCATGTCATGATACAAAAGCATAATTTCAAAATAGCAGGGCAACAACAACAATAAATAATAATAATAATAATAATAATAATAATAATCAACAATAATAATAAACATCATCATCTGATCCTATGCTGCCCCATGAGGAGCCTAGAGCTTGGCAAGTTGGTCCTGATATTTAAGATGTGAGTGACCAGCCTCACTCATCCCTGAGTGGCACTGCATAAGCAATATACCCCAACCATCCCTCGGATATAAACCAACATAGGCTTAATCAGGTTCGAGCACCTTTATTACCCACAAAAACACAAGGTGCCATTGTTTGGTTATATGGTTACCACCCAGCATAGTAAATGTTTCCTGGTGTACAGGAAACCATTCGGCTTGTCACTCAGTGTAGAGTCGCCCACAGACAGGGAAGAGGAAGAAAAGGTCATAAGAGGAAGGGCGGAAAGAAGAGAGGAAAAGGCAACCACTCGAAAGCAGCACTACATCGGGTGAGTGGATGGTGGTGAAAAAAAAAATAATAACGATAATAACAGCAACAACAAGTATCAATAACAGCAATAATTAAAAGGACAATAATAATAATTGTAAAAATACTTATTTGCTGGTTATCCTCATCAATCAGACTCTACAGAATATTACATTCTATATACCACCAGGCGATTCTACTAATTTATTTACATATCGTTACAAAAGGTTAAATGTCTACCGCGGCCGTCAGGTGTTGAGGACGATCAGATGTTGCCATATAAACAATTTGTCTTATTCGTCTACAATCATTCTCACATTTTTCATAAACTTAATGCGTATTTTGAGATATCACTGAAGTTTAGAGAGATAAAATGAAGCAATATGAAGCACTAGAAAGCTGGCATGAGGCTCTATGGTGCAATAATAGTGGGTATGGCAGCGTGTGTTTACCTACGCCGCTCAGATGCGGACGTACAAGCATCCTTTTAAATATCTACCTACAGTCATTCTCGGCCATTTTATCAACTCACCCGAACGGCTGCGATGTCCACAAGCTGCACCGGCGTAACCTGAAGCACCTTGGAGCCCGCAGACGGTTGATACAAGACGATTGTCGGTGATTAAAGTACGAGTAACACACACTAACTTAAGACGATCTGAGACGACGGGGTGCATGATGGGATGACGTCACGGGATGATGAGATGACGTCACGAGGTGAGGTGAGGTGCGCCAAGCGCAAGGATACACAGCCTCTTCCAACACCTGCCCTTGCTTTATTTTTTTTTATTGCTAATTACCAACGATTTTATTCATCTTAGGAAACATCTCTCGTACTGAAGGGGTTTATGAAGGCTCTCTCTAACCCATCTGAGCCTGAAATTCGTCTGAAAGAAGGAATAAGTGCAAAAATGCATAATCATAGTCGTCTTTACCTGTTCAGTCCCTGCCGGAAAGAGACGCCTTCACCTGGTGGCACCGAAATAACCAGATGACTGAACTGTGTGGTTATACAAACGTCCCTCAAATACTTCCCTATCCCCTGAAGGGTGGATGGTGGATGGCAGAAGGGAAACATAAGCCTGCAGTCCAGTGGGTTTACATTCCGATGAAGGCGGGGTTACTACTATTCTACTACTACTATTTACCCCTCCTCATCCTCATCCCCCTCCTACTACTACTATATCCAAGGTGACGATATCATCCCTACTTTATCTTTGATACCTAGGACGATTTTACTCAGCTTAGAAAAATCACCCACGAGTTAGAAGTTAGTGAAGTTCTCTAATCCCACCTCTTCCAGACGATTTCATTCAGCCCAGGAAAATAATACAGGGGTTAATGAAGGCTGCAGCTAACCCCTCCAATTCGAAAGGTCTCTCTCTTAAGCTGAAGAAAATCGTCAGGAGAAAAAATAAATAGGTCCTCGGATTGAAGGGTTTAATTTGTTCAGACGGGGGGGGTTTGATTTTTGTGTTTTATTCTTGCTGTCTCCAGACGATTTTATTCAGCTGAGATCTCGTTGTGAAGGGGATGAGGCAGGGCGTTTTTTAGCTACTTTATGGTGGTGGTGGTAGTAGTAGTAGTAGTAGTAGTAGCAGTAGTAGTAGTAGTAGTAGTAGCAGTAGTAGTAGTAGTAGTATAGTAGTAGTAGCAGTAGTAGTTGTAGTAGTAGTAGTAGTAGCAGTAGTAAGTGGTTGTAAGTGTAGTAGTTGTAGTAAGAATTTAGTAGTAGTAGTTGTTATTGTTGTAGTAGCCCCAGGTTCATCTGAAATGTAAAGCTGTCCTCCTCCTGCAGTCCACCACCTTCCTTTCGGGGAACAGGCAGGGAGTTGAGGGAAGTGTGTACAACCAGGTAGTGGAGCCGCCCAGTTATATCAGCGCCACCACGTGAAGGCGTCCCTCTCCACCTCCATATTTCAGAATGCGTGATGTATTTAATTATTAACAAAAACACGATGCTTATGTCTGTTTTTATATATATGAATGTACTGTGTTTATGGCCTGGTGTATGTATGTTTGTATGTGCGTATGTATGTACTGTATGTATGTATGTATGTGCGTATGTATGTATCTATGTGCCTAAGTATGTATGTACTCGTATGCGGATGGATGGATGGATGAACAAATCTATACATGTCCATATGTACGTACCCATGTGTATAATTCCACATTCCATGGTATGTACGTTATGTCACGGTGTGTGTGTGTGTGTGTGTGCTCGAGTGCCGTGTGCGTATGTCATGGGTGGCGTGTAGGTATGGAATTACCGGTACGTATGTATGTATGCTCGTGTGCGTCCTAGTCAGCAAATCCGGTGCGCAGTAGTGTATGTATGTATGCATGTGTACTCTGACATGTTAGTGTCAAATCAATGATACCCTTGTGTGTGTGTGTGTGTGTGTGTGTGTGTGTGTGTGTGTGTGTGTGTGTGTGTGTGTGTGTGTTCTTACCTAATTGTATCTTTACAGGAATGAGTCAAGCTCGTACTGTCCCGTGTCTTTTATCTATCTATTGCCAGACGCCTCAATCCCGTTTGGGGTGGCCACAAACAAATCGCCTCCAAGTCACCCTGTCCCCCGCCATTTCACTGCCCTGCTCCCAACTCACACCCCTCTCTCTCATATACCTCTCCACCCCATCCCTCCATCTCATCCTCGGCCTCCCCCTCCCTCTTCCCCCCTCCACCTCACTCACATACACTCTCTTCGTCAGTCTTTCACCCTCCATCCTCTCCACATGCCCAAACCACCTCAGTGTGTTCCTCATAACGCTTCCTATCACATCCACACCACAACGCTCCTTTATATCCTCATTCGTCAGCCTGTCTCTCCATGTGACTCCACAGGCTCCTCTTAAATAACTCATTTCCACTGCTCTCACTCTTGACTTGTGCCCTGTACTGTTGTTTGCAGATGATACTGTGTTGTTGAGTGAAGACGAAGGGGAGCTGCATGGCTTGGTGGATAAGTTTGGGAGAGTGTGTAAGAAACGGAATCTAAAGGTGAATGTAGGGAAGAGTAAAGTGATGGTCTTTGGGAGAGGTGAAGTCAGTGAATGTACAGCGAGGCTGGATGGTGAGGAATTGGAAAATGTGAGTACGTTTAAGTACTTGGGTAGTGTGATGAGTAAAGATGGAGGTTTGGAGGGTGAAGTGCTTGAAAGGGTACAGCAGGAAAGAAAGGTTGCAGGGGGTAGGGGGGTTTCAAGAATACTCCCCCAGTATCCCTGCTTGTCGTACGAGGCGACTAAAAGGGTTGGTGGTGGGTTAGTGCCCCACCCCGTAAAAAGAACTAACTAAACAAGCGAACAAAGCGCCTCGGACCCGGACGGACCATACGTTCACGACTAAGGAACGGACGAAGGACATTCTTAGGGTGGGAACGTGGAATGTGAGAGGAGTGAATGATGAAGTGAAAGAGAGAGAGACTGTTCAGGTGCTTGAGGATGCAAAAGTGGATATATGTGGATTGACTGAAACTAAATGGGAAGGTGACAGGGTGAGAGAATGGGAATATGGTTTAGGTATATTTGCGGGAGTCAATGAAAACGAGAGGGCAAGAGAGGGAGTATGTCTGATGATAAGCAAGAAGTGGAAGGAGAATATAAGAGAGTATGGAACAGTGGGTGCAAGGATTGTATGGGTGAGGATGAAAGTAGGTATACAAGTGTGGGCGATTGTATGTGTGTATGCCCCGACAGAGGATCGAGTGGCAAGAGTGAAAGATGAGTTTTGGGCGAGTGTAGAAGTGTGTATGGACAAGTTTGAGAGGAGCGAGAGAGTGCTGTTGATTGGAGACATGAATGGCAAAGTTGGGAATGTACGAGTGGATGGAGTGGTTGGTCAGTGGGGTGTGCCAGCTGACGTAGATGGGAATGGAAGTGCTTTGGTGGACATCTGTGCTTGTAAGGGTTTGGCAATTGCCAACACCTACTTTCGGCATAAGATGATCCACCGGTATACATGGAGAGTGAGGAGGAGGATGGATGGTGAACTTGTTGAACGAAAGGCAATGATAGACTACGTGTGTGTGGATGAGCGAATGAGAAGAGAAGTGTTGGATGCAAGAGTGTGGAGAGGGTGGGGGAATGGAGTCTCGGACCATCACTTAGTGATGGCCAAGGTAGAGCTGCAAAGAAAGTGGTTGAGGAGACGAAGGGGAAGACAGGAGGAAGCAACTCCTGTGAGAAGAGTGGAGAAATTGCAAGATAGTGAGAAAATGACAGAGTATAAGAGCATAGTAGAAGAAAGACTGGGAAGGTATGAGCTAAAGCAGATGGAAGGGGTGGAAGACGTATGTAAGATATTCACGGAAGAGATAGGCGCAGCGTGTGAGGCGGTTTGTGGAGTGAGGAGGAGATGCAAGGGTGTGCAAGGGACAGCATGGTGGAATGGTGAGGTGAAACGAGCTGTGGAACAAAAGAAGAAGGCATATAGTGAATGGTTAGCGAGTAGAGGTAGGGGAGAAGATGAGAGAGTGAAGAGAGAGGTATATGTGAGCAGGAGAAGGAAGGGTAAGAGACTGGTGAAGGAGAGTAAAAAGAAAGTGGATGAGGAGTTTGGGAGGAATCTGAGTGTGAAATGGAGGGAGAGTAAGAAATTGTTTTGGAAGGAGGTAAAGAAAGTAAGGCAGTGTGAAAGGGGAAATAGTAGGGGATTGAAAGATAGGAATAATAGATTGTTGGTGGAGAAGAGAGAGAAACTGAGGAGATGGAAGGAGCACTTTGAGGATTTGTTGAATGTGGAGAGTGAGAGCAGTGCGAGTATAAGTGGTTGGGGAATGGCTGGGAGAAGAAGAGATGAGAGGAGGGAGGAAGAGATCAGTAGGGCGGAAGTAGTGGAAGCGATGAAGAATATTAAGTTGGGAAAGGCCCCAGGAATTGATGGAGTGTGTGGTGAAATGCTTAGGTACGGGGGTGAGATTGTTGTGGAGTGGATATGGAAGTTGTGTAGATTGGCTTGGGATGAGGGAGGGGTTCCAGAGGACTGGAAATCAGGTATAATTGTTCCTTTATACAAAGGAAAAGGAGAGAGAGAAGTATGTGGTAACCATAGGGGTATTTGCCTACTTAGTGTGACTGGTACAATATATGGTAGAATACTCATTGATAGGGTTAGGCATATGACAGAGGAGCTAGTTGGAGAAGAACAAGGGGGATTTAGGAAGGGAAAAGGGTGTGTAGATCAGATATTTGTTCTAAGATGTTTAGTGGAGAAGTATCTAGAGAAAGGAAGGAAAGTGTATGCTGCCTTCATGGACTTGGAGAAAGCTTATGACAGAATAGATAGGCAAGATATGTGGAAGGTATTAAGCATATATGGAGTAGAGGGGAAATTGCTGAGTGCTGTGAAGAGTTTGTACAAGGGAGCTAGGGTTACGGTGCGAGTGGATGGTGAGCTGAGTGAGTTCTTTGATCTCAATGTAGGACTGAAACAGGGTTGTGTGATGTCTCCATGGCTGTTTAATATATACATGGATGGAGTTGTAAAGGAGGTGCAGGGTAGAGCAGTGGATGTGGGGGTGGCTCTAATGAATGAGGGTGAGATTTGGAAGCTTCCGGTGTTGCTGTTTGCTGATGATACAGTACTGTTGAGTGAAGATGAATTGGAGTTGCAAGGTTTGGTGAAAGAATTTGGGACAGTGTGTAGGAGGAGGAATCTGAAAGTTAATGTAAACAAAAGTAAAGTGATGGTGTTTGAGAGGAATGAAGTCACAGAGTGTGCAGTGAGGTTGGATGGTGAGGATATGGAGAATGTGAGTGCATTCAAGTACTTGGGTAGTGTGATGAGTATGGATGGAACTTTGGGGGATGAAGTGCGTGAAAGGGTACAGCAGAGAAGGAAGGTTGTTGGTACACTGAAAGCAGTGATGAGAAATAGGAAGGTGAGTATGGAAGTTAAGAAGTCACTGCATGATAGTATTGTGATCCCTACCCTGATGTATGGAAGCGAGGCATGGACCTTGCAAGAGGGTAACAAGTCAAGAGTGAGAGCAGTGGAAATGAGTTACTTGAAAGGAGCATGTGGAGTGACGTGGAGGGACAGGTTGACGAATGAAGAAGTGAAGGAACGCTGTGGGGTGGATGTGGATGTGGTTGAGAAGATTAGGAGAAATACACTGAGGTGGTTTGGACATGTGATGAGAATGGAGAATGAAAGACTGACTAAGAGGGTGTATGTAGGTGAGGTGGAGGGAGGGAGAGGGAGAGGTAGACCGAGGATGAGGTGGAGGGATGGAGTTGAGAGGTATATGAGGGAAGGGGGGGTGAGTTGGGGGGAGGGTAGTCAAATGGTGGGTGACAGAGCGACTTGGAGGCGTTTTGTCTGCGGCCACCCTTTGCGGGATTAGGGCGTCGGGCTATAGATAGATAGATAGATAGATATGAAACAGGGAAGTGAGCATGGAAGTGAAACAGTTACTACATGACAGTATTGTGATACCAACTCTAACGTACGGAAGTGAAGCTTGGACGTTGTTGGAAGGACACAAGTCCCGTGTCTTAAACACATATATCGTACATATCCTTAAATTTGTGAATTGTTTTGGCACACACTATTTCATTCGGTAGTGCATTCCACTGATCAATTGCTCTGTTTGGGAAACTGAATTTCCTCACGTCTTTATCACCTCTCTTCTTATGCAGTTTTTTGCAGTGTCCTCTTGCTGATGCTTCCCCATATGTTAAGTAATCATTAATCTCTATTTTCTCCTTCCCTGATATGCATTTATATAGCATTATCATGTCACCTCTTTTCCTTCTCTCCTGTAGTGTTGGTAGATTCAGCTTATTTAGTCTTTCTTAGTAGCTTAGATCCCTTAAGCTTGGTATCCATCTTGTAGCGGCCCTTTGAACTTTTTCAATCTTGTGTGTGTGTGTGTGTGTGTGTGTGTGTGTGTGTGTGTGTGTGTGTGTACGATACGTGGTTATGTATGCATGTGTATTCTGGCATGTTATAGTCAAATTCATGATTGTGTGTGTGTGTGTGTGTGTGTGTGTGTGTGTGTGTGTGTGTGTGTGTGTGTGTGTGTGTGTGTGTGTGTGTGTGTGTGTGTGTGAGAGAGAGAGAGAGAGAGAGAGAGAGAGAGAGAGAGAGTTAGCATTTTAAAGGTGGGGGTTGTGACTTTTAGCAGTGAATATTGATTGCCCAAAGATAGGTCGGCAGATGGTGTGTGTGTGTGTGTGTGTGTGTGTGTGTGTGTGTGTGTGTGTGTGTGTGTGTGTGTGTGTGTGTGTGTGTGTGTGTGTGTGTGTAAATACAATCACGCACCTAATCTAACCACCAATGTTTGTTACTTTCCCCTCCCTCTCACAATTCCCCTCCTCTCCCCTCTTCCTTTCCCCCTTCACATTCCTCCCTTCCCCTCCCTCCCCTCTTCCTTTCCCCCTTCACATTCCTCCCTTCCCCTCCCTCCCCTCTTTCCAGCACTCATGTGCCCCTCTTATAATATTCCCCTCCCCCTACATTCTTTCCCCCTCTCTGCCCTCTTCCTTCTCCCCACCCTTTCACTTCCCAACTCTCTCTCTCTCTCCCTTTCCTTCCTCTTCTCTCTTTTTTCTCTCACTTCCTTGTCCACCTTTTCCCTCTTCCCCCCCCTCCTCTCTCTCTCTCTCCTAAATCTTCCCCCTTTCTCTTCTCACTCTCTTTCCCTCCTCTCTCTTCTTCCTTTCCCCTTCCACGGTCAATGTTCACTCTCATATTCCCTACCTCCTGTCTTTCCCTTCTCCCTCCACTCCTCTCCTCCCGCCACTCATCCCCTTCCCTTCTTCCCTCCTCTCTTTTCTTCCTTCCCCTTCTTCCTTCTCCCTCCTTCGCCTCCCCACACTCATTCTCCACATCACCCACACTACATCACACATTCCTACATTGTTATCCTGGTTTTAGACTCCCAAAAGTTATGCTCTACTCTTTTCACCTAAACTTGGCCCAGATTTTCGTCCTTTTGCAGCTTATTTCACGTAGTTCAGAGGCAGAAAAAGACGCATTTTCTACACCCTCTCCGTAGCACTTCTTCGTGATTAGCCTCTATTCTAGTGTTAATCTACTGCTACAATTTCGTATATAAGAAGAGATATCAATATTAGGCCTAGTTAGAGTAAAAAAAAAAAAAGTACAGCGCTTTGCAGTCTGTTTTCTTTTGTACTCCTCTTGACTTCCTTTGTATTCCTTTGTACTCCTCCTCACCCCTGTTCCCCCCTCCTGTCACACCCTCCTACTCCTCCCCCACCACCGTCCCCTCTCCCCCTTCTCCCCTCTCTTGTCCTCCCCCTTCATACCTCATGTTCTCCACATCACATCTCTCCCTTGCTTCCCCTCCCCCGCTCATCCCCTACCCTCTTTCCCCTCCCTCTCATCCCCCACCTTCCTTCCCCTCCCTCTCATCCCCTCCCTTCCTTCCTCTCCCTCTCAACCCCTCCCTTCCCCTTCCTCTCACCCCCTGCCTTCCTTCCCCTCCCTCTCATCCCCTACTTTCCTTCCCCTTCCTCTCAACCATTCCAATTCAAATATCCCCTTTCTTTTACTCTGTCCCCTCCTTCTCTCCCTTTTCCTTTCCCCTTCCTCTTCCATTTTCCCTCTCTTCCCTTCCCTTTCCCCTTCCCGTCCCTTGCCTACTTTTCCTCTCTCTTCCCTTCCTCTCCGCTCTCTCTCTTCCCCTCCCCCCTTCACCCATTGCAGTACCAATATCTTCTTTCCCCTCCTCCCTCCCCCTACCCCTGCCCTCCCCCTCCCCCCTCTAAGTGACGTATCGACAGACTCGTCAATGTACTCTAAGACTTCACCTAATGTCACCAATATATCGTAAAGGGACAGGGGAAGGGGAGGGGGGAGTTGAGTTATTAGGTGTGTGTGTGTGTGTGTGTGTGTGTGTGTGTGTGTGTGTGTGTGTGTGTGTGTGTGTGTGTGTGTGTGTGTGTGTCCTGAGTTACGTTTACCTTTGCCACTGAAGGTGGAGGAAGGCCACGTAATCACCCATGTCTGTCTACCTGTGTACAAACTATCTCAAAAAATTATTATCGGATTTGAACGAGATCTAGAGGACAGGTGAGCAGTTAGACAAGGAAGAGAGTTATTTTTCGTACAAGGAAGTGGTAGAATCTGTTATTTTTCGTACAAGGAAGTGGTAGAATTAGTTATTTTTTGTGCATGGAAATAGTAGAATCGGAGTTATTTTTTTGTACAAGGAAGTGGTAGAATCTGAGTTATTTTTTATGCAAGGAAGAAGGAACCAAAGGCCACAAGTCTGTAAGCCTCACTCCTGCACGAAAAAAAAAAAAAAACTAGATAAAAGACAGCCAAATTCAAGATCCGGCTGTAGGAATGAATCGCTTGTTTGATTGGCGTTCAGGGAGGTATGCGCTCTGTGTGTGCCCCGTCGTTTCTGTGGCAGTGTTTGGTCTGCCTTCGTGCGAATAAATTTAAACTTTGTGAATTTAGTTTACCTGAGTTGGTGGTGAACATGGCCCGCGAGTTTTGGTGATGGCAAGAGTGAAGGATATATATACTACTACTTGGCTTTAAAGCAATATTATCAGCTACCCACACCCACCTACATCCACCCACACCCACCTACACCCACCCACACCGATATACACTTATCCATACACAAACTCCAACCGGCGAATCACATCCATAAACATCAGTAATACTCACTCATCAATATAAACCACACACACACACACACACACAACCTCACCTCTCTACCCACCCATAACCCCCCAAAAAAACTTCCAACCCACTCATACAACCCCAACCCATACCCACATACCCATACCCCAACCTCCACCCACACATCCAGTGTACCAAGCCAATGAACAATGACGCAGTGGGGTACAATATAGCAACTTGTACTCTCTTACATGTAGGTAACAGCCATTGTATTATATTGGTGAGCTGCTTCTCTCTCTCTCTCTCTCACACACACGCGCTCACACACACATACAAACTCTTTCCCCATATCTTCCTGCTTATCCATCTCTTCCTTTATCAGTAAACGTTGGTGTGTGTGTGTGTGTGTGTGTGTGTGTGTGTGTGTGTGTGTGTGTGTGTGTGAGAGAGAGAGAGAGAGACTGTCACGTGTGTATGTATGTAAGTTGCATGAGCGTATGTCGTTAATTGTACGTTCGTGACTGCCTGTGTGTATTTTGTGGTGTGCGTGAGTCAGTGTGTATACCTAAGTGACCTCCGTGTGTGTGTGTGTGTGTGTGTGTGTGTGTGTGTGTGTGTGTGTGTGTGTGTGTGTGAGGAGGAGGATGAGGAGGAATAAAGAGAGACTGGAAGAGGAAGCAAAGAGGAAGAGAAATGAATAAATAGATGGTTACAGAGGAGGAGGAGGAGGAGGAGGAGGAGGGCCACAAAACAAAAGACTGAGGAGGAAGGAGGGGATGGATGGAGGGGCAGATAAAAGAGGAATAAGAGGAAGTATAAGAGTGAGAGAAGGAGGAGGAGGAGGAGGAGGGCAAAGGGATGGTCAAAGAGAATAGGACGGAGAAGGAGGAGGAGGAGGTTGAAAAGAGGAGGAAGAAAAGGAGAAGAGGACGAGATGAAGAGGAGGAGAAGAGGAAGAGGAGAGAAGTTTGCAGCAAGAAAGGTTTGAAGCACATCCCTGACCTCCTTAGCCTAGGAGAAAAAAAGAGAGTGAAATAGCTCTCTCTCTCTCTCTCTCTCTCTCTCTCTTGTATTTTATTATTACACACAAACACATTCTTAGAACATTACTTAAACTCTTACCCATATTCTCTCACCCCCACACACACACACCTCACCCACACACACACACACCTCACCCACACACACACACACCTCACCCCCACACACACACACACCTCACCCCCACACACACACACCTCACCCCACACAAGCACCCTCAAAAAAGAAAGAAAAAAAACTCTCTACTCTCAAAATCTTGCAAGGAGTAAAGTTTCCAAAGTAACACCATAAACCCAAAAATATCCAGGAAAATATATATAAGGTAAAATAAGTGAAAAAAAAGACAAAAACAAAAAGAAAAAAAAAATGGCTACGTATTTCGCTCACCAAGATATATATATTTCTTGGCTACTCCTTTTACCTTAACTTGGCCCAGATTTTCGTCTAGTTCATTTTATTTCGTCCTTTTTTTCTGTTTATATCATGTAACTGAGTGATGGAAAAAGGCGATGCTACGGCTCTACCTCCTTGCCATGGCACTTCTTCGTGACTAGCGTCGCGTTCTGGTTTTTATCTCTAGTTACAAGCCAGTATTTATTTGAGAGAGGGAGAGAGAGAGAGAGAGAGAGAGAGAGAGAGAGAGAGAGAGAGAGAGAGAATCTATACACGAAGAACTCTGAAGAAAATGCAGGTAATTGAAACTGTGGAGGTGGAGAGTTGGGAAGTGGAGGAACTGTAAGCAAAAAGTGGAGGTGGAGTTAATAGAGATGGGGGAGTAAGTGGAGGTACAGGCGAAAGTGGAGGAGTGGAGGAAGTGGAAGTGGAAGAAGTGGAGGAAGTGGGAGAGAAAGTGGAAGAAGTGGAGGAAGTGGCTGTTAAGTGATGGGGTTCAAGTCTGAGGAATGTGTAAGTGGAGGTGGGGGAAAGTGGATGAGGAGATGGAGAAAAGTGGAAGAGGAAGTAGAGGAACGTGGAAGAGGAAGTAGAGGAAAGTGGATGAGGACGTGGAGGAACGTGGAACAAAAAGTGGAGGAAAGTGGCTGAGGATGCGGAGGAAACTGGGAAAGTGGAGAAAAGTGGAAGAGAAGGTTGAGGAAGACAGACCAGAGGAAGTGGGGGAAAGTGGAAGAGCCAGAGGAGGTGGATGGATGTAGAAGTGGTGACGTAAGTGGAAGTGAAAGAGAAAGTGGAAGAATAAGTTTAAGTGGCGAGGTTTGTGTCTGAGAAATGTGAAGATGGATAAAAGTGGAAGAGATGGAAACAAGTGGAGAAGGAAAGTGGACAAGGTGGAGAAAAGTGATGGAGGTTTAAGAAAGTGGAAGAGGAGAAAAGTGGATGAGGTAGAGAGAAACGAAGGAGGTTTAAGAAAGTGGAAGAGAAGGAAAGTGGACGAGGTGGGGAAAAGTGGACGAGATGGAGGAAACTGGACGAGGTGGAGGCATGTGAAAGAGGTTTTGGAGAGTGGAAAGCTTCAGGATAAATTTAAAGGAAAGAAAATGGATCTGTACTTTGTTTTTGTTGATCTGGAGGAGGCCTTTGACAGAGTCCCTAGCGAGGTGGTGAAGTGGGCAATGAGAAAGCTTGGGTCGGGAGTGGCTGGTTAGAGTGGTTAAGGCTATGTATGTGGGTGCTCACTTCCTGACGAGGGTGAATGCATATTTGTGTGTTGAGTTTTCCGTTAATGTTGGTGTGCATCAGGGGTCAGTAGTGAGCCCCTTGTTGTTTATCTTGGTGCTTGAAGGCCTCTCACGTGACTTCAGAAATGGACTCCCATTGGAGATGTTTGCTCATGATTTGGTGTTGATTGCAGAGAGTGACAGGGAGGCGGAGGAAAGATTTAGGAAGTGGAGAGATGGTATGGGGCACTTGGACTTGTGAGTACATGCAGACAAAACAAAGGTGATGGTATCTAGGGCTGGTGGCGGTACTGTCAAAGAAGAGGAAGAGTGACCATGTGTGGTTTGCCACATGGGCGTGGGAAGTAATTCCATCTTGTGCAGTGTTTGTGATAAGTGGGTGCATACGAGATGTAGTGGTATTAGAGGCAGACTGCGAGATTATGATATATCGTGTGTGCGGTGTGTCAGGGATAGCGTGTGGAGACTGTCAGGCATGAAATGATTGATCCTGCTGGTGAGTCTCTTGAGTGTGTGGAAGAGTTTTGTTACTTGGGTGACATGTTACGAGCTGGTGATGGGGCTGGAGCAGCTCTGTGGCTAGAGTGAGGAGTGGTTGGAGGAAGTTCAGGGAGCTGTTGCCTCTCCTGACATTCAGAGAGCTCTCTCTCCGTGCTAAGGGATCTTTGTATGCAGCATGTGTGAGTGTAATGCTGTATGGTAATGAGACCTGGGCAGTAAAGGAAGAGGATATTCGTAGGCTCAAACGTACAAAAATGACAATGATTACGTGGATGTAAAGTGCGTCCTTGAATGCAAGGCCTGGGGGGGCTAGGTTTACGATCAAAGAGTTGAGAGGAAGGAAGGAACTGGAATGCATTGGTGTTGTGATGAGGAGGGGTAGACTGAGTTGGTCTGGGCATGTGGAGATGATGGTGGATGACAACTGGGTGCAGAAAGTGAAAAGTGCCAACGCTGGGGGAGGGGTTGCGTGATGCTGACCGAAAAAGACCCGGGAAGAGGTCATCCAGTGTGACCTCAGGGATATGGGACTGAATAGGAAGGCTGCCAGAGATTGAGATGCACGCAGAGCCGCCATTAGGTGACCAAAGCCGAAGCATGCGTGTTGGAGCTTTTATAAACAAAACGAAGAGAAGGAAAGAGAAGGAGGTTTAGGAGAGTGGAAGAGAAGAGAAGTGGACGAGGTGCAGAAAAGTGGAGGAGGAGGAGGTAAGTGTAAGATGAGGAAAGTGCCCGAGGTGGAGGGAAAAAAAAATGAGATCAGGGAAGTGAAAGTGGAAGAGTTAAGTGGAGTAAGAGGCTTTTAAGCGGCGGGGTTCGTGTCTAAGGCTCTACCCCGGCCAGGCAAACTTCAGAACAACTACAAAGACCAACAAAACAAACAACATTATCCATCCCTCCTTCTTCCCTTGTTATCACTATTTAATTATGTCTATTATTTATTTTGTTTATCTATTAGGATTTACTTTATTTAGGATTTACACACACACACACACACACACACACACACACATTTTTCTTCATTCTTTTCCTTTCTCATAATTTATTTCCTTTTTCCTCTCCTATTAAAAAATAAAAAAAATAAAACGAAAATAACGATACCACTTTTTTGTGCTGATAATGGACAAAAGCATAATTGTTGTGATAAACAGACCAAAGTATCTATCGGAACATTATGTATGTAATCTACTTACAAATTTCGCTGTAAGGTAATAGACGTAATAGGCACACGTGACTTACCTGCAAAAGATAAGGTATAATTAGTAAAAAAAAAAAAAAAAATCATTACTATTATTATTATTATTATATTATTACTATTATTTATAGTAGTATTACTTACAGGACTATATATAGCAGTAGTAGTAGTACTATTATTATTATCAGTAGTAGTAGTACAGCTGTAGTAGTAGTAGTAGTAGTAGTAATAATAATAATCATAGTAGTAGTTGTGGTAGCAGAGTTGCAGTAGTAGTATGGTTATCATTATTATTATTATTATTATTTATTATTACTAATTACATTATTATTATTATTATTATTATTATTATTGCTGCTGTTCGTAGTAGTAGTAGCAGTAGTAACAGTAATAGTAGTAGAAGTAGCAGTAGTAACAGTAGTAGAAGTAGTAGTAGCAGAAGTAGTAGCAGAATTGTTATCACTATTATTATTATTATTGTTATTATTAAAAATAAAAATAAATAATTTGGTTTTACGCCAGGTATCCCCGAAGGGCTAAGGTGCTGCCTCTGGGTTGTTCTGGTGCCAATATTGTTTCCCATGACTAGTTGTAGTTTTACACTATTGTTGCATATTACATATAAAGTTGTTTACTCATAATTAACAATGTGCAACGTAGTATGAATGATAAACAAACAAACGCCATTTCACTGTAAAGTGTGGCTTGGGATGGGACGCGCAATCAGACATCATCTTTTAATCAAAACCTAGAGTAAAGGAAGGCGATAGAGAGATATGAATTGTATATACCGTATGTTTAAGTCTTGGGGGAAATATTTACCTTGTTGGTATACTTTAATGTAATCAATGCTATTTTATTGAGGTGTATAATGTACATGGTATAGTTATGATGCTTCTATTCATGTATAAATCCCAGTTGTCTGTGGAGGTTTAGCACCTCTGATTTAGCTGACTCGGCGCCACACCCACAGGGGATGGCGGCCAGCTAGGGCAGAACGCACATATCATTTGAACGAGAGGGACGTATAACTCAGAGCTCTCCCTGTGTCGCAGTTGTATCTTTCTGTGGCCAATAAACAGAGATTTAACCTGCTCAGTTTCAGTTCACCTGAACACGCTACCTTCTAAGTTGCTTCAACAGGATTCTACACCGATTTCCCACCATCTCCAGTGAGTGAGAAGACGTTTTGGTGGAGTGTGTCAGCCGGAGGTGACTTCGACCAGGCGTAACGTTAACCTTGCTTGGAACTGTGAGGTCATGACTCAGCTGATATATAAATTGGTGATCAGCTGTGGGGTTCCAAGCTGATATAGTAGTGACCAGCTGAGGAATTCCTGCCAGCTAATACAGGGTAGAGGACTTTCGGACTGGAGCGTGTAGCATTTTATGACCGGATGCCCTTCCTGATGTCTACCAATGAACCTTGGGTGGATTCGATCCTCCGACCCTTCGGTCAGAGAGGAGCGCTATAACCCACTGAGCCATAGCTGCTACAATTATTATTATTATTATTATTTTTATTATTATTATTATTATCTGTAAAAGGTAGTCAACAGATTGCTTATGTGTACATTATTTCTACCCATATTCATTTTTGTATTGTTCGGTAAGTAACTAGCAAAAGCACTATTGCTAAACTTGGGGGTTAATTGGTGATGGGGTTACGGGCGATAATTGGAACGAATAGCCTCCTTTGTGCGCATGCGTGTGTGTGTGCTGCGTTCGGCCACTGCCCTAAGATCTGCCTCAAACAACACCTCGTAACTTGTTTACAACCGCTTTGTCTATTCATGCCATTGACATAGTGGGAATAGAATGTAGTGCATGGACAAAGTGGTAATTATAATTTCTGTCATGTCAGCCTTTTTGTGTCATGTATACTGGCTGGCCTCCACAATCTGGCCCGGCAACTTAGGTGGGATGTATTGGAGTTGGTGTCGGCTGCTTCGAGCCGGCCACGCCCTCCCCCTCTCTGTACCGCCACAACCACACATTCCACCGAACACTATCAAGGCACCTATTTTGATAAGGGATGGCTTATAATTTTGGAATCAATTGTTTGTATAATTAAAGTGTCTGGTGTAAATATTTTGTGAATACAAACTATTTTTATGAATGTGCCATTTCATTCTAAATCCCTTTTAGATAATTACTGAATATAGCTATTACTAGTAACATCATCTCACACCCCATGAAAAGAACAAAGGCAACAACAGAAGAGAAAATGAAACCTCCTTTACATTATTATCATCGTTATTCACTGACAACAAAGACAGCATTAAAAACACCTGAAGTAACTGGAACAAACAGCGAACACACACCCTCAATATAGAAAATAAATAAAGCAATGATATAAAGGACATTAGCTCTAAACACTGATTATGTAAATCTGTGTTTATCTTACTTGCCTAAACTGCGATTACCCTTAACAACAAGAAGCGGTGCCAAGGCACAGCAAACCCGTCCCCGGCAATCATTTTAGTGCTGACGTATAAACACAAGATATCTAGTCAAAGATGTCACATATCACATTTAGAGTAAATCGGGTAAAAACTGACTATATTATGCCTATTTGAAATTTTAGGTTCGACGCACCTGACACTGATCTCCCTACCGCTAACTGGGGGGTGAGGTGACCCCCCTGATATAATGAGGCATGTTTAGGATGAAGATAAGATGCACCTTTAGGTATTGGTTTCATGTCGATCTGAATTTAAAAGAAGTTACATCGAAGAAAAAAAAAAGCTTTTTACATTTTTTTGGCCTACAGCCTGGGCCTTGACCCCAAATTTAATCAGGTGATCAGAAGGACACAGCCCATCATCCCAGTAATTTTAGTCAAAATCGCACCAGTAGTTTTCACGTAAAGTTATTAACAGACAGACAAACGAACAAACAGACAAACCGAGTGAAAACAATACCCGTCCCCGAGCCCCTCCGGAGCGGGGACGGGTAATAATATAAAATACTATGAATCGCAAACCGCTGCCATTTCTTATAATCATCATCTTCATTAACATCATCATTATTGCTATTACTACCACCATCACCATCATCATCATAGTCATAATCACAATTACCACCACCACCACCACCACCATCATCACTATTGCTACTACCGCTACCACCATCACCATCATCATTATTACGACGACGACGACGACCACCACCACCACCATCATCACTATTGCTACTACCACTACCACCATCACCATCATCATTATTACGACGACGACGACCACCACCACCACCACCACCACCACTATTGCTACTACCACTACCACCATCACCATCATCATTATTACGACGACGACCACCACCACCACCACCACCATCATCACTGTTGCTACTACCGCTACCACCATCACCATCATCATTATTACGACGACGACGACGACCACCACCACCACCACCACCACCACCATCATCACTATTGCTACTACCACTACCACCATCACCATCATCATTATTACGACGACCACCACCACCACCACCACCACCACCATCATCATCACTATTGCTACTACCACTACCACCATCACCATCATCATTATTACGACGACGACGACCACCACCACCACCACCACCACCACCACCACCATCACTGTTGCTGCTACCACTACCACCATCACCATCATCATTATTACGACGACGACCACCTCCACCACCACCACCACCACCAATCATCATCATCATCATCAATCCTACACTGGTTCATGCCGTGGGTAGGATCCCGACACAAGAAATAAAAATAAAACTCATCATCATTACTACTACTACTACGATCCTTAAAAAATCCATCAAAAAATCCCCCAAGACACCCCATGAAATTATACAAAAAAAAATCCCCAAAAAAGGAAAAAAACATCCACAGAAAAAAACAACGAAAAAAGAAAATCCTAGTAAGAAAAATCCCCCAAAACAAGACTTCAAAAAAATAAATAAATAAATAAATAAAATACTCGTGAAGGAAAAACTCAAAAAATTCCAAACCACCAAAAAAAAAATAAAAAAAAAAATCCCGTCAAGAAAATCCTTAAAATATCAGTCAAAAAAGACAAGTTCCGCCTAAAAGACGCCTCTCTCTCTCTCTCTCTCTCTCTCTCTCTCTCTCTCTCTCTCTCTCAACGTCTGAGTGGATAGGTTTTATATACTGTACACTCTGGGGAATTGAGAGAGAGAGAGAGAGAGAGAGAGAGAGAGAGAGAGAGAGAGACTGACTAGTGCAGTCTGTGTCTGTGCTCTACTGTGTGTGTGTGTGTGTGTGTGTGTGTGTGTGTGTGTGTGTGTGTGTGTGTGTGTGTGTGTGTGTGTGTGTGTGTGTGTGTGTTCCCCCCCACACACACTCTAGGGAGCCCTCACTCACTCGACACACGCACACCAGCCACACACTCCGGGAGGGGGGTGAAGGGAGGGAGGGAGGAGGAGGGAGTACAAAGGAAAGGAAAGCAAACAGCAACAGACCTTATGGTCTGAGGGAGGATTTGGGGGAGAGGAAGAAGGAGGGAGAGAGGGGGAGGGGAGAGGGAGAGAGGGGGGAAAGGGAGAGGAAGAAAGTGGGAGGAAGGGAGAGGGAGAAAGTGGGAGGAAGGGAGAGGGAGAAAGGGAGGGGGAAGAAAGAGAGAGAAAGTGGGAGGGAGAAAGTGGGAGGGAGAAAGTGGGAGGGAGAAAGAGGGGGGAAAGGGGACGGGAGAGGGTGGAGGAAAGGGTGGAGGATGGAAAAAGGGGGAGGAAGGAAGGGGGAAGAGGGAGGAGGAGAAAAAGTGGACCAGGAGGTAAGGCGGAATGAAGGTGTGGAGGAGAAGACGGAGGAGGAACATGGGGAGGGGGAATGAAAGCGAGGGAGAGAGAGGAAGCGAGGGAACTGGAAGGAAAGGAGTAGGAAGAAGAAAAGGAGGGAGGAAGAGGAAAAGGAGGGAGGAAGAGGAAAAGGAGGGAGGAAGAGGAAAAGGAGGGAGGAAGAGGAGGGAGGAAGAGGAGGGAGGAAGAGGAAAAGGAGGGAGGAAGAGGAAAAGGAGGGAGGAAGAGGAAGAGGAAAAGGAGGGAGGAAGAGGAAGAGGAAATGGAGGGAGGAAGAGGAAGAGGAAAAGGAGGGAGGAAGAGGAAAAGGAGGGAGGAAGAGGAAAAGGAGGGAGGAAGAGGAAGAGGAAATGGAGGGAGGAAGAGGAAAAGGAGGGAGGAAGAGGAAGAGGAAAAGGAGGGAGGAAGAGGAAAAGGAGGGAGGAAGACGAAAAGAAGGGAGGAAGAGGAAAAGGAGGGAGGAAGAGGAAAAGGAGGAGGAAGACGAAAAGAAGGGAGGAAGAGGAAAAGGAGGAGGAAGACGAATAGGAGGGAGGAGGAAGAAGAGGGAGTAGGGGACAGGAAGGAAAGCTTTGGGGAGACTTTTCCGACTAAGAGGGTAAAATGTACTCCTTGTGAACCTCTACCACTGGAGGCGACATTACTAACCAGTAAGGAAAAATAGTCTATAGGAAGCAAGATAGAAACAAATAAAAACAAAACAAAACAAAAAAAACAAATATGGACGTCCACGGGGTTAAAGGATTAGGAAAAGGTGTCAGAATTAAAGATATCTCTATTCTCTCTCTCTCTCTCTCTCTCTCTCTCTCTCTCTCCATCCCATTCTCCTCCCCCCTCCAGTAACAACCTCTCCCTTAATTCCAGCTTAGACCAGTCTCTCTCTCCTCCCATGAATTTCTCTCTCCTTTCCTCCAATCTCTCCTTCTTCTCTCTTTTCCTTCATTTTCTCTTTTTTCTCTCTCTTCCTCCTTTCACCTTTCCATTTCATAATTAATTTTATCCCAACTTCTTTCACTCTCTTTCCTTCCAATCCTCCTCTTTCTCTCTCTCTCTCTCTCTCTCTCTCTCAAATTGCACTGTGTAGTCCTCATCGCAGTCCTGGTGTCATTTTCTGCTTGCCAAATAACCGTGCTTTTTAAGTGTGTGTGTGTGTGTGTGTGTGTGTGTGTGTGTGTGTGTGTGTGTGTGTGTGTGTGTGTGAGTGTGTGTGTGTGTGTGTGTGTGTAAGTTAAAATGCATGACCTATGGAAACGTAGAGGTCAATGAAGGCTGTATTGAACCCCTACACACACACACACACACACACACACACACACACCGAGGGTCGTACAAAGAGTCTTGGGTGATGGTGTGTACATACGAGGTGTACATAAAGAAAAGTGCACATGACCTACTTACGTACAGAGACGGACGCGTTAATGGTGCCATATGTCACAGTACACACACACACACACGCACACACACACACACAGCTATACATACATAAAACACAGATACACAGCTATACATACATACATACATACACATCACACACACACACACACACACACTCTCTCCTTTTTTCCCCTTCACTCTATTTCCTTTTCCCCTCTTCTTCCCCCCTTTCCCCCCTCCCCCTCCCTCACCTCCCCTTCCCTTTTCCCCTCTTCTTCCCCCCTTTCTCCCCTCCCCTTCCCCTCCCTCCCCTTCCCTTTTCCCCTCTTCTTCCCCCCTTTCTCCCCTCCTCATCCCCCTTTGCTCCCCTCCCAATCCCTCTCCCTATCCTTCCCTTTTTTATACCACAGTCATTCAATCTTATGGTCATTTCCTCCTTTTCTCCCCTCTTACCTATTTCTTCCCTCCACTACCCTTCTTCCTCTCTTCACTATCCCGTCTCTCCCATTTCCCCTTCCTTCTTCCTCACCTCTACCTCTTCCCCTCATCCCCTTGTCTCTCTTTCCCCTTCTTTATTTTCCCCTTCACTTCTTCCCTCTTTCCCCCCCTCTCTCTCTCCTCTCTCCTTTCCCTTTTCCCCTCTTTCCCCTAACCTCCCTCTCTCCCCTCGTCCCCTCCCCTTCTCCCTCTTTCAATTTCCCACCCCCTCTCCCCTCTTTACATCCCACTCTCCCCTCTCTCACTCCCCTCCCCTCTTTCCCCTCCCTCTCTCCCCTCTTTATGGTCATTCAGTGTCTTATGGCCATTTGACCCTTTTCTGACCCCTTTTATGACACCATTTCCCCTCTTTACTTGCCTACTCTTTCCCCTTTTTCCTGTTTCCCCCCTTTCCCTTTCCCCTCTCGTTTCTCCCTCTTTCTCTTCCCCTCTTAGTTTCTCCCTCTTTCTCTCCCCCCCCCTCGTTTCTCCACTTTCTTCTCCTCATCTTTGCTCCCCTCACCCCTCATCTTTCCCATTTCCAACCTCTTCTCTCCTCTCTCCCCCTTTCTCTATCACCTCTTCTTCTCTCTTCCCCTCTCCTCTCTTCGTTTTCCCTTCCTCCCCACCATCTTTCTCCTCTTGCCTTTCTCCCCTCTCCTCCTACTCCTCCTCTTCATTTCCCTCACCTTACCCCGATCTTTTCTTACCCCTTCTCTCCCTTTTCCCTCCCCTCTCCTCCTCCTACTTTCCCTTTCCCTCTCCTTCACTCTCTCTCTCTTCTCCCCTTCCCCTCTCCCCCCTTTTCTCTCCTTCTTACGTATCTGTTTCCCCTTTTCTTTGTCTATTCTGACCATTTTACTTGCTCTTCCCTCACCTCCTCCTCTTTTCCCCTCTTCTCTCTTTTCTACCCCCACCCCTCTCTCCCTCCTTCCCCTACCTCTCTTCTCAGTCGTCTCTTTCCTTTTCCCTTCTTCCTTTTCTCATTCCCCTCCCCCCTCTCCCTCCTTCCCCTTCCCTTCCCGCTCCTTCCTTTTCCCATTCTCCCTCCCCTCTTTCCCTCCTTCCCCCTTCTCCCCTACCTCTCTTCTCAGTCCTCCCTCCCCTTCCCCTTTTTCCCATTCCCTCCGCTCTCTCCCTCCTTCCCCTTCCCTTCTTCCTTTTCCCATTCCCTTCCCCTCTCTCCCTCCCCTCCATTCTCTCCCTCCATCCCTTCCCCTCTCTCCCTCCATCCTTTCCCCCCTCTCTCCCTCCTTCCCTCTCCCCTCTCTCCCTCCTTCCCCTTCCCTTCCCTCCCTTCTTCCCTCCCTCCCTCCATCCCCTTTCCCTTTGTCCCTACTTTCCCCCTCCCCCCTCTCTCTCTCCTTTTCCCTTCCCTCTCCCTCCACCCTCTTCCCTTTCCTCCTCTTCCCTCCCTCCCTCTCCTCCCCTTTTCCCGGTCACTCAGTGTCATATATAAACCCTTTTTTCCCCCTCTCTAAAGTCACTATTTCCCCTCTTATTTTTTTTTTCCATTGTTCTTAGTCACATTCATCTTCCTTTTTTCTTGTCATGTTACTTTAACTCTCTCTCTCTCTCTCTCTCTCTCTCTCTCTCTCTCTCTGTTTTTTTTGTTTTTTTGTTTTTTCCTTTGACTTTCTGTGCCTGTCCACTTTTTTCTTTTAAATCGTTTATTATGTTTTTCTTATTGTTTTTCCTTGACTCGTTTATCTTTCTTTTTTTATCTTTAACTTTTTCTTTTTCTCTTGCCACTTCTCTCTTTTCTTTATTTTCCTTTTGACTTCTCTTTTTTGGACTTTCCTTCTCTCTTTCTTTTGATTTCTTTCTTTTCCTCCTTTACATTTCCTCTTTTTTCTCTCTTGACTTTATTTCTCTCCCTCTCTTTTCTTTTTTCCCCTTGACATTCTCTTTTCTGGCGTTCTTACTCCCTCTCATTCTTTACTTCCTTCTTTCCCGCTGACTTTTTTCCCCCTCCCCCCTCCCCCTCCAGCCCTGGCGTTCATCTGACCACTAAGCTTCTCCTCTAGTTACCCATTAAACCCGAGACGATCCCCCGTTTTCTTTTATTTTCTCTTTTTTTCGCTCCGTTCTCTCTTTACTCCCGGAATTATCTTTATTTTCAACTATATTTGGGTTATTTATGAGGCAGATTATTTTCATTTTCCATTTGCCGTCCTCTCGTGGGTGTAACTATAATTTTCTTTCTCATATTCTCTCGTATTTCGTTTTTTGTAATGTTTTTCTTCTGTGGGTCGATCTTAATTTTCTGTATATGACTTTTTTAGCATATTCAGTTTCTTCCTATTTCTCTCTCTCTCTCTCTCTCTCTCTCTCTCTCTCTCTCTCTCTCTCGTCATATTCTAGACACTTTTTTTCCCTTTTCTCTCTCCCTTTTTTCTCTATCCCTCCGTTTGCCTCTCTTCATCTCAATTTCTCTCTCTCTCCCTCTCTCTCTCCAAACCTTTCCTCCCCCTCCTCTCCCCAACCTTTCCCTCCCCTATAAAACGTGTTCAGATCCCCAATAACGTCAGCACTATAATATCCCCTCCCCTCCCCTCTCCCTTTACCCTCCCCTCCTCCTGCCTCTTCTACTATTTTCTCTACCCTCACCCTTACCCTCCCCCCCTCTCTCTCTCTCGTGTGTGTGTGTGTGTGTGTGTGTGTGTGTGTGTGTGTGTGTGTGTGTGTGTGTGTGTGTGTGTGTCATAAATGGTCTGGGCTAAACCATTTGGCTTGTCACTCAGTGTAAAGTTACAAGAATGTAACATAACTCGGTTGAGTGGATGATGGGTGCACACGTGTTACATTATTAATAATAATAATAATAATAACAACTGTGAGTGTCTAACAACGCTGCCCAAGTTCAGCTCAGCTCCAGGTTAATAAGAGGAAACCCTAAGAGAGAGAGAGAGAGAGAGAGAGAGAGAGAGAGAGAGAGAGAGAGAGAGAGAGAGAGAGAGAAACGGGTTTATCTAATATATTCACAATTCACAACTAGTATGGCGGGGCAAGAGGACTGTGAACAAGCACTACTGGAGATGACCTTCACTTAATTAAAAGGGAGAGGGAAATAGACCCGTATTCCTTCTTTATTAGTAGCCAGGGGACAGTCGAGCGTGGTAGTGTAGGCAGGAACCCGCTGCTCTCTGCCTCACTACGCTCCGCCGCCAATGAAGCCCGCTCGACCCACCAATTCGAACCCCCGAATCAATGCAGGAGAGGTTCGGGAGGAAGCTGGGTTTCCCCCCCTTAGAATTATAACAACAAGAGCTATTTTCGTTGATCAGTATATGCATCAGATCCCAAACGCATTAATACCACACACACACACACACACACGCCAGCACACCCAAACATCCACACTGCACCGATAAACAGTGACCCTAACCCCTGTGATACTGACCTCTGACCTTTGACCCCTGACCTTATCAACGTAATCACCCTCCAGACAGCACACCGTTATCTTAATCTTGCATGCATACTCCTAAATTACACCCACACCCACACTCACCCACCCACACCCACACCCACATGAACACACACTTCTCTCCACACATAGATACACCCCACACACACACACATGCAGTCCTACACACACACAGTCCCACACCTCCCCACACATACACATAGACCCACACATCTCCATACATACACACCCACACACACCTCCCCACCCCACACTGACACATATACATCCCCCCCAAACTCTCTCTCTCTCTCACACACACACACACACACACACACACACACACACACACACACACACACACACACACACATGGACCCACATCCCTCTTCCCACACATATAAACACACACGCACAGCCCCCCCCCCCACACATATATACACACCACACTCATACACATCCACATCTCCCCCCCCCCCGCACACACCCATACACACCCACATATCCCCCCCCCGCACAAACACACACACACCTGAATCTTAACTCCCTTATCTATTTTATCACGGGGGTCACTAAGGATAAGGTGGAGGGGGGGACGGGGGCAGAAATGACTCCTTATATGAGGATGTTCTGCATTTCTATATTGCTATTTCCAGACAATTTATTCATGGGACGATTAGCCAAGGTGCTCATGTCCGTAACTTAAGCCTTTGAGCTTGTGTTGGGTTATTCGCCTCCTACCCTGAGATGCAAGGCCACTGCATCATCCAGGTTACCCGCCCAACGTGTTAGCTACAACAGGTCGGATGGGTGGATGGACTGGCGGAGTGGACAGGGTGGGTGGGGTGAAGGGAGAGGGGTGGCAGGTGGGTGGGTGGGTAATGGGAAGAGAGGTCCATGGTAGGAACAGGTCCAAGGGGAATAAACCACTGGGGAAATGGGTCCAAGGGGGAACATAGGTTTAATGGGTAAAGGTAATTCAGACTCCCAGGTAATGCAGGTATATACAATCATGGGGTTTTACCTGGGCATCGCCGGATACCCCTGCTAGTTAGGTATATAAGTACGTCTTCATAAAGTGTGCTTCTGTACTTACAATTTTCATAGTACGGCACGAGAAGAACACGACTTACCTGAAAAGATAATATTTATAATTAATAAGAAGAAAAGTTACTACATTAAACAAGTGTATAATTCCTAATGAAAGAAAAATACTACTACTACAACAATTATTATTATTATTATTATTATTATTATTATTATTATTATTATTATGCCCAATGCCATTATTATTCACAGTACAACCAACCCCCAGGCTTAAATAATGACTCAATTACTTATACCAGACACTCATAGCATTATTTTAATTAAGTTACACACACACACACACACACACACAGCCTCATTTACTTAGTAACACGTTCCATAATTCTCTCTCTCTCTCTCTCTCAACACACACCCACACCCACACACCCACACACACACACACACCCACACACCCACCCACACACACACACACAATGACAATAATGTCTTCAGATCTTTGACAGAAGTGTGTGTGTGTGTGTGTGTGTGTGTGTGTGTGTGTGTGTGTGTGTGTGTGTGTGTGTGTGTGTAAATGAGCAGTGAAAGACTATCACAATAATATTTATATCATTATTTAATAATTAAACATAGAAATATACAAACATGAGAGAGAGAGAGAGAGAGAGAGAGAGAGAGAGAGAAATCTACGGGATCTACACACACCTTTTTACGACAAAATTTTCAATAATTGCGAACAATCTATTTTATTATTATTATTACTATTATTATTATTATTATTATTATCAGTAGTAGTAGTAGTAGTAGTAGTAGTAGTAGTAGTAGTACCGGGTAGTAGTAGTAGTAGTAGTAGTAGTAGTAGCAGTAGTAGTAGTAGTGGTGGTGCTGGTGGTGGTGAAGAGAAGAAAGGAGAGGAGAGGAGTGGAGATAAGAAGAGAGGAGAAGAGAGGAAAGGAGAGGAGAGAGAAATAAGAAGTGAAGGGAGGACAAGAGGGGGGGGGGAGGATACAGAGAAAGGAAATGAAATGAGTGAGAAGGAAAGGGAGGAGTAGAGAGGGAGGAGGGAAGAGGGGATAAGAAGGGAAGGGAAGAAAGGAGAGAGGGAAGGGGGAGAAAGAGGGAGAGAGGTAAGGGGAGATGAGAGGGTGAGCAGGGATGGGGGGAAAGGGTACAGGTAATATGGAGGGAGGAATAAGAAGTTGAGGAGAGAGAGGGAGAGGAGAGAGACAGGGAGAGCAGGGGAGAGAAGGGGAAGAGGGGAGAGGAGGGGGGAGTGGCGTGGCATCTGGCCATTTTCCTGCCTTGCCTGCGATAAAGTGGAGATTCATGATGTTAATGTTCCTTACTCCCCTCTCCCCTCCCCTTTACCCTCACCCTCTCCCCTCCCCTTTACCCTCTTACCCTCCTTTCTCCCTTCCCCTCTCCAATCGTACCTTCCTCTCTCTCTTCTCCACAATCTCTCTTCCACATTCCTTACTCCCCTGCCCTTTCCCCCTCTATCCTTTCCTTCCTCTTTTTCCCTTCCCCTCATTTTCCTCCACCATCCCTCTTCTACTTCCTCACCTTCCCCTCTCAATGTTCTTACCTTTCCTCTCCTTCCTATCCACTCTCCCTCCTACTGTACTTACCTTTACCTTTCGTCTCCCTTCCCCTCTTCCCTTTCCTTTACACCCTCCCTCTCTCCTCCTAACTTCCCTCCCCTCCTTTCCTTCCTCCTCTTTCCACCACATTTTTCCTCTCACTCTCTCTCTCACCTCACCTTCTCCTCCCCTCCCTTTCCCTTCCATTTTACATTCTCCCGTCCCATACCTATCCTCTCTCTCTCAATCCCCTACATCTTCCTTCCCCATTTACCCATCATTAATTCCCTTACCTCACTGATCCTGTCCAAACTCTCTCTCTCTCTCTCTCTCTCTCTCTCTCTCTCTCTCTCTCTCTCACTTCCTCTTCCTCCCTGTCACACTCACTCTTTATTCTCTCCACCATAACTTTTTCAATTTCAGTTTCAATCTCTTCTCTCAATCTTTTCTTCCCTCTTACTCCAGGTTGGATTTTCCTTTGGTTTTTGCCCTATTTTGGTGTCTACCTTTTTCCATATTATTTTTTCTTAATAGTTCCCCTCTGTCTATCACGACTGATTATATATATAGAAATTGTACCTCCATTCTCTCTCTCTCTCTCTCTGTTTACTATCTTAACACAAACTTTTAATTCTCACAGTATCTCCTGTTTTTTCTCCTCTAACCTTTTTTTCTTTAATTCTTACAAGCTTGCTTTCTATATCCATCTTATCACGTGTTTTCTCACACAAGAGAACATGTTTTTTTTTGTTTTTTTCACATCAGAAAGAGCACGTTCACAAAAGAAAGAGTTTTGTTCACAACAGAAAGAGCACGCGTTTTGTTTACATCCGAAAGAGCACGTAGTTTTTGTTTACATCCGAAAGAGCACGTAGTTTTTGTTTACTTCCGAAAGAGCACGTAGTTTTTGTTTACTTCCGAAAGAGCACGTGCTTTTATTTACATCCGAATGAACACGTGTTTTGTATTGACGTCCGAAGCAGCATGTGTTTCGTATTTACGTCCGAAGCAGCACATGTTTCGTATTTACGTCCGAAAGAGCACGTGTTTTGTTTACATCTGAAAGAGCACGTGTTTTGTATTTACGTCCGAAAGAGCACGTGTTTTGTTTACATCTGAAAGAGCACGCGTTTTGTTTACATCTTAAAGAGCACGTGTTTTGTTTACATCTGAAAGAGCACGTGTTTTGTATTTACGTCCGAAAGAGCACGTGTTTTATATTTACGTCCGAAAGAGAACGTGTTTTGTATTTACGTCCGAAAGAGCACGTGTTTTGTTTACATCTGAAAGAGCACGTGTTTTGTGTTTACATCTGAAAGAGCACGTGTTTTGTTTACATCTGAAAGAGCACGTGTTTTGTATTTACGTCCGAAAGAGCACGTGTTTTGTTTACATCTGAAGGAGCACGTGTTTTGTATTTACGTCCGAAAGAGCACGTGTTTTGTTTACATCTGAAGGAGCACGTGTTTTGTATTTACGTCCGAAAGAGCACGTGTTTTGTTTACATCTGAAAGAGCACGTGTTTTGTTTACATCTTAAAGAGCACGTGTTTTGTTTACATCTGAAAGAGCACGTGTTTTGTTTACATCTTAAAGAGCACGTGTTTTGCATTTACGTCAGAAAGAGCACGTGTTTTGTTTACATCCGAAAGAAGTGCATAGTATTTTTATTAAAGCACGGATTTCAGTTTTCTGTAAAACCCCAATGGCATTTTTTTTTTTTTTTTACATCCTTGAGCATTTTTTCATTATTTTTCCTCTCCCTTTCATTCTTTCATTTCTTTTTCTTTTCCTTTTTTTTTTTTTTTTTGACCAGCGCGACTGAAAGGGTGAATTCTCGCGTCTGTTTCCGCCATGAGTTCCCTTGACGGAATCATGATATAAACTGGATCCTTATTCTCATTTATTCTCATCCCACATTTCCTGATATAACCTAAGGGAAGCCAGATCTCTTCACCCCGAGGACCTGGGTTTATTTTTCCATCAGCAGTCGACTTTATTCAACTTCTGGATCAACGTCTTCGTAAAAACACACTATCTTCATTTCTACTTTTTTTTTATTTATTTATTTTCATCTTAACCTCATTTCATTTTCATAATTTATACATTTTCCATATTTCCTTATTTTTTTACATTTCCTTCATTTTTATATCTTAATTCTTACATTTCTTTCATTTCCGTATCTTCATTTTTATCATATCTTCTTAATTCTTACATTTCCTTCATTTTCATATCTTCATTGGTATATCTTCTTAATTCTTACATTTCCTTCACTTTCATATCTTCATTGGTATCATATCTTCTTAATTCTTATATTTCTTTCATTTCCGTATCTTCAGTTTTATCATATCTTCTTAATTCTTACATTTCTTTCATTTTCGTATCTTCATTGTTATCATATCTTCTTAATTCTTACATTTCCTTCACTTTCATATTTTCATTTTATTCATTTTGTCATATTCATTCATTTTTGCCATATTTTTTCAGTCACATATTTCACTCATTATACCAACTCTTCCTCATTTGCATCATATCCTCATCTTTACATATTCATATTCACCAAACAAATCCTCTTTTAATTACTCCACCAAAACAACGACTTCGTTCAAATTCATTCTGATATTACATGATTTTATTTAGTCTCTCGGGTGTAAATCAAGAACACGTCCTTAAAGGTTACCGAATAAATGGATAAATAAATACACGTGAATTCTTGGTTATAAGGTAAAACCACGAACTACAGAAATGGCGTGTGTGTGTGTGTGTGTGTGTGTGTGTGTGTGTGTGTGTGTGTGTGTGTGTGTGTGTGTGTGTGTGTGTGTGTGTGTGTGTGTGTTTTCTTCCCCCCCCCTCTCTCTGCCGACACAAAAATCCTCAGGGCCATATATTTTTGGTACACTCAAAACGTGTACATATGCACAAAAAATGGAAAATGACAAGAAAAACTCCACGACAGAGAGAGAGAGAGAGAGAGATGGAAAACAGCAAGAAACAGGTACGAGAGAGAGAGAGAGAGAGAGAGAGAGAGAGAGAGAGAGAGAGAGAGAGAGAGAGAGAGAGAGAGAGAGAGAGAGAGAGAGAGAGAGAGAGAGAGAGAGAGAGAGAGAGAGAAAGAGAGAGATGGAAAATAGCAAGAAACAGGTACGAGAGAGAGAGAGAGAGAGACACACACACACACACATACACACACACACACACACACAGACACACACAGACACACACACACAGAGTATATACCTCAATGGAACATAACTCATAGGAAAAAAACAATGATAAACGGTCCACAGAAAAAATAAAAAAGTTAAGAAAATACCTTCTAATAATACCCATTAAAAAAAAAGAAAAAAAAGATGAGATACTAAAACATGTAATGGCAAAAAAGGGCCAGACAGGAAAAAAAAAATGAATAACCAGGGACTCACAGGGGGCATACCTCCGCCAATGCCACTGCCGCTAAAAGGGATCCGGATTCGTGGAGATAGTGTGTGGAATACATACGTTCCGGATTCGACCCAAAATTTAATCCACTGCTCCTCGACCCATGGCCCACTCTTCCACAAAATTATATTGAAGACTTTTGGAGATATCGAGTGGACAAACAAACAAACAGACAAACAAGGGTGAATAAAATAACCTCCTGAAACTTTGTTGGAGGAGGTAAAATGTGGAAATAAATCGATCGTACACACACACACACACACACACACACACACACACACACGTTTAACCCTTCTCAATGCTATACAAATAAATCTACTAACACTTGAAGCAGATAATTTTCTTCACCAAATTCATGAGAGAGAGAGAGAGAGAGAGAGAGAGAGAGAGAGAGAGAGAGAGAGAGAGAGAGAGGAGGGAATAAGCTAAAAAAAGATAAATGACATTGTACATAAGGTTACAGGAAGAGAAAGAAGATCAAAGAAAAGGAGTCAAGTGGAAGGGAAGGGAAGGGGAGGGAAGGGGAGAGGGGAGGGGAGGAGAGGGGTGGGGGAGATGGGCGCGGGGATAGAGAAGGGGAAAGAAGAAGGGAGGGGAGGGAAGCAGGAGAGGGGATAGGGAAGGGGAAAGAAGAGGGGATAGGGAGGGGAATGAGAACGGGATGGAAGAAAAGAAGGGGGGTTGGGAAAGATGGGAGGGGAGAGCAGTGGGGAACGTGATAGGAGGGGGAAGGGGAGGAGAAGGGAGGAAGAGTCTAGGGAGAAGAGTAGGGAGGTGATAACGAAGGAAGACGAGGGGAGAAGGAAAGATGATGTGAGGGGAAGGGGAGGTGAGGGGGAGAGGAGAGGTAAGGGAGGGAAAGGGGATGAGAAGGGGAAGAGAACACGAAGGGGAGGGGGAGAAGAGGGAAGGAGAAATGACAAGGGACTGATGAGGGGAGGAGAGAAGATGGGAGAGAGGTAAGGAGAGGTGAGAGGGGAAGTTAGGAGACAAATGGGAGAGGAGGGGAGGGGAAAGGAGATGAGGGAAAGAGGGGAGGGGTGAGGGGTGAGGAAGAGGGGAAGTGAGGAGAAAGGGTAATGTGTCTTATATATATATTTAGTTTCCTTTCTCTCCCCTCAGCTCCCCCCCGCCGCTCTCTCTCTCTCTCTCTCTCTCTCAGCATTCAGGCCGGACCACCTCGCTAGGACCGCAGTGTCTGTGTGGTCTATGTATCTACTTATCAAACTCACTTTTTTGTATTCCTCTTTCAACAAACCATTATTATATCCTCTTCCTCCTCCTCTTCTCTTCACTCCTCCTCCTCTTCCTCTTCCTCCTTTATCTTCTTCCTCTTTTTCTTCTTCCTTCTCCTCCTCCTCTTCCTCTTCATCACCTTTATTCTCTCCTCTGCGCCCTCTTCTTCCTTCCGTCCTCTTCCCTTTAACTTCTCCTCCCCCTCTCTCAAATCTCTCTCTTTCCTCCGTTCCTCCATTCTTTTCTCTCACATTTCAATCTCTCTCCTCTTCGTAACCTCTCTTTCTCTCTATTTCCATCTCTCTCTCTCTCTCTCTCGCTCTCTCTCTTCTCACCTTGTTACTTAGATGCGGAAACACTTTTTAAGATTCCCTGTGTCCTAACTGTGTGTGTGTGTGTGTGTGTGTGTGTGTGTGTGTGTGTGTGTGTGTGTGTGTGTGTGTGTGTGTGTGTGTGTGTGTGTGTGTGTGTGTGTGTAGAAAAGAAGGAAGAACCAAAGGCCTGAAACCCGCAATGTTGTTCCCTGAGAGAGAGAGAGAGAGAGAGAGAGAAATTCACGATCCGTTCATTTCGAGATGCCTGGACACACTGCGTTTAAAAGACTGTAGATCATAGGCAGAAGGAAATACATAGGGAGACAGTTCCAGAGTTGACCTGTTGCATACATAAAGGACTGGGAGTATCGGTTAACTCTTGCATTAGAGAGCTGGACAGAAAAGTGGTGAGAATGTAGTGCCAGTCGGGTGTTACGTGCCCGCCGTCATGCGGAAGGAGCGGAAAGAGAGAGTTCAGCAGAGCACAGTAAGATTTCAGATATTCCTCCCCCTCTTCCAATTACTGTCTAAAATGATTCTGTCTTCCCTTTTCCCGTTTGTCTCAGCTATCGTACACACACACACACACACACCAGAGTTAGGAAGTCTTCAAGAAACGTGACTTCCTCTCTCTCGCTCTCCACCACACTCTTTTATGGTCACACACTCTTTACCCTCTGTCCTCTCTCTTCTCCTACTTCCTCTCTTTCTTTCCTTCCAGTTCCTTCCATCTCTCTACCTCCTTCTTCCTACACTCTTTACCTTTCTTCTCTGTCTCTCTTCCTACTTCCTCTCCTTCCCCTTCTTCCTGTCTCCTCCACCTCCTCCTATTTCATGCATTCATTACCTTACTTCCCCTCTCTCTCTCTCTCTCATCGTTGCTTCCTCATTCCTTCTCATACGACACCCACTCCCTTCCTCCTCCTTCCTCTTGTTTCCTCCTCCCAGTGTTCAGTACAGGAACACACACACACACACACACACACACACACACACACACACACACACACACACACACACACACACACACTTTACAGCGAGTTAGGAAGGAAGGTTTAGTGAAAGGACTTCCTCTCTCTTTACCACACTTCTTCACGGTTGCAACTCACGCACTCTTGGTTAAATGCTTCTCTCTGTCAGACTCTCTCTATCTCTCTCTCTCGTACCTCCTCTGCATCCCCTTCCTCCTCCTCTCCCAAATCTGTCTACCTCCTTTTATCTTATACTCTTTGCATCGGAGCAGAACCAGAAATAACTCAGTAAGGATATATAGAACCAGAAATAAATCAGTTAGGAAGAGGTGTTAGTGAGCTTTCTAACCCCACGCGAGCACCACCCTTGGCCTTGGGATAAACGATATTCCTGTAAAATATTCGCTGCTCTAAGGTGAAAATGAGACAAAAGTTTATGTACACTAATTCTTTAAGCCTTTGAGATGCTTGGCTCCTTCCTACAGGCCACACCTCTCATACCTATAGGCTTCACTTGATAAACACAAACATATTTATATAAACACACACAAACATATAGCTTCACTTGATAAACATATACACACATAAACACACACACAAACACACTTACAGGCTTCACTTGATAAACACACACACACATAAACACATTTATAGGCTTCACTTGATAAACATAAACATATACACACTTATATACTGTAAACACACTTATAGGCTTCACTTGATAAACACACACACACATAAACACATTTATAGGCTTCACTTGATAAACATAAACATATACACACTTATATACTGTAAACACACTTATAGGCTTCACTTGATAAACACACACACACATAAACACATTTATAGGCTTCACTTGATAAACATAAACGTATACACACTTATATAAACACACACACACACACACACTTATGCTTACTGGCTTCCCTTGATAAACACAAACATATACACTTATATAAACACATACACACATAAATACACTTATAGGCTTCACCTGATAAACATATACACACTTATATAAACACATACACACATAAATGCACAGGCCTATGGATACACAAGCACATACATATATATACATACATACAAACATGGACATATTCATACACAAGTACATACATAAATACACATAGCCTACATACATACATACATTCACAGAGAAACATACAAACACGTGCATACATATAAACACATACACACACACACACACCACCGTCCCACCCACACACCCAATAAACTTCACCAACTGGACAGATAAAAAACCCCAATAAATAACTAAATAACTTAATAAAGAGGGCAGGGGCATTCTCTCCCCCCTGTACGTGGACGGCAGCCAAGGACGAAACGGACGGCCTAAATTATCTTACGCCAAATTATCTTCGTAAGTTGGTCTATCTTGCCCAATACTTGTCTTAGGAAGATTCTGATGTCAGGTTAGGTTGCTGTGGGTTAGGGTGGTGGTGGTGGTGGTGGTGGTGGAGATGATGATGATGATGATGATGATGAGGAGGAGGAGGAGGAGGTGGTGGTGGTGGTGGTGGAGATGATGATGATGATGATGATGATGATGATGATGATGAGGAGGAGGAGGAGGAGGAGGAGGTGGTGGTGGTGGTGGTGGTGGTGGTGGTGGTGGTGGTGGTGGTGGAGATGATGATGATGATGATGATGATGATGATGATGATGATGATGATGATGATGGGCTATTTTATTATCTTCCTTAGTTTCTTTTTTTTTTTTTTTTGAGTGAAGGGGGGGGGGCTGCTCATCTCAAGGAAGCCAACAATAACCAGCTGTCAGGTGGCCACTGAGATGCAATAGATAAATAGATAGATAGACGGATGGAAGGAGGGCTAAACATCGGTAGATATAGATAAATAGATAGACAGATAGACGGATGGAAAGATAGTTAAGCATGGATAGATTGGGATACATAGATAGACAGATTGATAGACAGACAGACAGACATATAGATAGATAGATACAAGACAGACCGACATAGATGCAGACGGACACATAGCTAGTTCGATACACAGACAGAGAGATAGATAGACAGCTAGACAGATAGATAAACAAATTGATATAGATACGCAAATAAAGGGACAGACGGCTGGTTGGACAGATGGTACCAGGTGGAGAGATAGTCAGAGATATACACAGCTGGATAAGCAGGCAGATACAGTTAGATGGGTGGACAGATGGATAGATTTAAAGTGATAGATAAACAGATGCAAAGATGGTTGGATAAATAAAGTGATTAATTGGCTGATAATTCTCTCTCTCTCTCTCCCCCTCTCTGCTACTTCATATCAGACATTTCTTTTACATGCAATATATGTTACAAAAGTTCATTTCCTATCAGTCATGCCTTTACACACACACACACACACACACACACACACACACACACACACACACACACACAACCTTGACTTCCTCTCTCTCTCTCTCTCTCTCTCACCCACCCACGCACCCACCCACCCACTCTTCCACCATCAACTCCTTATCACAAACAGTTAACCATGGAAAAGAAAATTAAAAGAAGAAATATTACTAGGTGATTTTTCTTACACTAATGGCAACGATAGAGAATATTTAAGGCATAAAAAAAAAGGAAAAAAAAAGTCAGGAGAATCACCATCATCGAGAGAGAGAGAGAGAGAGAGAGAGAGAGAGAGAGAGAGAGAGAGAGAGAGAGAGAGAGAGCATTACCTGAAAGAACCGAATTTTTGAAGAGTAAATAAAACCAGTTTCAAAAAAAATAAAAAATAATTCACCATACGAAAAATAGGACAAAAAAATAAATACAGAAAAATAAAAATCATATATATAAAACTACAAAATCTTACCAAAAAAAAGATTTAAAAAAAAAAAAGAGAGAGGAAAACTTAGATATAGATATGATGGTACTAGTGAACGTCTTCTTAGGTGCCAATTCTTCGTCTTTTCTTTTTTACATCTCTCCCTCTCTCTCTCCTTCCTCCCCCTCCCCTCCCTCCCTCCCTCCGACGAGCCTCGCAAGATAAACAAGGAAGAACTTTGAGAAATGGTTTAAGGGAGAAAGAGAGAGTTTATTCCAGTTACTGATGGCGACAGGTGGTGTGGTGTGGTGTGGCGTGGTGGTGTGGTATGGTGTGGTGTCGTGTGGTGTGGTATGGTATGGTGTGGTGTGGTGTGGTGTGGTATGGTGTGGTATGGTGTGGTGTGGTGGTGGTGGTGTGGTGTGGAGTGGTGGTGGTGGTGGTGGTGTGGTGTGGTGTGGTGTGGTGTGGTGTGGTGTGGTGTGGTGTGGTGTGGTGTGGTATGGTGGTATGGTGTCTCTGAGAATATGGTAGTGGAGTGACTGTATATTTGGAATGGTAGCTGTGGTAGTCTGGCAGAGGTTGGTATGGTGGTTGTGGTGACTATCGTTTGGTTGTTGTGGTAGTGTATGTAGTAGTAGTAGTAGTAGTAGTAGTGATATCTGCACGTCAAAATAACGTTTCGAGTTAGAATATAGTAAAAAAATAAAAATAATTAAAAAAAAACTAAACAGAAACAAGTACCGTTAAAAACACCTTACATAACCCCTTAACGAACGAGTATGGTGCGAAGTAATGGTGTTAATGGTAGTGATGGAAATGGCAATGGTGGACGAGGTAGTAGTGGTGGGAACGGCACCATGGAAATGCTATGGTAATTTCCTGCACCATCCCTATTCATCGACGTTAATGGATGCTGCGTCTGTGTGGTGATGATGGTGGTGGTGATTGTGGTGGTGACAGAGATGGTGATGGCTGGTGGTGATGGTGATAGTGATGGTGGTGTTGACAGCGATGTTGGTGAGAGGTGAGGGTGGTGATTGTGGTGGTCGCAATGAGTGTGGTGATTGTGGTAGCAGTTATACGTGAAAAGCATAGCAGTGATGGTGGGGGTTGTGATGATGATGATGATGATGATGATGATGATGGTGACTAGCAGTGATGACAAGTGCTATAAATCTAGTCGCCGTGACAAAAATAATGCAGATCAATACGAACACAATCATCCCAACGATAATAATCCATAATACAAAATCAATAATGAATAAATAGATGAATATAGATAGATAAATAAATAAATAAAATAATGGCCTAAAATAAAGTGCCATTAACAGTTTTATTTCATCATTTGAGATAAATTCACAGCAGGATATGGGTTTAATTAATTTATCAGTCTACCCCCCCCCCAGCCTGACACCTCTCGATCTCTGTGTGCCTGTATGTATGTCAGCCTCTCTCTCTCTCTCTCTCTCTCTCTCTCTCTCTCTCTCTCTCTCTCTCTCTCTAACACGCACACACACAGTTTGCCTGTCTCTGTCTACGTACCTACCTATCTATTTATACCTATATCCATCTATCTATCCATGTCAACACACTCCCTTCCTCTCTCTCTCTCTCTCTAAAACACGTACACACACAGTTAGCCTGTCTCTTATCTACCTACCTATCTATCTATCTATCCATGTCAACCCCTCCCCTCTCTCTGTCTCTCAGTTAATCCCCAGGCCATGGCATTAATCCCTTCAGTGTAATGGGGTGTAATTAAGGATTTATGTCTTGCAAATGACACGCTATTTAATTCTGACGAGTGCATGAAAATGAGAGAAGCAATGACATGGATGGACAGACAGACAGATAGGTAGATAGATACTCATATACATGGGATAGATAGATATATAGAGACAAAAACACGAGAGAGAGAGAGAGAGAGAGAGAGAGAGAGAGAGAGAGAGAGAGAGAGAGAGAGGGAGAGAGAGAGAAACAAAGCCATTAGGAAAGCTCATCGTTCAAACAAAACTGAAGAAAAACAAGAACAAATGAAAACAAAAGGGAAGAAAAACTCGAACACACACAACACCCCCCCCACCCAAAGAATACAAAATACATAGATACAAAATTACTGCAAAATTAACATATACTGTATACTTAAAAAAGATATATACGCAATAAATCCCCTCTCTCTCTCTCTCTCTCTCTCTCTCTCTCTCTCTCTCTCTCTCTCTCAATAATTCAGACTCTTGCCTAACCCAATGCTGGCAGTGTAGGCACATCTTACGAAACGTTCCAATCTTACGCAAATAATAATAATAATAATAATAATAATAATAATAATAATAATAATAATAATAATAATAATAATAATAATAAAAATAATAATAATAATAATAATAATAATAATAATGCTCTGACAAGGTTCGTATGACGTGGACTGAGAGACTTATAAATTGTGTGTGTGTGTGTGTGTGTGTGTGTGTGTGTGTGTGAGAGAGAGAGAGAGAGAGAGAGAGAGAGAGAGAGAGAGAGAGAGAAATTCAGCATTCAAATTAAATTCCTCTCACTCGGATAAATCACACTTGTCTTTCTCATTATAGGCTATTGGCACATCAAAGCCTCTCTCTCTCTCTCTCTCTCTCTCTCTCTCTCTCTCTCACTCATACACCCACCACTATGCTTTCTGTGTCTGTCTGTCTCTCCCTCCCTCTCTCTCTCTCTCATCCCCTACCCCCCACACACAACCCCTCCCTCCACACTCCCCCTCACCCACCCACCCACAACCACGACCCCCCAACCTCTTGTCCAAAAATAATATGTATCAAAAATCCTCTTCCTCTTCTTTATAATCTTGATTTAGTGTGACGTGGAGAGAATGGATTTAGTGTGACGTGGAGAGAATGGATTTAGTGTGACGTGGAGGGAATGGATTTAGTGTGACGTGGAGGGAATGGATTTAGTGTGACGTGGAGGGAATGGATTTAGTGTGACGTGGAGAGAATGGATTTAGTGTGACGTGGAGGGAATGGATTTAGTGTGACGTGGAGGGAATGGATTGGCTCTTTATCTGTGACGTCAGAGATATATTCCACCAATCAGAGAGCCACTTGATTAGGGACCTGACCCCCCCCTTACCTATCCCCCATCCCCTCTATCTCTCCTCCCCCCCTTCCCCCTTACCTGCCCCCACCCTCACCCATCTTCCTGTACTTCCCTTCTCCACCAACCACCCCCTTTATCTCTTCCCCTGACCCACCCCAACCCCCCCTACCCCCCCTCCTTGTATCTCCCCCTCCACCCTCCCTCCTATATTACAGCAGTTCAGTTCCAATCTCTCTCTCTCCTACCTTTTCTCTATTCCTCTTCTCATATCCCTTTCTCTCCTCTCTCCAACCCTTCTCCATCTCCTCTCCATTCCCCTCCCCCCCCACAATTTCTCTTTTCCCTTCCCCATACTTCCCCTCCCCTCCCCATAATTCTTCTCACCCCTCCCCTCCTCTCTCCTTCCATCCTTATTAATCCAACTTCCTCTCCTCACCCTTCCCTATCCCTCCTCTTCCCCTCTCCTCATCCTTCCCCTCCCCTCCTCATCCCTCTCCTTTTCATTCCCTCTCCCATCCTCTCCCTTTTCCTTTCCCTCCTCTCCCTTCCCCACCCTTTCCATTATTCCTTTATCTCTTATTCTTTACATACCTTCTACCCCCTCCCCCTCTCACCTTTCCTCCCTCCTGAGAGAGAGAGAGAGAGAGAGAGAGAGAGAGAGAGAGAGAGAGAGAGAGAGAGAGAGAGAGCAATCAGGGCAACAGGACCCATCTCAGTAATTAGCCAGCCCATCACCTTTATTGCTCCCTGGCTCCTATGACCCCACTCACCCACACAAAATGCTAGAGTTACCCCGAGCATAAGGGGGTCAAGGGGGGCCAGATTCACGGTATCAACACTCTCAGGTTCCTATGACTCAATCCTGTTGTCCAAAATCATCATCACCATCATCATTTTCATCATCGCCATCACTATCATCACCATCATCATTTTCATCATCATCATCATCACCGCATCACCACCACCACATCATAATCATCATCATTTTCTTCATCGCCATCATCATCATTATAATCATCATCACCACCGCCATCACCACCACCACCACCGCCTTTATCACCACCACCACCGTCATCAACATCACCATCATCATTTTCTTCATCATCGCCATCATCATCAACATCATCATCATCACCACCGCCGCCACCACCACCATCATCATCATCATCACCACCGCCGCCACCACCATCATCATCATCATCATTTACTAACCCCATCAGCAGCGTAGAGGCCCGGGGCTAGGCTGGTTCTGCTATATATTACAATTCCCGGTCGTATTCCTGTAAAAGATTTGTCTGTTATCCGACAGACGCATTCTCAGTACCATAAGTCTATCTCTTTATCAACCTATTGCCTGACGCATCATCTTGTGCGGGGTTGCCTTGACTCTATGTTCAATTCTTCTATTTTTATCTTCAATTCTTCTCATACATTTCTCTTCCCCACGCTTTTCTCTTCATTTCTCTTTTCCATTTACGCTTTGTTTTGCTGCTCCACTCTTCCCCCCCCCTCTCTCTCTCTCTCTCTCTCTCTCCAGGATATGCAGGTTTCCAAATTCACACTTTCTTCATTCCTGTTTCTCTTCGCCCCCTTCCTCCGCCGTCTCTCTCTCTCTCTCTCTCTCTCTCTCTCTCTCTCAGGCAGGTACAATCTTGTGCCAACTTCGTAACATCAGGGTAAAGTTTCCGAGCCGGTGTAAAGCAAGAGCCCCCCCCCCCCGGCGCACGCACACACACACACACACACACACAATTACATGTATACACACAATTATCATTATCATCAACATGACCGACGAAACAAAAAGTTCAAATACAACAATTAATGTAAAATGTTAAGGAAAATAAATATATAGATAAAGCGCTGTCGGACAAGTATAGATAGACACAAAAAAATGGACGGAATAAGAAACGAAACAAAAGCATCTGGGCGCCGAATGCAAATCGCCCGCCAAAATATGTTGTTGGATAAGGTAAGTGACCGAGAAACCAAAACTGAAGAAAATTCGCATAACTCTACGGAACTCACTCGCCGCGTTCAGGAAAAACGCCAATCCACATTAAAAAATATATGGAGGCTGGCACTCGGTCGTCTTTGATCAAATCTTCGCTAAAAGTAATTGTTTTCTGCACATCCACATAGTTGCCATTTCCTGAGGGTTTGGTGAAAATTCGTCCACAACTTTTCGAGAAACATTGGGCACACACACACACAAACACACACACACACACACAATATAGCCTCATCTCGATATTGGCGGGCGATAACTATGAAATGACAAACAATGAGGGAAAAATAGCAACAATAAAGCATATCTATTGAAATAAAAATCACACATTCAACTGCATAAAAAAGAAAACGGAGCATGAAAAAATAAAGAAAACTGGAGGGGGTAACTATACAGTTTCAAGAACCAGCCACAGACCATTATTATAAGTATTTGCACTGGACACACACTAATCCTATAAAAACCAGGCACAGAATATTCGCCTTTTTCACTGTCTGATTATGTTGGGGGAATTTTTAAATAAAGTTTTTCGCTCTAAGGATAAATGCTTTTGACTCTGTGTATGCGAGGTTTGTGTGTGTGTGTGTGTGTGTGTGTGTGTGTGTGTGTGTGTGTGTGTGTGTGTGTGTGTGTGTGTGTGTGTGTGTGTGTGTTTTAAGGCCTTTTGGTGATTTTGTTTAGGAGCTGGAAAAGATTGTTGCTAAGAGTTATTGTTGTTGTAAATGATGATGATGAACATTACTACTACGTTATTATTATTATTATTATTATTATTATTATTATAATTATCAATCCAGCAGTATAAGATTGTATTTTTGGTAACTCGACCTTTACAGCTGCGCGAGATTCATCCTGTCTGTCTGTCTGTGCTGTAACCCCTCCTAGGTAATTTGATGATTCGAAACTTCCCAGGTGAGTTCGACTGGTTACCCCGAAGGGCTTCCATAATATACAGTTTTCCAGCCACAGTTTTAGAGGAAGAGGGGGGGTGGGGTCAGTCTCCGTTCACCAAATTAATAACTCAGAAACAGTGAAAGCGGGGCAGGCATGGCTTTGACGCTGAACATGTTATACAATGGACTCTCATCCGTAATGCAACATCGTATGAGCGTAACCCATCAGCCCCGCTCAAAAAAAAAAAAAAAAAAAAAAAAAAAAAAAAAAAGGATAAGAAAAGTCCGTAATGCAAGATCCGGGGAGTGGGATTCATCAGCCCCCTTCCCCCCCCCAAAAAAAAAAAAAAAAAAAAAAAAAAAAAAAAAAAAGGAGAAAGTGGGCACAAATATTTCAACTAACCATTTCAGGTCAGTTCGTCGGGTTCCTTGATAATGTCTTCCACTACACAAAAATTTCCACTATCATTTCTAGGGGGGCCAGAACCCCTCCAAAACGCGTGAAGGATGCAAAATATGGGAAGGAAGGCAGTTACCTCTTTGATTTCTTATATATGTCGTAGACGGGGCCTTCATCCGCTGGCTACTACTATTACATCAGGATACCAACTTTTTATGACGCAATAATATTTAGCAATTCTTTAAAATCAACATACACATCGCAGGACAGGGTGTGTAGTGTCCATGTTGTCTCTGAATGCATAAGAAGAAACTGCACATCTACTTTATGATTAAATTAAGTTTATTATACATCTAAGTGACATAGGCAGACTTAAGAATGTTTGCTAGTAGTATAAGCTGACCTATAAACACCCTCAACATAACTTTTTTTCTTTATGCAAGAAAGAAGGAACCAAAGGCCTGGAGCCCGCAAGATTGTTCCAAGAAAAAACGAAAACATGATTACAGAGAGCCAATTTTCAAGATCCGTTCACTTCGAGATTCCTGGACACACTGCCTTTGAAAGACTGGAGGTCACAGATGGTGGGAAATACGGAGAAAGACGGTTCCAGAGTTGACCTGTTGCGTACATGAAGGATTGGAAGTAAAAGTTAACAGCACCGCGGATATATATCTATCTATCTATTGCCAGACGCCTCACTCCCGTTTGGGGTGGCCACAAACAAATCGCCTCCAAGTCACCCTGTCCCCCGCCATTTCACTGCCCTGCTCCCAATTCACACACACCCCTCTCTCATATACCTCTACACCCCATCCCTCCATCTCATCCTCGGCCCCCCCCTCCCTCTTCCCCCCTCCACCTCACTCACATACACTCTCTTCGTCAGTCTTTCATCCTCCATCCTCTCCACATGGCCAAACCACCTCAGTGTGTTCCTCATAACGCTCCCTATCACATCCACATCAACACCACAACGTTCCTTTATATCCTCATTCGTCAGCCTAACTCTCCATGTGACTCCACAGGCTCCTCTTAAATAACTCATTTCCACTGCTCTCACTCTTAACTTGTGTCCTTCCAACAACGTCCAAGCTTCACTTCCATACGTTAGAGTTGGTATCACAATACTGTCATGTAGTAACTTTTTCACTTCCATGCTCACTTCCCTGTTTCTTATCACTGCTTTCAAAGAACCAGCAACCTTTCTTCCGTGCTGTACCCTTTCAAGCACTTCACCCTCCAAATCTCCATCCTTACTCATCACACTACCCAAATACTTAAACGTACTCACATTTTCCAATTCCTCACCATCCAACCTCGCTGTACATTCACTGACTTCACCTCTCTCAAAGACCATCACTTTACTCTTCCCTACATTCACCTTCAGATTCCGTTTCTTACACACTCTCCCAAACTCATCCACCAAGCCTTGCAGCTCCCCTTCGTCTTCACTCAACAACACAGTATCATCTGCAAACAACAGTACAGGGAGTTTCCAAACACTATCCTCTCTCACCAGGGCCACTCCAACATCCACTACCCTACCTTGTACCTCTTTTATTACCCCATCCATGTACAGATTGAACAACCATGGAGACATGACACATCCCTGTTTCAACACAACTTTCAAAGGGAAAAATTCACTTAGTTCACCATCCACACGCACTGCAGCCTTCGCAATATCGTACATACTCTTCACAGCATTCAACAACTTCCCATCTACTCCATATATTCTTAACACTTTCCACAATCCTTGTCTATCCACCCTGTCATATGCTTTCTCCAAATCCATGAAAGCCGCATACAACTTCTTTCCCTTCTCTAGAAACTTTTCCACTAAAGATCTAAGAATGAATATCTCATCTACACAACCTCTTCCCTTCCTAAAGCCTCCCTGTTCTTCTCCAACTAATTTCTCTGTTCTTTCTCTAACTCTGTCAATAAGTATCCTACCATACACTTTTCCTATTATACTAAGAAGACAAATGCCCCTATGATTACCACACACTTCTTTTTCCCCTTTTCCTTTGTACAAGGGAATAATTATACCTGACTTCCAATCCTCCGGGACTCTACCTTCCTCCCAGGCTAATCTGCACATCTTCCACATCCATTCTACTACTATCTCTCCCCCATGCTTCAGCATTTCACCACACACTCCATCAATTCCTGAGGCTTTCCCAGATTTAACTTTCTTCATTGCTTCCACAACTTCTATCCTACTGATTTCTTCCTGTCTTCTCACCTCCCTCCTTCTCCCAGCCATTCCCCAGCCACTTATACTCGCATTACTTCCATCCTCTACGTTCAACAATTCCTTAAAGTGTTCTCTCCATCTGCTCACTTTTTCTCCCTTCTCCACTAGTAATCTACCATTTTTATCTTTCACTCCCCAGCTAACTTCACTTCCACCCTGTCTTACTCTTTTCACCTCTTTCCAGAACATTTTCTTACAGTCCCTCCACTTTACACTCAAATTCCTTCCAAATTCCTCATCCACTCTCTTCTTACTCTCTCTTACTAATCTTTTCACCTCTCTCTTTCTTTCTACATATAACTCTCTCTTCTGCCTCTCAACTTCTTCCACGCCCCTATTTCTCATCCATTCATTGTATGCTTTCTTCTTTTGTGCCACAACCTGTTTCACCTCTTCAGTCCACCACGCTGTTCCTTGCACCCCCCTCCGTCTTCTCTTCCTTCCACACACCACATCACATGCTGCACATATTTCTTCTGTAAATATCCTACACACACCTTCCACGTCTCCCATCTGCTCCAATTCATATTTGCCCAATCGTTCCTCCACTTCTCTCTTATACTCTGCCTTTTTCTCATCCTCTTGTAACCTTTCCACTCTCCTTGCAACTACACACACACACGCGGATATGAAGATACTAAAAAAAAATAATACTATAAACCCCTAAAACGAAAATAAAACGAAACAAAATGGAACAAGAGATATAGAAGGAAAGAATACTGTTCATTATGAAAAATCTTGTTGCCTTAGATCTAAAAAATCTCTAAATTGTCTCAAAAGTTAAAGAAAAGTTATAAGAAAAGTTATCGTCATCTGTAAGTAATGATAAAACACAAACACACAACACACACATACGAAAGACAGAGAGAGAGAGAAAGTACAGTGTGTGTGTGTGTGTGTGTGTGTGTGTGTGTGTGTGTGTGTACATGAATGCCGGATAATAGATGGGATATTGACAAACTAGCCAATACCTTCGGGCCATAATGACCGATGCCTGCCTACCAACCTACTTACCCACATACCTACCTACCTACCTACTTCCTTATTTACCTATATCCCTGTTTACCTACCTACCTACTTACCGACATACCTACTTACCTATATAACTAACCACTAACCTACCTACGTACCTACCTACCGACCAACTAATCTACATATTTACCTACCTATTTACATATCTACCTACCGACCTACTTACCTCAATGTTAGTACCTACCTTTGAGCCTATCTACCTACTTTTATCTAGGCCTACTGACACTGATCCCCCTACCCTTGACCTACTTACGCTCTGATGGTGGTAGTTGTGGTAATTGTAGTAGTGTTGACAGTGGTTGTGGTGGTAGTGGATGTGGTGGTTGATTCGGTGATAGTTGTAATTGTGGTAGTCTTGATAGTGGTTGTGGTGACAGAAGATGTGGTGGTAAGTTGTGGTAACTGTGATAGTCTTCATCGTGGTTGTGTTAGCAGATGTGGTGGTAGCTGTGGTAGTCTTAGTGGTTGTGGTGGTACATGTGGTGGTAGCTGTGGGTTTATGGTCGTGGCAGTGGTAAATGGTGGTAGTTGATGTGTGAAGAGTTTTCCGTAGGTGTTGGATCCTTATTGTTTGTTATGGTGCTTGAATCTCACGTGACTTCAGAAATGTGTATGTTGATGACTTGGTTGTACAGAATGAAGGGAAGGCAGTGTTTGTGGAAAGTGGGTGCATGAGGAATGTAGCGGTATTTGAGGCACACTGCAAGATGATGATGATTTCGTGTGTGCTGTGTGTCGGGGAGAGCATGTGGAGATGTCAAGCGTGAAATGACTGATCTTGCTGGTGAGTCTCTTGAGTGTGGAAGAGTTTTGTTACTTGGGGGACATGTTACGTGCCGGAGGTGGGGCTGGAGTATGGAGTGGGTGAAGGAAGTCCAGGGAGTTCTTGGCTCTCCTGACACTGAAAGGACTCTACCTCCGTGCTGAGGGATCTTTGTATGCGGTATCTGTTACGAGTGTATGCTGTATGGTAGTGAGACCTGGGTAGTAATGGAAGAGGTCTTCCGTTGGCTCAAACGTACAGAAACAGCAATGATTAGATGGATGTTTAGTGCGTCCTCAAATGCTAGGCCTGGGGGGGCTAGGTTTACGACTGAAGAGTTGAGAGGAAGGATGGGACTGGAGTGCATTGGTGCTGTGATGAGGAAGGGCAGACTGAGATGGTTTAGACAAGTGTGGAGAGGATGGAGGATAACTGGATGCGGAGAGTGAGAAGTGTGAACGTCGGGGGTAGGGTTGCGTGAGGAAGACCGAAAACGACCTTAAGCGAGGTCATAGAGTGTGACCTCGGGGATAAGGGACTGAACAGGGATGTTGCCAGAGATCGAGTAGCGTGGAAAGCCGTCATTAGGTGACCAAGGCCAACGCAAGCAAGCATGTTGGAGCTTTCACAAACGAAACGAACAATACGATGAGTCGGAGATGATCGTGTGGAAAAGTTCTTTGCAAAATAATGGATTAGTTTACTGAATATTGTAAGGGATAATCACGCCCACCATTATCCACACACACACACACACACACACACACACACACACACACACACACACACACACACACACACACACACAGGAATATATATGACACCCACACTATGTGAAATCTGACATACACACACAATTTCTTTTTTTTTATGCGAGGAAGAAGGAACCAAAGGCCAGGAGCCCGCAATAACAGTTCCCTCCAAGAGAAAAACAAAATACATGAGAGAGCCAAATTCAAGATCCGTTCATTTCGAGATGCCTGGACACACTGCGTTTGAAAGACTGGAGATCATAGGCAGCAGGAAATACAGACAGAGGGAGACAGTTCCAGAGTTGACCTGTTGCATAAATGAAGGACTGGGAGTAACGGTTAACTCTTGCATTAGAGAGTTGGACGGAAAAGGGATGAGAGTTTGCTGCTAGACGGGTGCTACGCGCCCGTCGTAGAGGTGGAGGAATGCATGCAGACAGTTCAGAGGAGCAGTGACCATTAAAGTAGCGATAGAAAAGAGATAAAGATGCAACAGTGCGGCGAAGAGACAGAGGTTGAAGGGAGTCAGTAAGAGGAGGAGAGTTAATGAGACGAAAAGCCTTTGACTCCACCCTATTGAGAAGAGCTGTATGTGGGGAGCCTCCCCACACATGAGAGTTGTACTCCACAAAGGGGCGGATAAAACCCCTGTATAGAGTCAACAATTGTGCAGGGGTAAAGAAAGAACGGAGTCGGCTTAGCACACCCAATCTCTTGGAAGCAGATTTTACAAGAGATGTAATATGATCTTTCCAAGATAAGTCCCGAGTAAATGAAATCCCAAGCATGTTCAAGGATGATGCAGGATTAAGCTGAATATTATTAAACTTTAGTGGGTATACCTGTGGAAGATTTTGACAGGTTGATAGGTGTAAGAACTGAGTCTTAGATGCATTAAAAACAACAAGATTATTTTTACCCCAGTCAGAGATACGAGCCAAGTCAGACATTAGGTGTGCCATAGCCTCATCCCTTGTTTGTTGAAGTAACTGCTGAGATGGGCGTTGCGGGAACCGAATGGAAAGGTGAAGGGTGGAGTCATCAGCGTATGAGTGGATAGGGTTAGATGTACAGGTTAGAAGGTCATTGATGAATAAAAGGAAGAGAGTTGGTGATAGGACAGAGCCCTGAGGAACACCACTGTTGATAGATCTAGGAGAAGAACGATGGCCGTCTACAACAGTGGCTATAGAACGACCAGAAAGGAAGCTAGCGATGAAGGCACAGATAGAAGGCTAGAAACCGTAAGAGGGCAGTTTGGAAAATTAAAGATTTATGCCAGACTCGATCGAAAGCCTTTGAGATGTCAAGTGCAATGGCAAAGCTTTCGCCAAAGTCCCCTCCCCACATACACACACACAAACGCACACACAAATGGCGCACATTGCCTAATATAACACACACACACATACTGTCCCCCTTCCATAAACAAATACACACACAAATAGGACCCACTGCTTTAAATAACACACACACACATACACACACACAAAACCTTGACTTCCACTATCACACACACACACACACACACACACACACACACACACACACACACACAAAACCTGACTTCCACTATCACACACACACACAAAACCTTGACTTCCACTATCACACACACACACACACACACACACACACACACACACACACACACACACACACACACAAAACCTGACTTCCACTATCACACACACACACAAAACCTTGACTTCCACTATCACACACACACACACACACACACACACACACACACACACACACACAAAACCTGACTTCCACTATCACACACACACACACAAAACCTTGACTTCCACTATCACATACACACACCTACCTGGGCCGCGGCTCTGGGCTCCACCTCGATGATGTCGTCTGAGGAGGAGCTGCTGGGCTTGCGGCTGAGGGGCGGCCTGGACTGGGGTGCGGGCGTGGTGCGGGCTGAGGGCGTGGAGGCGGGGGCGGGTGCGGGCGTGAGAGAGCGCAGGGGAATACTGTCCCCCCGCCCCCCAAGCCTGTGAATATCATCTAGCAAGCTGTTAATATCGGTGAGATCCTTATCGGGGGGGTCGCCGGCTAGGAGGGTCAGGGGGGTGGTTTCCTCTGGTTCCTCTCCCCCCTGACTATTCCCCCCGCCTCCCCCTCCCCCCCCTCCTCCATCCCCTGTCCCCCCAACGCGATTCTGGGGAGCCGCGGGGCCTCCATTACAGCGGCCTCCGTCCCCTATCTCACGCATGAGGTCCCCGGATACACGCTGCGACCACCAACACATGGGGGGCAAGCACCCTCCACACCCTGCCGCTGCCCCCGCCCCCCACACCACACCCCATCCACCGCACACCTCCCCTTCCCTGCCTCACCCTGCCTGCCTCCTCTCCTCTGCCCTGCCTCCCTGCCTGCCTGCCTCACCACCTCCTCCTCCCACTGCTCATCTGTAACATACATATCGTATCACACTCTATACACACGTGGTATTCCTCATATATAAACACAAGCACGTGGTACTAACGCGACGTAAACAAAGGCACGTGACACTATGTAAACAAAACCACCTGACACGCTTCCTATGTAAACAAACACGTGACACCTATGTAAACACAAGCACGTGGCACTATCAAGATCAACAACGCACGTGCTCTTCCAGGTCACTGCACGTGGTAAGTCATGGCACTCTAGCCCTCAGTTTTTCTCTTCAGTTCTTTTCTTTTTCGTTTTTGCGTGTGCTATCCTTGTCAGTCAGTAGTCACAACGTCAATCACTCGGCGGCGGTGGTACGTCAATGTGCAGGTACAGTCGTGATCAATAATCCCTTTACACATTGGGGTGCCGAATTTATGGAGCAATAGTATAACACGCTTGAATGTAACTGATTTAACAATGCCTCTAGGTCTCTGTCAACGCCACCCCTCACAGGATGCGGTGACAGGCAGTAATACATAGTTTGGCGGGATCACATCAGACCTGGCACCCTTTACAAGTTGGGGGTTGTGAAACAAGAGTGATTATTACTGATCAGCTTAGGAAAATTTCACTAAGAGTTGATGCAATAGAGAGTGTGTACAGGGACATCTGACCGCGACTGTACACTAAACAAACACAACATAAAGATAATCGCTGTTCTTGTCATTTCTTCTTCTTCACTCTTTTTTTTTACGTTTTCTGTTTTTCTACGGTTACATGATCAACTACTTTCACTGTTTCAATACTGTTTCATCACCGTTTCACCACGATTCAAAGCCTTACGTAATCCTAATCGTTTTCGTGTCTTGTGCTTATTCCAGTTACCATTTTGATTCTCCTTTCTATTTGGTGGCACTTTTTTAATCTATATTCCATCGTAATTACCGGTACTTCCTTCATATCCAGTGTTTTGTAATATTCTCATTTTCTGATTTGTCTTTAATTTCCATACTGTTTTCGTTGGCATCATCATCATCCCCTCATCTCCCACCTTTCTTCCCCCTTCCCATCACTACAACTATCCACTTATTCCCCCCCCCTTCCCCTCTCTCTCTCTCTCTCTCTCTCTCGTGCTGATTCCCTTACTTTTTCCCTTCCCTCCCTACACACTCTTCTCTTCCCCTGCCCCATACTCCCTTTCCTTCCCCTACCCCCCACTTTCCCAAAGCATATTTCTTTCTCATCTTTTCTTTCCCCTTCCCACCCTCCACATACCATTCCCCTCCTTTTTACCCTCAAAAAAATTTCCCTTCATACAGTCCTCTTCCCTCTTTCCCATTACCGTCCTCGACCCTCTTCGTTTCCCCTCCCCTTTTTCTTCCCCACCTCCTCTCTCGCTTCCCATTCCCTCTCTTCTCTCTTGCTTCCTCTTCCCTTTCACCTTCCTCTACTTTCTTCTTTTCTGTGTGTCCTTTCCTTCTCCTCCTTCTCTCTCACTTCTCATACTCTCCCTTCTCTCTCAATTCTCTCCTTTCCCACCCACCCCCTCTCCTTCCTTCATAAGCCCCTCTCTCTCCCTATCCCCTCCCCACTTTCCCTCCTCCTCCTATCCCCTTTCTCTCACTCCCTCTCCCTCTCTCTCTCCTCAAATAACCCACCCTTC
>NC_137058.1:27408020-27428020 GCF_032717465.1 Coenobita brevimanus
AGATATCAAAGTTAGTTAACAGTCAATCAATACACCACATATTTATTCCATTAATCAGTCAGTGAGCAAGTAAGCAAGTCAGTCAGTCAGTCAATCAGTAGGTAAGCAAGTCAGTCAGTCAGTCAGTAGGTAAGCAAGTCAGTCAGTCAGTAGGTACGTAAGTCAGTCAGTCAGTCAGTCAGTCAGTAGGTAAGCAAGTCAGTCAGTCAGTCAGTCAGTAGGTACGTAAGTCAGTCAGTCAGTCAGCAAGTCAGTCAATCAGTCAGTCAGTCAGTCAGCAAGTCAGTCAGTCAGTCAGTCAGCCAGTCAGTCGGTCAGCCACCCAGCCAGTCATTCCCTCTAGCGAGTCTTGCAAGAAAAAAAAAAACTTCAAGAAAAGAAAGAAAAAACACGAAGGAAAAAAGACCTTCTCTTTGACCATGCCGGCTGTGACAGAGACTAACAAGGGCTCTCTCTCTCTCTCTCTCTCTCTCTCTCTCTCTCCATTTCTCTTCGTTCTCTTCCTTACGGTTCTCAATCTGATATTATTGTCCATCTATCCTTCACTCCTATTCTCTCTCTCTCTCTCTCTCTTTATCAGTTTCCCCATCTGCGGTACGTGCGTCATCTTCCCCCCCCCCTTCCTTCTCTCTCCCCACCTACCTACCAATCTACCCCATCCTTACCTACCCCTCTCCTCCCTACAATTCTATCCCTCCACCCCTCCATTATTCTTCCCTCCCCTCTTCCCTGCTCCTCCTCCTCCTCCTTCCCCTACCTCCCCCTCCCCTCCCTACCCTCCTCCCAATTTACGATGCCACACAATAACCTCCCCATCCATCATCTACCTCCCCCTCCCCTATCTTCCCTTCCTTCCTCCCCATCTCCCCATTCCCTCCCTCTCCTTCACTCCTCTCCAATCTACCCATCTACTACTACCTTCCCAACCCTTACTCCCCCTACTTCCACTTCATATGTCTTCCCTTTCTCCTTACTTCCCTCACCCCACTTCCACTTCATATGTCTTCCCCTTCTCCTTACTTCCCTCACCACTCCTTCCCTCCTTTACTTACCTCATCCCTCCCTTTCTCTCCCTCCCTTCTCTTCTCTCACCCCTTCCTCTACCACCTCTCTACTCTCGTCTTACCTCCCCCTTCCTTGCTTTCCTCATCCCTCCCTTAACTTCCTCTCCCTCATCTCTCCCCTGCCCCAGTTGCCTCCCTTCAACCTCCCCTTCCTTCCCCTCTCCCCACCCTTCCCTTTCCCTCCTCTCCCTACCCTTTCCACTCCCACCACCCTTCCCTTTCCCTCCCCTTCCCTACTCCTTCCCCTCTCCCCCACCCTTCCCTTTCCCTACCCTTCCCTACCCCTTCCCCTCTCCCCCACCCTTCTCTTTTCCTCCCCTTCCCCTCTCCCCCATCCTCCCCTTCTCCTCTCCCCCATCCTCCCCTCCCCTCACCCTATCTTCCCCATTGACATCACCCTCACAACAACTTCCACGCCGAAGAAGAAAGTTGAATTAAAGTAGCGACTGATTTTTCCATTTTATAATCGCATTTCCCGAAACTCATCTCCCTAGCTGACGTGGGAAGTAGGGAAAAAGGGAGAAAGAAGAAAATACAGGAAAATATACACGGGAAAATATGGGAAAAATATATGGGGAAATGTCGAAAAAGTTGGAAAATATGAGGAATAAATAAAATAAACATGGACAAAACAGGAAAAAATCAAAATATATGGAAAACAGGACAATTGTGGAAAACGGGAAAAAAGTATATGAATGAGAAATGGGAAAATGTGGGAAAAAGATGGGAATGTGTGGCGGAAAATTAAGGAAAAAGGAAATCAATCTAGCTGTCGCCAGACGCCTTAATCCTGTAAGGGGTGGCCACAAGCAAACTCCACGTCGCCCTGTCCCCCGCCATTTCACCGCCCTCCCTTCAGCTGTCACCCCCCCCCCTCTCTCATATCTCTCTCCACTCTATCCCTCCCTCTCCTCCCCTCCATCTCACTCATATACACTCTCCTCGTCAGTCTCTCACTTTCCATCCTCTCCAATGGCCAAACCACCTCAGTGTGTTTCTCCTAACGCTTCCTGTCACATCCACATCCACAACGATCCTTCACTTCCTCACTTGTCAGTCCGTCTCTTCCCTGTAACTCCACATGTTCCTCTCAAATAACTCATTTCCACTTGTCATTCTTGACTTCTGTCCCTCCAACAAGGTCCAAGCTTCACTTCCATACGTTAGAGTTGGTATCACAATACCATCAGCAGCGATTTTTTGTTTTCCCCCACTTCCATGCTCACTTTAGTATTTCGTATCACTGCTTTCAAAGAACCAGGTAATTATTTATGACAAAAGGATAATTGTAAGAAAATTGGGAAGGAAGTAGGGAAATGTTTAATACGAAAGCAGAAGAGGAAAATGAGGAAAATAAGAGAATAAGAAAAGGAACAGACACTGATTAAGATTAGGACAATTAACATGAAAAAACGTGAAAACATGAGAGGAGGAAAATGAGAAAATGGGGAAAAAAGGTGGGAAAGGCATACGACTATGAAAAGACTGAGGAAAACGTAACACTACAGGAAAAATGAAGGAAAAGGGGGACGATGAGACTAAGAAAGAGGAAGAAACTGAAAGAAAATGAAGGCAGATGAAACATGAAAAAAATAAGACGACGGTAAGAGGGAAAATAAAGCGGGAAAACAGGAAAAAAAGTGGATTATGGGGGAAAAGAAGGGAAAAAAGATGACAAGAGAAAATAAGCAGGAAAATAGGAAGAACATTTGGGTCGGAAAGGCAGACAAGAAAACATTACGAGGAAAAAAAGGCAGGAAAACAGGAAAGGGTGGAAAGTGGGGGGGAAAAAGAAGGGAAAGAAATTAGGAAATGTAGGAGAAGGCAGGAAAAAAGGTAGAAAAGTCGAATGAGGGAAAAAGGCAGGAAAACAGGAAAGCGTGGAGTGGGGGAAAAAGGAAGAAAAAGTGAGGAAAGTGAGGAGGGAGGAAAACAGGAAGAAAAGCCGAGTAAGGAAAAAAAAGGGAGAAAGTGGCCTAAATTTCCTCATATTTCCTCTTCCCATCTTGTGACAACTGAGAGGCTGATGGTGAAAGAGGCTGCCAAAGATGCTGAAATGACGTGGTATTAAGAGAAAGGGAGGGATGGATGGATGGATGAGAGAAAAAAGAAAGAAAAAAGAAAGAAAAAGGATGGATGGATGGATGGGCAGACAGACAGCTAGACAGAAATGGAGATTGTGACAGACATATGGATTGGCAGACAGACAAACTGATAGACAGACACAATGGATATAATAGACAAAATGACAGACAGGTAAAGAAAGCTAGATAAACGCACGATAGATTACGAAGCACTACAGTGGTGTTGAAAAGAAGGGAACAGATGTCAATAAACAGACAGACAGATAGAGAGGTGATAAATAAATAAATGGCAAGACAAAGAGATAGGCAAATAATGAATTAGTGGGATAAACAGACTAACAAATGAGAGAGAGAGAGAGAGAGAGAGAGAGAGAGAGATCCAAACGACCACTATCAAAACACCATATATCATGATAATCACATCACAAACAATATAAAAACAACAATAGACACAAATGACCATACTAACTCGTCTTGAGAGATAAACAGACAGACAGGCAGTGAGAAAGATAACATTAATCATAAATCATCTTAATATTTTCATCATACAGAATTAATGTTTCAGAATCTTTACTATCCTTGTCATATTATTTGCAGTATATTTTAACCTAGCTTCCCCCTTCCTGATTCAGACCCAACCCAGCACAAATATAGCACAATCTTAATCAGTTTACACCATACCTTCTCTATCTCAGCCCAACCAAGCCTAACCTATATGTAATCCAACCCAAGTGAATCTAACAAAGAGCATTCTAACCCAGCCAAACTCAACCTAACCTAACCCACTGCATCATAACCTAAGTCAACGTAGGCTGGTTCAATCTTCCTTAAATCAACCCATCCCAGCCTCAACCAACCTAATCTATCCTAACGCAACTACACCAAACCCAACCCAACCCAGCCCAGCTCAACCCAACCTTACCCAACCCACCCTAACATCCATTCACTATAACCTAACCCAACCCATCCCACCAAATCAACGTATCTAACCTAACCCAACGCAGTCCCATCTAACTCAACCCACCCTAACCCAACCCATCCACCTTCTAACCCACCCAAGCCCAACCCAGTTCAATTCTTCCTTCAACGTTCAACCACCAAACCCAGCCACACCTATCCTAATCTTACCCAACCCAACCCAACCATGCCTAGTCTAACCCAACCCAAACTAACTAAACACAACCTAACCTAACATAACCCACCCCACCCCAACCAAGCCAATCCAGTTCAGTTCTTCCTCCAGTGTGTTACCAGCGCAACCTTCACCTTCTCCAACACGTGTCATTCAAGGTCACAGTTAAAAGTTCTATTACTGAACGGAGCTGAGGCGGTGAATGTGTCAGAGGGCAATTACCTAGTAGAAGGGCTATATATCACATGTACAGACAAGTGCCACGATCGATGCCCCCCCCCTCCCCCAAGACCACGAGGAAGAGGGGCTTATAACCTTTCACTGACTACCTCAATTATCAAGTTTATATCTCTTTATCTCACTCGTATCACTTTCTCTTATTTTTCATCCCATAACCTTCCACTGACTACCTCAATTATCTCTTTCTTATTGTTTTTTTATCTCACTCTTATCAATTTATCTTTTCAACTCACAATGAACGCACTTACTGGCTCATGATTTAGTCTGAGGGGGTACCACATTTTTTCTTTCGAGTGTACAGTTCCAGACAAAAGTTCTTAGACAGTTTTGAAACTTTGTCGAAACTTTGTAAGATTTTAATACACACCTGTACTATTTTCACCGTAACATGGTGCAGACTTTCGTCCTTATGTACCTTACTTCAGGTTGCTCCGTGGTCTACATCCTTCCCAAGGCACTTCTTCGTGACTAGCATTGTCCTACTGGTAATCTATTGTTAGCTGGTATTCAAGATGGAGAGATGGCAATGTAGGGCAAATTAAAGTGATAATTGTAAAATAATGAAGTATATAATAGTTTCTCTCTCTCTCTCTCTCTCTCTCTCTCTCTCACACACACACACACACACACACACACACACACACACACCACCCACACACACGCAGTTAAAGATACAAACTCTCAAACGTACCCTGTCCACTCTCATCACACACACACACACACACACACACACACACACACACACACACACACACACACACACACACACACACACACACACACACACACACACACACACACACACACACACACACACACACGATCAAACACTAAGCATTCTTAATCACTAAAAACACACACACACACACACACACACACACACACACAATCAAACACTATGCATTCTTAATCACTAAACACACACACACACACACACATACAGCGAGCCAAACTCATCTAGGCGAGCGAAAAAAGAAGTGAGCATCGTTCTATATATATTACCAAACACCACAAACACTACTCTGCTTGTGTGTGTGTGTGTGTGTGTGTGTGTGTGTGTGTGTGTGTGTGTGTGTGCATTTTAAGTTTTGAAAAATGTCAATCAACACAAAACGATACAAAAAAATAATAATAATAATAATTTTTGGCACAAGTATTCAATAAACATAACACACACACACACACACACACACACACACACACACACACACACACACACACACACACTTTCCCATTAATTTTCAAGTGATCGAAAAATACTGGCATACCTTCAAGGGCCTTTGTTTTTGATACGAGACGAAATTGTGATTATTCTGAACACTAATATTTGGCACAGATCAACGCTGAATGTATAAATCGAATGCACATATTATCTCTCTCTGAACGAAAAACAGTGGAATATTCTGTTCAAGGACCTCTGTTTCAGCATCAAAATGAACTAAAAGCGTCTTATTCCTGAACACTAATATTTGGCACAAGCACACGTCTCAAAAATGAACACAATTTCCCATATATCTTGAGACACGGTTTCCAAGTGTTCGAAAATAATAATAATAATAATAATAATAATAATAATGTGTTTAGAGTCCTTGGGTGAATCACAAAAATATTCCTGAACACTTATTTTTGGCACAGGTAAAAAGTAATGAACCAAAATGAACACACGGTCACCAATGAACACTCAAAGACGCAAGGAAAAAAAATCGATTTGTTGGTGTTTTTGAATGGTGTTCTAATATATAATTTCCCTCAATAAATAAATAAATAAGTGAAAATAACCTTAATCAACACTCATTAATTGGCACAGGCAAATCAATTCTTCAGGACACACCATCACTCATATAAACACACCTGAAAAACACTCGAGTTCTCGGTGTTCTAGAGAGGGTGTTCTAGTGCTCCACACCTAGGGGCACAGCGAGGCACCTTTGCTAAGTGCTTGGGTGGAGGACGGTGGCACTTTCTTCAGGTATAATCCCGTCTCTTGGCACTTCCTCACATACACTGACTGTCGACCCTCCTTTACCACGCCACCTCAGTCCCCTCTCCCCCACTACCTAGTCTCTCTCCCATCTCCCCCTTTCCCCTCCCTTCTCTCCCTTTCCCCTCTCACCCTCCCTCATCATCTCTTCTACCCATTCCTCTCCTCCTCCCTCCCCCTGCCTCTCTCCCTCCCACCTCCCTAACACTCTCTTCGCCCCCAACCCTCTCCCTCCCTCCTCCCCTACACATTCTCTCCCTTCCCATACTCTCCCTCTCTCCCCCTCACCTTCTCTCTCTCCCTCACCCCCTCCTCTCACCAACACATTCTCTCCCTTCCCATACCGTCTCCCTATCTCTCACCCCTCTCTCCTCATCGCCCCTCTGCCCCTCTCAATCCCCCCATTCCCCTCCCCCTCCCCCTCTCTTTACATTTCCACTCTCTTCACTGTCTCATCACTACCTAACTCCCACCCTCTCAGATCTCCCCTTCCCCTCCCTCCCTCCCTTCATTCTCTCCCTCCATCCCTCACTCCCCGACTACCTCTCATCCTTCCTCTCTCTCTCTCTCTCCGCATTTACCTCATTTAGCTTCCCTCTCCACCTCCCCCTCCTCCTCCCCTCTTCCCTCCACTCCCTTCCCCTCTCTTCTTTCTCCTTTCTCCTCCACCTACCCCTCCTCCTCTCCCTCCCCCCCTTCCCCTCTCCGTTTCCCCTTCCTCCCCTCCCCATACCTTAGTATTTTATTCTCTCGCCCTTAACCTACTCCCTTAGCTCTCTCTCTCTCTCTCTCTCTCCCCATATTTGCCTCTCGTCTCTCACCTTCATCTTTCCTCTCTTTCCTTCCTCTATCTTCATCTCCCTTCCCCTTGTATCCTCCCTACCTCCTCTTGCTTACTCTTTTCTTTTCCCTTTCTTTTCCTCTCTCTCTCTCTCTCTCTCTCTCTCTCTCTCACCTTAACCCTCTACTTCCCCACATTCCTCCCTCCTCCACAAAGACACGCACAGATGAACGTGAGTCACACACACACACACACACACACACACACACACACACACCTGGGATACTTAAAATATGTCCAAAGCAATATGTGAACAAGAGGTGCACACATACCTTCACACACACACAGACACAGACACACACAGGCTAATACACACACACATTTACACAAAACACAACACACTCTCTGCTAAATGAGTGTGAAAAAATGTGGCAAATGACAAATGAAAGTGTGTGTGTGTGTGTGTGTGTGTGTGTGTGTGTGTGTGTGTGTGTGTGTGTGTGTGTGTGTGTGTGTGTGTGTGTGTGTGTCACTTGAAGTCTTATTTTTCACACTCATTATCAGTGCTTCCTACCCCCCCCCCTCTCTCTCTCTCTCTCCATTTTTCCTCCTCTCTCCCCCTCCCTTGCCCCCTCCTACCATTCTCCTCCCCTATTCCCTTCTCGCACTCTACTTTAACCCTCTTCTCCCCTACCCATCTGTCTTCCCTCAAACAATCTCTCTCCTTCCCCTCTCGCTCTACCCTCTTCCCTATCTCTCCCCTTTCCCTCCTCTCCCTCTCCCCTTTCCCCTCTTCCTCTACCCCCTTCCTTATCCCTTTCCCCTCTCTCCCTTCCATCTCCCCCTTCCCTTCTTCCTCTACCCTCTTCCCTCCCCTTCCATCTCCCCCTTCCCCTCTCCCTCTACCCATTCCTTATCCCTTTCCCTCTCTCCCTTCCATCTCCCCCTTCCCCTCAACCCTTACTGCTTTCCCCTCCCCAAATACTCCCTCTCTCTCCCCCCTCCCCACCATCACGCTAACTCGACCCGTACATAAGGCCCCACACTAATTAATTTCCACTTACATTCCGGCGCTGGGGAGAATGTCAGAACGAACAGTCGATTTCAGGATGGTGGTGATTGTGGTAGTGGTGGTGGTGATTGTGGTGGTGGTAGTGACGGTGGCTCTAACAGTGGCAAAGGTGGGAGCTATGATTGGGCTAGTCGTGTGTGTGTGTGTGTGTGTGTGTGTGTGTGTGTGTGTTGCTGTGAGTATTGATTATTGCACTCCAGTCACGATGTCGAATTGTTTATGGACGCTGTTTGTTTGTTTGTTTGTTTTGATTATTCACGGTTAGTAGTGTTGATTGTTTGATTTGTTTTGTTTGTGCAGTGGTATGTTGTGGCTCTGGGTGGCCGTCGGTGTGTTGTTTTGTTCGTTGTATTGTTTATGTTGTTTGTTAATGATTAGGGATGGGATAGTTCTTGCTTTCTGGGCTCCATCTCGCTTCATCTTTAGTTTGGGAAAAGATAACGGGATGATGGTGATGATGATGATGATGATGATGATGATGATGATGATGATGATGTTGACGGTGATGATGAAGACGATGAAGATAAAGATAATAGTGATGACGATGATGATGACGATGACGACGATGATGATGATGATGAAGATAATGATAATGATGATGATGGTGATGAAGCCGATTACGATAATGATGAGATGATGATGATGATGATGATGATGATTATGATGATGATGATGATGATGATAATGACGATGTTGATGATGATTCTGTCTTTACCGTGATATATAGCCACTGCCCCTGTACTGACAAAAAAAAATAGTGAATCAACTTTTGCGCATGCCTGTTATCCTCTTTCAATATGGCCGGGGGGGGGGGGTGATGGACATAACAGTGAGTCAAAATCTATGGCAGAGAAAAATTTGAAGGCATTTTGCACCGCCTGTACAGAGCTGATTGCGGTGAAATGGTAGGAGAATTTTTGCACTGGCTGTAGCTATGTGTATGTCAGGGAGGAAAAAAAAAAAAAAGAGGAAGAGATAAGTAAATTGAAGGTGAACGAACTTTTGCTTCCGGCGGTGTGTGTGTGTGTGTGTGTGTGTGTGTGTGTGTGTGTGTGTGTGTGTGTGTGTGTGTGTGTGTGTGTGTGTGAGAGAGAGAGAGAGAGAGAGAGAGAGAGAGAGAGAGAGAGAGAGTGTTTGTGTATGTGTGTGTGTGTGTGTGTGTGTGTGTGTGTGTGTGAGAGAGAGAGAGAGAGAGAGAGAGAGAGAGAGAGAGAGAGAGAGAGCGAGTGTTTGTGTATGTGTGTGTGTGTGTGTGTGTGTGTAAGCATCTGTATATGTGTGCATGTATGTGTGAAGTGTGTACCGTATGTACGTGTGCGAGTGTGTGTGTGCTTAGCAAACACAATTCACTGACACGATTTTGTCCCAACCAGTACAATCCAGTGCGAGGTGTACATTCATGTCTTCGAAATTACCATCCACTCATTGATTAGTTGCAGATTTATGCCACCAGAGGGCCATCCCTGTATTGACAGGCCAAATGGAATGAGGGCGATTCCAGGAAGGGGGGGGGGAAAGGGAGAGGGAAAGGGGGAAGGGGAGGGGGAAGTTGGTTCGTGTGTTAGGGTGTGTGTGTGTGTGTGTGTGTGTGTGTGTGTGTGTGTGTGTGTGTGAGAGAGAGAGAGAGAGAGAGAGAGAGAGAGAGAGAGAGAGACATACTTCCATCCACAGTCACAGAATCACCAACTCTCCACCAATTCCGCAGAGACATCATCATTTCCAACCGTAAATCTTTTGAATAATTCTCTCTGACCTCCTCCGATTGAGAGAGAGAGAGAGAGAGAGAGAGAGAGAGAGAGGAAGAATGGGAGGTGCGGAGGGAGAAAGAGCGGGACAGAGGGAGTGAAAGGAAAAACAGAAAGGAAGAAGGGAGCAAAAGAATGGGAAGGAGGGAGGGAGAAAGGGAAGGAAGGAGAAAAGGAATCAGGAAAGAAGATGGAGAAGGAAATCAGGAGGAGAGACGGAAGGAAGGGAAGGAGGAATGGGAGAAAGGAGGTAAAAGGGAAGGGAAGAGAAATGGAATCAGGGGAAAAAAGTTAGACCGAAGAAGTGAAGGAAGGAGGGATAGGAGGCTGGAGAGACAGGAAGAGGAAGGTGGAACGGGAGGGGGAAGGAGGAACAGGAGGGGGAAGAATATGAGGAAATAAGAAAAGAAGGAAGGAGGGAAGGAGAGAATGGAATGAGTTGAAGAAGGAGAGAAGAAAGGGGGAAGAGAAAAAGGGAGTGAAGGAAAGAAGGGAGGAAGGAAGGAAAAAAAAAGGAAGGAAGGAAGGCTGGAAAAAAAGGAAACTCCGGTAAGGAAACTTGTGTCTTTCTCGCCATCTTCAATTCGGACAAGTGAGACATTTACCTCTGAATTACGTGAAGGAAAAATGAACATCTTATCAATGTCTGCAAGGAGCTGTAAGAAGATGTGAAATTTCTTGATGTGTGAGGATGGTGTATGTGGTATGTGGGAAGACTGAATTCTATCTATCTGTGTGTATCTATCTATGCATGTATGTATTTGTTTATCTGTCTATCTGCTACTCAATCAATCTACTTACCTATCTACTTATATCATCTATTTGTATCTTTATCTACCTGTTTAGCTACATGGGTATCTATCGATCTATCCATGTACCAACGTATCTATCGGTCTATGTACCAGTGTATCTATCTTATCTATCAATCTATTTGCAACGGCTGTGTGGGTCTTACTTCAAAGCATCTAAGTGAAAATATAAATGAAAACTAAGAACACACACACACACACACACACACACACACACACACACACACACACACACACACACACACACACACACACACAAAGTACCTCTCAAAGATCCAACTGTTCAGAAGACTCTCTCTCTCTCTCCCCTCCTCCTCACTCTACCTCTCCCCCACCTTAAAATTTTCCCCTCCAAACACCTCAGTTCCCCTTCCTTTACTTACCACCTTTTTCCCCTCCCTTCCTCACCTCTTCCCCCTCCCCTCCCCACCTGCTCCCCACTGGCTACACCTGTCGGCTCTCTAATTAAGCCCAGTTCTCACGAGTTACTGCCATTCGTGGTGCCATAACGATTGCAGTTGTGGGGAAGGATGGGGAGGGGAGTGGGGAGGAAGAGAGGGAGAAGGAGAGAGAGGGAGGGGAAAGGAGGTTTGGGAGGAATTGTGGGAGCTAATGAAAATAGGAGAGGTATGTGTGGGAAATGAGAGGAGGTTAGGGGTTAGTGAATGGGGAGAGGAGGGGAAAGGGAAAGGGAGGGGAGGGGAAAGGGAAGGGGAGGGGAAAGGGAAGGGGAGGGGAAAGGGAAGGGGAGGGATAGGGGTAGGGAAGAAATGAGATGATGGAAAGAGAAATAAGATGGGATGGAGAGAGAGAGAGAGAGAGAGAGAGAGAGAGAGAGAGAGAGAGAGAGATAATGTAATGAGGATACAAGGAGAGGAAAAAGGGGAGAATGAGTGGGGGCAAGATGATATTGGGAAGAGATTAATGGGGAGGGGAAAATGGGAAGAAGTAACAGATGGGAAGATATGTGGGGAGGTAATGGGGAGAATACCATGGCAGCAAGAGGGTGAGGTGGGGAGGAGGTTATTGAGAGAGGATGGGGGAAGGGGAATGGGAAGGGGGATAAGGGAAGAGGAATGGGGAGGGGGATGGAGGAAGGGGGATGGGGAGAGGATAGTAGGATGATGGGAGGATGTGGTGGGGTGGGATGGGGAGAAGAGGGAGGTTGATTGGTGGGGAGAAGACAGGATGGGGAATGGGAAACAAGGTGATGGAGGCCACATGATATAGGAACAATAGAAGAGCATAACAGAAAAAGGAGAAATGGTGAAGGAATAAAGGAGAGACGATAAAGAGGAAGAAAAATGAAAAAAAAAAGAGAGGAAGAAATAGGAGAGAAAAAGAGGCATGAATGAATGGGAGTAGGAGGAAAAGAGAGTAAAAATGGAGGAGAAATATATTAAAGAGAAATAATGAATTAAAAGATATAAAAAAAAAAGAGAGATGAGAGAAAAGGGAGAAGTAATGATATACCGCAAAATTATAAATAAAGGGAGGAAATTGGATAAGGAAATATTGAAATAAAAAAATAGTAGAATAAGAAAGAGAGAGAGAGAGAGAGAGAGAGAGAGAGAGAGAGAGAGAGAGAGAGAGAGAGAGAGATAATTGGCAAGAGACAGCAGTGTCATATATAGCTTGAGCTGTTTTTACCTTCTACTATGATTGTCTGACACCACCTCTACCTGTTCCTATACCTCTTATCTACCTATACCTACCTTACATCTACTCCTACCTGTCCCTTTACCTCTTATCTACCTGTACCTAATAAGCATCTATCTACCTTGCATCTACTTCCACCTCTCCCTCTTACCTACCCTTATCTAATGAGTACCTACCTGCCTACCTTAAATCTAATTCTGTTTCTACCTTCCCGTTTTACCTGGATATTTTTCTACCTCCGAGTCTCTACCTCATACTTACCTTTCCTTTACCTGTACCTACCTTTAAAACTTACTCTATTTTCCACCTATATCTTCCCCTTTATTCTACCTGATCTATTTCTACCTCTACTGATCTCTTCCTCATCATAACTATCACCGCCACCTGTCTATCGCTATATCTACCTGTTAATTATTTTACCTGGCCTCTCTCTCTCTCTCTCAAGTCAATTATCCTCCTCTTTTCCTTACCGGTATCTCTTAACTAACTTTCTCACCTGTCTTTCTCACCTATTACTTCTCTCCTTTACCTTTTCTAACTCCCCTCTTTGTCTTCCTCAGGTATCACTCTCTCTCTCTCTCACCAGCCAATGGGAATAAGGGGAAGAGAATGGAGAATGAGTAAGGGAAAAAGGAAATGAAGTGAGAATGAAGAGAAGGGATGTGGGAAATGCATCTAATAAGGCGAATGAAAAACCAAACGTGAGTGGGGGAAATGAGAGAGAGAGAGAGAGAGAGAGAGAGACGCAGGTACGAAGAGAGGGGATGAAGGAAGAGAAACGGGGGGGGGGGGAAGGAAAGTTAGGAATAAGAAGTGACAGCCATTTTGGAAGAAAGAAGGGACGTGGAGGAAGGGAGAGGGAGGAAGGGAGGGAAGAAGAAAGGGAGGAGGGAGGGAGAAAGGGAAGGATACAGAGGAAGAGGAATTGGAAGACTGGAGGAGTGAGAGAAGGGAGGAAGGAGAGGAAGAGGAAGGGATGATGTAATGGAAGAAAGATAATAAGAGGAGGAGGAAGAGGGGAGAGGAACAGAGGAGGAACAGAGGAGGAAGCAGGGAGGAACAAGGGAGGGAAGAGGTAATGGAAGGAAGGAGGAGAGAAAATGGAAGGAAAGAGAAAGGAGGAGGGGAGAAGGGAAGAGGGGAAGGGGAAGGGAAAAGGGGAAGGGGAAGGGAAAAGGGGAAGGGGGAGGGAAGAGGGGAAAGGGAAGGGAAGAGGGGACAGGGAAGGGAGGAGGGAAGTGGGAGAGAAGGGGAAAGGGGGAGAGGAGGGGAAAGGGGGAGAGGAAAAAGGAAGGGAATGGGAAAGGGAGGGGAAAGGGGGAGAGGGAAAGGGAGGGGGGAGTGGGGAGAAGGAAAGGAGGGGGAACAGGGAGAAAGACAGGAGGGGGAAAGGGAGAGGAAGAAAGGAAAGAAAAAGGGGAGCAGGAAATAGACGGGAAGACGAGAGAGGGGGGGGAAGGGGGGTAAACGAGAGGAAAGTGGGGAAAGAAGAAGGGAGGAAAGGAGGGAGGAGATTAAGGAGAGAATAAAGGCAGAAGGAAAGAGTGAAAAGGGAAGATGGAGGGGAACATAAGAGAATATGGGAGTGGGTAAAAGAATGAGAGGAGACGTATGGAAGAGAAAAGGGAGGAGAGAAGGGAGAGAAGAAGAAGAGGAGGAGAGAGGAAAGAAGGGTGAAGGGAAGAAAATAAGGAGGAAGGAAAGAGGGGAGAGAAGAAGGGAGGCGGGAAGAACGGGAGTAGGAAGGAAAGAAAGGAGGAGGGAGGAAAGAAGGGAGGCGGGAGGAGAGAAGGGAGGCGGGAGGAAAGAAGGGAGGAAGGAGAAATGCAGGAAGGAGGGAAGAAGGAAGGGGGTAAAGGAATGGAAACAAAGTAGGGATAAAGGCAGGTAGGGAGGGAGGAGAAGAAGAGGAAGACTGGGGCGAAGAAGGAAGGAGAAAGGTGTTAAACGTGATATATGGAAGGGGCGAAAAGGCGGTAGGAAAAGGACTAGGAGGAGAGGGAAGGGAAGGAGGAGAGGGGGAAGAGAAGAGGGAAAGGGCAGGAGTGAAGGGGAAAGGTGTAAAATCTGATCTAAGGGAGGAGTGAAGGAGGGAGAGAGAGGGAAAGAAGGGAGGGAGGGAGGGAGAAACGGGAAAGCTAGGGGAGGGAGGGAGGGAGAGACGGAAAGACAGGGGAGGGAGGGAGGGAGAGACTGAAAGGGAGGGTAGGGACGAAGTGAGGGGAAGAGGGAAGGAAGGGTCGCAGGAAGGAAACGGAAAGGTGTAAATTTTATGTGCAGATGAAAATGAAGGAGGGAAGGAGATGAAGAGGGGGAGAAGGAAGGGAGGGAGGAAGGAGGAAGAAGGAGGAGGGGTAGAGGAGAGAAGGGAGGTGAAAAATCTGAAGGAAGGGAGAGGTGAAGGAGGGGAATGAGATGGAGAGAGAGGGGATGAAGAGGAGGAAGGTATAGAGTGAAACAAGGAAAGGGGGAATGAAGGTAGGGAGGGGAAGAGAAGATGGGGGGAAATAAAAGGGAGGAAGGGAGGAAGGTATAAAATCAGAAAGAAGGAGAGAGGGGGGGGGCAAGAAGAGGGGAGAGGGTAGGAAATGAGAGGTAGAGTGCCAAAGATGACGGCATGAATAATGAAAGAAGGAAGGAGGGGGAAGACATTGAAGAACGAAGGAAATGGGTCAAGGTTATGTAGAAAGGAGGAGGAGGAGGAGGAGGAGGAGGAGGAGGAGGAAAACACAAGAAAAGAAATGATACGAAGATCACAAGTAAAAAAACAAAAAACAAAAAAACAATAAAGAAACGGGAAAAAAACGAAAATAAAACCTAATCAAATCCCCGCCATAAAATAATAATCTATGAGGAGCCAGACAAATAATTTACTCTTATTATACTTATTATTCCCAGCCCAGTCCCAGGCCGGCCCCTGATTGGCTCTCCCAGGCGTGACGTGGCCGTGACGTAAGCGTGACGTCATCAAGGAGGCGCGTGGGAAGCCCAGGTAAGCGGAGTTTCGTAAAGAGATTTGTGAGATTTTTAAGGGCTGCCTAAAGGGTTTAAAGGGAATACACTGGGAACTTAAAAAGGGAGATATTTCACTTTAACTTGCCCTGAAATTGCCGTCTCTTCATATTAAACGCTACTACTACCACTACTACTACTAACACACTAATACTACGAAACTACTACTACTACTACCACCACCACCACCACTACTTCTACTACTACTACTACTACTACTACTACTAGACGATTTTTCTTCAATTTTGGTCTCGAACTGAAGGGGTTAATGAAGGTTATATCAAAGGGGGGGGATGGAGGGGTGAAACAGTAGAGAGAGAGAGAGAGAGAGAGAGAGAGAGAAACTATTCAGAAATCGCCATTAGCCTAAAAATCATTAATCTCTAAATGGGAGGGATTTAGTGTGCACACACATACATACACATGTACACATACGCTATATATGTGTATGTGATAAAGTTTTGTGTGGTCTTAGTTCTCTCTCTCTCTCTCTCTCTCTCTCTCTCTCTCTGTATGTATGTATCTTTGTATGCATGTACGTATGTAAGCGTGTGTGTTGAGGGATATCGGGAAAGCAACGGTGTGTGTGTGTGTGTGTGTGTGTGTGTGTGTGTGTGTGTGTGTGTGTGTGTGTGTGTGTGTGTGTGTGTGTGTGTGTGTGTCGGGGGTTACCAGGTAGACAAGGATTAGTCATCAGTAACACACCTTCATTACCCTCATTAGGCCTCTCTCTCTCTCTCTCCAGGTCCTCATCAGTACAAACCCTCAGGTCAGGACAGTACATTAGATGACCTATCTCTATCTCTCTCTCTTCTCCACACTGCTTCATCCCTCCCCCTCCCCCTCAGATGACGTCATAGGCGCTCACGTCAGCTGCAGGGTGGAGAGAGAGAGAGAGAGAGAGAGAGAGAGACAGACAGACAGACAGACAGAGAGGGGGGGAGAATCCACGATCTAGGGGAAGGTTATTATTATTATTATTATTATTATTATTTTACAGGTATGTTTTCGTGTTATTTCACTTATCACCGTTTTCTGTATAAATTTAACCTTATCTTTTCGTATATGTTTTAACTGAGTATACTATTATATTCTGGTATAACTTTAAATGTGCTAGTACATGCTATTTTATCACTAGATGTGCTACCTGTATGTGCTATGTGCTATTTTCCCCCTAAATGTTACCTGTATGTGCTAAATGTGCTACCTGTATGAGATAAAATGTGCTATAATCTTTTGGGCATCGTATCTTTATTACTAAAAGATAATTTGTTTTGATAATCGAACATGGGTCTTTCTTTCGATATTTATTTACCTCTATTTTTAGGTTCAGGAGCGGTTTTAGGATCGGCTCTGTTGGTCTCTCTCTCACTAACGATATTCGGATGTGGTGTATTCCACTCCCATAAATGATAGCGAATTTAGCGATGCCACGTAACTCCATACCACACCACACAACACACACACACACACACACACACACACACACACACACACACACACACACACCAAGGGCATTAACTAAGGGGCCCTGAAGCTCCCACATCTACTGCTTCATGTATTTTTCCTGCAAAGGGATGATGATGATGATGAATTACGATGAATAATTAATGATGATGATGGATGATGACTGATAATGATGATGATTTCCCTTTCCCCGTTCATTTGCAAATTTCCTTCATTTAACCACTTTAACCACTAAAATCTCTCTCTCTCTCTCTCTCTCTCTCTCTCTCTCTCTCTCTCAAACTGTCTGTCTGTCTGTCTATCGCCTAATAACATTCTTTAGTACCGTGAAACTCTCTACTCTTACTCTTACTCCGAGAGAGAGAGAGGGGGGGGAGGGGGGGAGCGGGATTGGGTGAGAGCGAAGAAAAAAGGAGGCGAGGAGATTAGGTGGAGAAAGAGGAAAGGGAAGGATGGAGGGGAAGGAGAGGGAAGGAAGGAAAGTATAAGCAAGAGGGGAAGTAGGAAGAAAGGAGTGAGGGGTGGGGAAGAGGGGGAACGAAAGGTGAGAGGAGGCAGGAAGGGGGATAGGAAAGGGGGGGAAAAGAAAGGCGAGGTGGCGTTGTGCAGGAGGGGGTGGAAAGAGAGAGAGAGAGAGAGAGAGAGAGAGGGGGGGGATAGTGAGAGGGTGGGGGTGGGGGAGCTGGTCTATATATAGCGGTACTACGGGCGCCCCCCACACAAGAGGGGAGAGGGGGAGGGGGGAGGAGGGGGGAAGAAGAGGGGGAAACTTACATCACACGCGCGCAGAAACCGGTTGGGGGGGTTGGGGAGGGGGGTTGTGACGTCATTAGGGGAGGAGAAGGGGGGGAGATGGAGGAAAAGGGAGGGAAGAAAAGATAAGTTCTGACGTCACATGGGGAGGAGGAAGAGAAAGGGGGATGACGAAGGAGGAGGAGCAAGGGAGAGAAGGAGGAAAGGAGGGAGGAAGGTAAAGACATGGAGGAAAAATGCCCCGCGGAGCCCTTATGACGTCACGGAAGGCATTATGACGTCACAGAACCTCGACCAATCACAGGCCAAGAGTACACGTCATGGGCGAATCCAATATTTGTTAAAGGGGGGGGGGCAGGGTTGTAGTCTCATGCTCCTATGACCCACCCAACTGAATAAAATCGTCTAGAGTTTGATGGAGAGTTGTTCCCACCGTGAGGGGGTTAAAAATGGAAATATTAACACTCATAGGAAGGCTCTAAATCTCGTCGGTTAAAGAATATCCCCAACAACTCTTCCTTAGCGATTTATTTTTAGATATTTCTGTATAATATCTTTTTCACGTTACCTATACACAGAATGGCGATATTACAGTGATTTATGTAACACGGATGGAGGAAAGTGTTATAAGAAAAAGTCCCATTACAAAAAAAAAAAAATCGCTAAGGAAAAGGTGTTAGGGAGGTTCCTTAACCAACGGGAGTATGAACCAAGATATCAAGAGAAGAGAGGAAGAGGAAGGAAGATGAGGGGAAATGAGAAAGAAGAGGAAAGAAATAAAGAAGATGGGAAAGGAAAAAACAGGCAAAAGGTAGATGAAGAGGGGAAAGGAGAATGAAGAGGGGAAAGGAAAATGAAGAGGGGAAAGGAGAATGAAGAGGGGAAAGGAAAATGAAGAGGGGAAAGGAAAATGAAGAGGGGAAAGGAGAATGAAGAGGGGAAAGGAGAATGAAGGGGGGAAAGGAGAATGAAGGGGGGAAAGGAGAATGAAGGGGGGAAAGGAGAATGAAGGGGGGAAAGGAGAATGAAGGGGGGAAGAGGAACACACAGGGGAAAGAGAAAAAAAGAGGGGAATGGAAAAAGAAATGAGAGAGAGGAGGAGAAAGGAAAAAGTGGAGAGGAAATGAGGAAGAGGAGGGTGAAGGAAAAAGGGAGAGCTGAGGGGAGGCAGGGAGTGGTTAAGAGGGGAAGTAAGGGAGCGAGGAAAAGGGGTAAGGGAGGGGAGGTAAGGAGGGAGGACAGAGAATGTGGGGAGGGTGGAGGAAGATGTGAAAAGAAGGGAGGGAGGGAGAAACAGATAAGGGAGGAAGGCAGGAAAGAGGAGGGGGGAGAGAGGGAGAAAAAACAGAAGGGAGGAGAGGTAAAAAGGGAGATAATAGAAAGGGGGGAGGGAGGTGTGAAGATAAGGGAAGGAGGAAGAGAAAGAGGAGGGGAGGGGAGGGAAAGAAGACAGGAAGGAAGGGAGGGAAGGGAAGGGAGGGAAGGCAAGGAAGGGAGGGAGGGGAGGGAAAGAAGGGAGGGAGGGCAGTGAGATGGAAAGTGTAGTTTCCTTAAGTATCCCCTATTTATTTATTTATTTATTTATTTTTATCAGATTATCATTCACTTGTAGTTTATATTAATATTAAAATGTGTTCAATTTTCATTCTGGAATTTCATATCATAAAGCTTCCTTAACAGTCTATGTAAAATGAAAAGGAAAGTGGCAGAGAGAGAGAGAGAGTAACAAAAAAACAACGATGAAAAAAGAGCATAAAGGGGATGAAAGGCAGGTGAGAGAGAGGTGGGAGAGAGGAAGGGGGAGGCAAGGGGGGCGGCACCCTCCTCTCGACCAATGGCAGAGCTCCGTGTGGCGTCACTTCTCTCGGCCAATCAGAGGCGAGCTGGTGACGTCACAGGGGCGGCGGCCAATAGGGAGAAGGCGGTACTTTGAGGGGAGCAGACGGAAGTTTCTCTCTCTCTCTCTCTCTCTCTCAGTTACTTTAAATGTTCGTTTCTACTGTTACTGCTGCTACTACTACTACTATTACTACCAACACCATCACCACTACTATTCCTACCACTACTACTAATACTGTCTTCTGCTCAGAGCATAAGTAAATTTCACAAACTTGAAAAAAAAAAAAAAAAAAAATTGCCATACTACAGATTAAATAAGAAAAACTACAAAAACTATCAGTACTTAACAAAAAAATCCATGT
>NC_137058.1:27433020-27445520 GCF_032717465.1 Coenobita brevimanus
GAGTAGGAAGGAATGAAAGACGAAGGAAAGAAAGAGGAAGGAAAGGGGCAATGAAGGAAGTAACGAAAGGAAGGAAGGACTGAAGACTACAAGGAAGACGGATAAAATAATGAATGAAACAATGAGAGAACGAATGAAAAGAAAAAAATTATTATGTAAATCTGGGAGGATCGAAAACAAAAAGAAGAATGGAAAGGAAAAGAATCACAAAAGAAAGATTATATTGGAAGGAAGGCAGAAAAGATGGAGAATGAAGGAAGAGAGACGGTATGATGGAGGGAAGGATAGGAAGGAAGGAAGGAAATATGGAAGAAAGGAAGGATGGACAGAAGAAAGGAGGAAAGAAGTGAGAAAGGAAGAAACGGAGAAAGGGGACAAGAGAAAGTGAATGAAAGAGGGAATGAAGGAAGGAAAGGAAGAAAGGTGAAAAGGAAAGAATGAAGTAAGGGAGGGAACAAGTGAGGTAGGCTGGAGGAAATGAATAAATTAGTGAAGGGAGGAATGAGGAAGGAAGGAAGGAAGGATGGAGGGACGGAAAGAATGATGGAAGGACGGAAAGCAGGAAGGAAGGAAGGAAGGAAGAATGAAAGAGAAAGAAAGAAAGAAAGGATGGAAGGGAGGAAGGAAGGGAGGGAGAAAAGGGGGAAAGAATGCAAGAAAAAATGAAGAAATGAGGGGAGGAAAGGTGAGATATGGAAAGAAGGGAGAGGCAAGACAATGTGAAGGAGGGACAGACTAAACGAGAAAACGAAAAAAGGAGAGAAAGAAGGAAAAAAGGGATGATGAGAGAAGGAAGAGGAAAAAGGGAGACGGAAGGAAAGACTATGAAGGAAAGAATGAAAATGAAGAATGGAGAGAACGATTCAGAAACTTAAAGAAAAGAGGGAATGGTGAGGAGACAAATGAGGGAAAATGAAGGACGGGGGAGAGAAAGGAAAGATGGAGAGAGAGAGGAGGGAAAGAAATAAGGAAAGAAGAAAGGAAGAACGAAGACAGAATGGAGGAGAAGAAACGTCAGGCTAACCTTGACCCACATCCTTACGCAAGCACGAGAGAGAGACAGACAGACAGACAGACTACACGTGACTGAAGACAGGGAAGAGGTACAGGAAGGGGAAAAACATCAGTGGAAAATAGAGGAGGAAGACAATGGATGAAAAGCATGACAGGAATAAACGAAATGACAAAAAATGAAGACAAATAAGAAGACAAGAGAAAACAGACGAAGAGGAGAGAAAATGGAGGAAAGGTAAAGGGACTGAAATGGTGGAAAACAGAATGAGGAGGAAATGGAAAATACGGGAGGAGGACGACGACGACACGATGAAGACGTGTAGCCTAATAATACAACGTGGACTTCTATAAGAATAATAATAATAATCATAATAATATTACCCATAAAAATAATAACTAGAGAGCACTAACAAAGCACATACCTCGGCCAATGTCATTACCATTAAATAGCATACGGACCCGGACCCGTGGATAAATTAGCCGATCCGGATACACCCCAAAATTTAATACATTCTTTCTTGGTCCATGGCACACCTTTCCACAAAATTCCATTGAAATTCATAGAGAACTTTTGGAGACATTGAGCGGAAAACTCCGGACTTGGGTCGGGCCCAAAATTTAGTCATTACTTCCTTGGGCCATGGTCCACCCATTCACAAAATTTCATCAAAATCCGTTCGTAACTTTTTGAGTTATCCTGCTAACAGACAGACAGACAAAGAAACCAACGCGGGATAAAACATAACCACCTTGGCGGAGGTAATAATAATAATAATAATAATAATAATAATAATAATAATAATAATAACAATAATAGATCATTCTCAGCTTTCTTTTATGTTAAACCAACGCGGGATAAAACATAACCACCTTGGCGGAGGTAATAATAATAATAACAATAACAATAATAGTAATAATAATAATAACAATAATAGATCATTCTCAGCTTTCTTTTATGTTCATCAGGCTCTGGTATTATTTGAGAGAGAGAGAGAGAGAGAGAGAGAGAGAGAGAAGCATATGAATTTGTGAGAGGAGGGGTGAATTGGCAGGGTGATATCGAGAGGGGTGGGGAAGGGAGAGGGTGGGGAGAGGAGAGAAGGTGAGGGAGAATAAAGCATGAGGGGAAGAGAGGGGTAAGGATGGGAGAGGTGAAAGGGGAGAAGGGACATGGAAGAGAAGGGGGTGGGGATGTGAGGGATGAGGAAGGAAGAGAGGGGGAATGGGTGAGGGAAGAGATGGGGGGACAGGGAGATTTGAGGTGTTAGGAGAAGGAGGAAATGGGGAGGGGTGATGGAGTGAAAGTAAGAAATAAGGGTGAAATCAGAGTGGGGAGAGGAAGAAGAGGGGGAGGGAAGAAGGGAAAGGGGGAACGGCGACTGGGGAAGGCTTCTGGGAAAGGTTTGACGAGTGGAAGTTGGTGAGAAGGTAGGGGGGAGAAATGTAAGGGGGAGAAGGGAAGGGGATAAAAGGTAGGGGGGTTTGGAGGTGAGTATGGGAATGGGCAGGGTGAGGACGTGTGAAAGCATTACACCAGAACACCACATTCTACCACACCACACCACACCACACCACTCCAATGCACCACTACCATCATCACCATAACTCCTGCCTGTACAAAAATCCATACACAGCAAGAGCAAACACCTGGCTATCCCCCATACCCCCTCCCCCCCACACCACAGCCCCTCTCTCCCCCTACACCACACTCCCTCCCCCCCTCCACACCACACCACACCTCTCCTTTCCCTGCCTTCCCCTTCCTTCCCCTCTCCATCTCAATTTTCTCCCCCTCGCTCTCATTCCACCCTTTCCCCAGACCTCTTCCCCCCTCCTCCTTCCCCTCTCCACTTCATTTACCCCCCCTCCTCCTCCCCCTCCCCTTCCCCCTCTTTCTCCATGCATCTGAATTTTCTGCTCCACTATCCCCCCCCTCTCTCTTTCTCCCACCTTCTTCCCCCTCCCACTTCCCTCCCCTCGCTCTAACCCCCCCCCTCTCTCTCTATCTGCAGCGTGAAGTCCGCATAGGAAATTATCTTCATCATCATCATCCCAGCTTAATTTCCTACCATTATAATAACAATACAGAAACCACTGACATCCATCATCATCATCATCATCATCATCATATTTCAAACTTTTTCACAGAGAATTCAAATCATCGTCATCATTATCATCATCATCTTTCAAAGTTTATACAGAATACAGAAGCTATGTAGTGTATGAGACTCACCACCCTCATCATCATCATTATATCATTTGTGCAAGCAGACAGTGCGAGCGAGAACAATATTCTTCAGCCGAAATATGGTGTGTAAGTTTCTTGCAGAGTCTAGTTCGTACAATTTCCCTTACTTGAGGAGCACCCACACATTCTCTTCTAACAGCTGAATCATTCGTAACATGCAACACCACTTTGAAAATGTCATGAACACTGCCTTCCTATGATACCTGGCAAAATATTACTGCTAGCAAAGAACACAGCACCAAAACTATTTTCCCCCTCAGCTAAAAGATCATTCACGGCATGTCGTACCTTTCTGAAAAGTTCATGAAAACAATCTTACAAAGACTGCCACTAATTTTCCCACGAGAGAAATATTGAAAAAAACAAAAAAATGCAACTCTGCTCGTTAGGACACGTTCCACACCTGTGTTGTGAACATGTTTTAAACGCAATGTGTTCCGGCATCTCGAAATGAACTGATACTGAGTTTGGCTTTTTAAATTTTTTTCTGGGAGGAAATCTTGCGTGCTTTCAGCCTTTGGTTCCTTTCACTTTGCAATAAATAAATAAATAAATAAATAAATATATATATATATAATCAGGAGTAACCCCAGGCCATAAAACTGGCCCAACAACATTCCCCCTCTATCCCCACCACAAGTTCCAACTTTCCCTGCCCCATAAAAATCCCCAAGTCATTAGTTTCCCCGCCAGTTTTCCCCTAGCGTCATTTAATATAGCTTGCCCTTGTCTTGTCCATCTTATTTTTACCCCAAACTTCCCGGATTCTTCCCCAGACTTTGCGATGGCTACTTGTGTCTCTCTCTCCTTCCGTCCACTTCCTCCATCCCCTTTCACTTTTTCTCTCTCGCCTTCCTAATTCCTCCACATTCCCTATCCTTCCTCCACCTCTTCCCTCTCTCCTCTCCTCCCCTCTCCACCTAAACTCCATCCTACAATATATAATACTTAAAACTTCTTACACCTTCCCTCCAACTGACTTTCTTATTTTCCTTCTTTCTTCCACTGTCTTTCCTCCATTCCATTCCTCAATCTACCACCTTTGCTCTCAATTTTACCTCTTCTCTTTTCTCTCTCCTTCCCCCTTCTAGTTTTCTTCCATCCCATACCTCCATCTAGCTTTTCTCACTCCCCCCGCCAAACCTTTCCTCCAAATCCTCCTCTTCCTCCACACAACTTCTTTCCTCTTCTCTCCAACCCTCCTTTACCTCCACTCTCCTAACTTTCCTCCACTCCTCCCTCCTACTTTCCTCCATTTACCCCTCTCTACCTCCCCTCTATCAAACAACTCATCCTTTTCCTGTCACATACCCTCTTTTGCTGTGGAGAGGGACGCCTTCACGTGGTAGCACTGACAAGCGGCGGTGGGGCTGCACGGCTATACAAACACCCCTCACACCCCCTCCCTTTCCCCCTTCCCCTGACCGTCATCCCTCCCCTTCCCCCACCCTCCTAACTTAACCACTCTTCTCCCCACTCTCCTCCTCCTCCTCTTCTTCCTTCCTCTTCTCTTATTATTCTTTGCACAAAACATTATTTCTCTCTTCTCCCTGTCTCTTTCACCCTCCTCCCTCTTCTTCCTAACCGCTCTTCTATCTCTCCCTCCTCATCTCCTCTCCCTCTCTCTTCTACCTCACTCCCTCCCTCCTCCTCCTCGTCGTAATCATCATCATCATCATCTTTCCCTCCCTCCCTCCCCACATCCCCAATCCTCTTACCCTTACGTTCACTAAGCAACCTCTCTCCTCCTCTCTTCCTTCCCCTCCCCCCTGAGCTCAGTACAGTTTCCCCTTTAAAAATAATAAGAAAAAGTTACCTATTTTCTCGTGGCCATATATCGTTTACAGGGCTAGTTCTCTCTCTCTCTCTCTCTCTCTCTCTCTCTCTCTCTCTCTCTCTCTTCAAAAGAACCACTAGGTGTGTTGATGTTTGCATTCTACTGTCCTCCTCCTCCTCCTTCCTTCCATCTATTCTTCTTTTCTCCCTCCCTCCTTTCCTTCATCCACCAAGCCTTCATCTCTCCCTCCCTCCCTCCCTCCACCTTTCCTTCCTACCTTCCTTCCATCTATCCATCCATTATCGGTTCATTAATCCATCCATACTTATCTACTCCTCCCTTCGTTCTCTCCTTCCTTTCTCCCTTCCATCCACTCACCATCAATATATGCATCCCCCTCCAGTCTTTCCTTCTCTTTTCCTTTCTTCCTTCCTCTCCTTCTTGCCTTTCCATTCCAGTCTTTCCTTCTCTCCTCCTTTCGCTCCTTCCTTCCTTCCTCTCCTTTTCCTTTCCTTCTTTCCATCATCACTTTCTTAACCCATTCTTCCATTATTTTTCTTCCTTCCTTCCCTCCATCAATAATTATCAGTCCATTCATCCTCCTCTATTCCTTCCTTCCTTCCTGCCTTCCGTCCTTCCTAGTTACCTACCTATCTGCCTTCCTTTCTTCCCAATAATATCACTAACAATCTCTCTCTCCCTCCCTCTCTCTCTCTCTCTCTCTCTCTCTCTCTCTCTCTCTCATAATTCCCTCCTATACATCAAAGCCTATCCTAATGGTATTATCCTCTCTCTCTCTCTCTCTCTCTCTCTCTCTCTCTCTCTCTCTCTCTCCCTTCTTTACTCCTCCTCTTCCTTCTTTGTTTTTCCATTTATAGATTTTTTCCTTCATAAATTACTTTACTTCCACCTCTCCTTCCTTCCCTCTCCGCTCTTTCCTTTCCACCCTCCTTCCCTCCCTCTCCTTACTTTCCGTTTAATCTTCCTTTCCTTCCTTCTTTACTTCCATCCTTCCTTCCTTTCACCTTTATTTCCATCTTACCTTCTCGCTTCATTCTCCTATGTATAGCCCCTTCCTTCCTTCTTTACTTTCCCCTTCCTTCCTTCCTTCCTTCCTTCCTTCCTCCCTCCCTCCCTCCCTCCCTTCCTTCCTTCCTTCCTCCCTCCCTTCCTTCCTAAAGGCTCTAGCTCGCGTGGACAATCTATCGACATCCTCAGGAGATAGAGTAACAGGAAGAGAGGGGAAGGGAGGAGGAGGAGGAGCAGGAGGAGGAGGAGGAGGAGGAGGAGAGGAGGAAGAAGGCAGGAGAAGCAGAAGTAGCAGGAGAGGATGAGGAGGAGAGGAAGGGAAAAAAGGGAAGTGGAGGGAAGTGAAGGAAGGAAGGAGGGGAGGAAGGGGAGAGAAGGAAGTGAAGTGAAGTGAAGTGAAGTGATGGATGGATGGATGGAAGGAAGGAAGGAAGGAAGGAAGGATGGAAGGAAGGAAGGGGAGAGAAGGATGTAGAGGGATGCGAAGGAAGAAAGGGGATAGAAGGATGTGGAGGGAAGAGGAGAGAAGGATGTGTAGGGAAGCGAAGGAAGGAAGAGGAGAGAAGGATGTGGAGGGATGCGAAGGAAGGAAGGACGGAAGGGAAAGAAGGAAGTTACATCAGAAAGGAGGAGGAGGGGAGAGGAGAATGAGTAAAGGAGAGGAAAATACCAAAGGAAGAGGATGATGGAAGAAATAGGGAGAGAAGGGAAAGATGAGAAAAAGATGAGATGATGAAAGGAATAGGGAAGGAAGAAAGGAGGGGGGGAAGAAGAAAATGAAGAGAGGGGAGGAGGAAAGGAGAGGAATGAAGAGGGAATAAACGGAAGAGGGAAGAAAGGGGTGGAAGGGAATGGAAGTGGAAAAGGATGAGAGAGAGAGAGAGAGAGAGAGAGAGAGAGAGAGAGAGAAATCGTAAAGAATTTTGAGGATGATGATAAAGACAACCGCAGTAATTTTACAAAGAGGAAAAAGGAGGAAAACGAGGAATGGAATGAGTGGAAGGGAAAAATACCGTCAGCTGGAGGCAAAATAAAACACAGACACACACACACACACACACACACACACACACACACACACACACACACACACACACGAGAGAGAGAGAGAGAGAGAGAGAGAGAGAGAGAGAGTACCTTTCCTCTCAAACTAATTTTTGGTCTAACATACTGTAACAAAATTAACTCTCTCTCTCTCTCTCTCTCATTCGTCCCATCGTTTTACTTACATTACTCTCTCTCTCTAATCAACTCTCTCCCTCTCTCTCTCTCTCTCTCTCTCTAATCAACTCTCTCCCTCTCCCTCCCTTTCTAATCAACTCTCATTCATTCGTCCCTTTATATTACTTATGTTTCTCTCTCTCTCGTTCTTATTCATCCCTTCCCATTTGTCTTATCACCCTTTCTATTTGCTCTCTCTCTCTCCTTCCCTCCCTCCCTCTCTCTCTCTCTCTCTCTCTCCCTTGGAATACTGCTCGTCTGCTTCTGAATTAAGAATGAAATGTTAGACATATAAGGCTTATATGGAGAAAGATATATGGAAAGAGAGAGAGAGAGAGAGAGAGAGAGAGAGAGAGAGAGAGGCTAATATTAGGAAAGACGTGTTGTAAAAGTGAAATAGCTTTAATTTTTAGGTGCATTGTAGAAGGCAAGAGTGAGAGAGAGAGAGAGAGAGAGAGAGAGAGAGAGAGAGACACACACACACACACACACACACACACACACATTTCATCATCTTTTCCCATCCTAGAAAACTACCCCCCCTTCTCTCTCTCTCTCTCTCTCTCTGGATCAATACGACAACTGGTGATACAATAAGGGTGACATTGGCTGTCTCTCTCAATCTGCCAAATACTTCTTCTAAATCAGCTGAGTGGAAGAACGAAGGTAGGTAGGTAGGTGGGTAGGTAAGTAGGTAGGTAGATTGGTTGGTTGGTTGGTTGGTAGGTAGGTAGGTAGGTAGGTAGGTGGGTGGGTAGGTAGGTAGACAGGCAGAGATGTAGGTAGGTAGGAAGGTAGGTACGTACGTAGGCAGGTAGGCAGACTGATTGATATAGATAGACAGACAGACAGATAGACACAGCCAGATAGATAAACAAAGACGACAGACATACACAAGCAGGTAGATATGTACTGTAGGTAGGTAGGTAGGTAGGTAGGTTGGTACAGTATATACCGTAAATAGATAAATAAATACACAGACAGACAGACGATAGACAAACAAGCAGGTAGGTAGGTAGGTAGGTAGGTAGGTAAAGCATGCTAACAGACAGATATAGATTGATAGATAAAGATAGATAGATGGAAACAGCGAACGTAATGATGAATAAACCTTGTATATTTGGGGATACTGAGCAAGGTGAGTGAATAATGAGTTAAATGAATGAGTGAAGCGAGTCCGGTGAATGAAATGAATAATATATGATCGATGAATAACCCATACCTTCACTGGGTGTCATAATGAAGGGGGATATGAGTGAAGTGGGCGTGAAGGTGAATAATGAATAAGTCCTATGAAGACGATGAATAAAATGAATAAGATGAATAAATAAATAAGATAAATTAAGATAAGTAAATAAGAAAATGAATAAGACTGATAAATAAATAAATATGATGAATAAATCTGATTAATAAAGAAATAAAATGAATAAAATGATGAATAATTAAATAAGATGAATTAAATGAATAAAGCGAATAAAATGAGTAGGATATGAGTGAAGTCTGAGTGAAGGTGAATAGTGAATGAGTCCCATGAATAAGATAAAATGAATGAAATGATGAGGAAATCCAATGTTAATGAGTCGAGTTATGAGTGAATGGTGAATGAAAACCCAGACTATGCCTATATGATTACAATAATATGAGTAAGATAAAAATGAATCAATAAAATGAATAACTAATGAATAAATCCCCTGGTAATGAGTTATGAGTGGGTGATGAGTGGAATGCAAGACAGCTGCTAGCAAATTAGACTCGGCAATCAATATTCATTTGCCAACGAAGCAGCGCTAGATGATGGGAGGAGGAGGAGGAGGAGGACAGGACAGGACTGGAAGGAGAGGGTGGGGGAGGAGAGGAGGAGAGTCTAGTAAGAGAAAAGAGGGAAATCTGGAGAGAAGGGAGGAAGAGAGAGAAAGAAGGGAGGAAGACAGGGAGAGAAGGGAGGAAGAGAAGGGAGGAGAAGAGGGAGAGAAGGGAGGAGAAGAGGGAGAGAAGGGAGGAGAAGAGGGGGAGAAGGGAAGAGAAGAGGGAGAGAAGGGAGGAGAAAAGGGAGGACATGGATAAGGAGGGAGAGGAGAAGAGGAGGAGGACCGAAAAAGAGAAGGTGATATGTTATGGAAGAACAAAAAGGTAGAGGGAGAGAAGGCGAACGGAGAAAAGGAAAAGAGGGGAAGGAGGAAAGGAGAGAGGGGAGGGTAGAAGAGATGGAAAGATGGGAAGAGAAAACGCAAGAAGAAGAAGAGCAAAGAGAATAAAGGGAACTGAAAGAGGGGAGGGTAGGACGAGAGGAAGAAGGAAAGGGAATGGAGATAAGAAGAGAAAAGAAAAGAGAAGAGGAGAGGAGAGGAGAGGAGTGGAGAGGAGAGGAGAGGAGAGGAGTGGAGTGGAGAGGAGAAGTGAGGAGAGAAGAGAAGAAGGATGAGGACAACAAGGGAGGAGAGGACAGGAAAGGACGATACAGAAGAAAACACAACAGGAGAGAGGTGAATAAGAAGGGAGGAAGAGGAGAGGAGAGGAGAGAAGAGGGGAGGAGGAGGAGGAATATACAACGGAATACAAAATTAGGAGGAGGAGGAGGAGGAGGAGGAGGTGGAAAAAAGTGAGGAAAGGGCAGAGGTACGAGAAGAGACATCTAATCAATCGCAATACTGACAACAGGTGTGGCTTTACCTGGCGTTACACCTATCTTACGTTATGTACATGTGATAAAGATAGTAACAGTAACTCTCTCTCTCTCTCTCTCTCTATCTATCTATCTATCTATCTATCTCTGGGGACGCTGTTATATTGTACTAATCTATTAGTTTCTATTTTATCAACCTGACTGAATAGTTGAAAATCCTATACACTGAACAACGTGTATACATACAGCAGGTCTACATGACGAACAGCATACATACATACTTACACGCATACTCTCATACTATCCACACACACACACACACACACACACACACACACACACAACTGAGAAGTGGAAAGGAAGAAAAAAAAAGATATTAAGATAAATGACAATCGCGATGGTAAATAAAAATGAGAGAGAGAGAGAGAGAGAGAGAGAGAGAGAGAGAGAGAGAGAGAGAGAGAGAGAGAGAGAGAGAGAGAGAGAGAGAGAGAGAGAGAGAGAGAGAGAGAGAGAGAGACATAAACTATACATATATCTTACGAATGAGAGAGAGAGAGAGAGAGAGAGAGAGAGAGAGAGAGAGAGAGGAGGGACTGAAAAGATAACTACATAAACTATACAGATATTTTACGATTGAGAGAGAGATTGAGAGAGAGACTATTCTTCCCCATTAGAGGGCAAGGACGTCACTGAAGACTATTATGCTGATTTATGGGCGATACTAAATGACCCGATCCAGAGACGAATGGCGAATAAGATGGGGAAATTTGGGATACAATTGGGGAATGGGGCAAGATATGGGGAAATGGGGTATGAAATTGGGAAACAGGGTAAGAAATGGGGGATAAGATGGGGAAATGGGGTAAGAAATTGGGTGAGAAATGGAGGATAAGATGGGGAAATGAGGTAAGAAATTGGGTGAGAAATAGGATATGATGGGGAAACTGGGCAAGAAATTGGGAAATGGTGTTAGAATAGGATAGATGGGAAAATGGGGAAAGAAATGGGGAAGAAAATGGGGAAAGAAATGGGGGAAAAAATGGGTTAAGACACTGGGAAATGGGTACGAAACGGGAAAACAGATGGGGTAAGAACTGGGAAAATGGCTCGAGAAATAGGAGAAAATGGGATCGGGGAAAATGGGGCAGAAATCGGAAAATACAAAATGGGGAAGAAATATGGAAATGGGGAGGAAATGGGGAAATTGGAGAGTATACACCAAGATCTGGGAAATGGGGAGAAAGAATAAGAGGTTTAATAAGGAGAAATGGGTGAAATTGGGGAGGTCTGGGGAGATAATCGGGGAATGGGGAGAATATGATGGGGAAAATGGGAGAATGGGTAAATGGAGAAATGAAAGAGGGAATGGGAGAGAGACTTTATGATGGGGAAGAAATAGGGGAGGAGAGGAATGGGGAGATAATATACATTGTGAGACAGGGAAGGAGGAGAGAAGAAGGGAGATGGGAAAGAGGAATAAATGGGGAATGGGAAGGTAATACATGGGGAGATGAGAGGGAATATGGGGAATGAGAGGGAAGATATGGGGAGATAAGAGAAGATAAGGGGAGATTAGAGAGAAGATAAGGGGAGATTAGAGAGAAGATAAGGGGAGATTAGAGAGAAGATAAGGGGAGATTAGAGAGAAGATAAGGGGAGATCAGGAAGAAGGTATGGGGAGATAAGAGAAGATATGGGGAGATGAGAAAGAAGTGGGGAGATGAGAGAGATGATATGTAGAGATGAGAGAGAAGATATGGGGAGATGAGAGGGCTGGGGAAACAGGGGAGGTTAAAACATGGGGAGAGAGAACTATGGGCGATGAGGAAATAGACTAGAGATAAGAAATAGGAAATAAAGAAATGGGGAAGAAAAGATAGGAAATGGGGAGAGAGAGAGAGAGAGAGAGAGAGAGAGAGAGAGAGAGAGAGAGAGAGAGAGAGATGAAAGGAAAATAGTAAGGGAGAGGGAGAAGAGAAAAGGAGAATGGAAGACGGAGAAAAGAAAAGGGAGAGAAACGAATAGGGGGAGAGAGGAAAAGAGGGAGATAGGTAAAGGAGGAGAAAGAAAAATGGGGGAGAAAGGAAGGGGGAGAAAGGAAATGAGAAAGAAAGAGGGAGAGAAGAAAAGAGTGGGGAAGGATGAGGAGAAAGAATAAGACAAGGAATAAAGAGAGGGAGAAAAAGAGCATAGAAGAATGAGAGAGAGAGAGAGAGAGAGAGAGAGAGGCGTCCACACAACTTGGGTACGGAAACAGACGCACCTGACGCCTCTCTCTCTCTCTCTCTCTCTCACGACGTCCATCACTTACAGTAAGTTCCCTTCCCTGTAATATATTTCCTACTGATACTGTGCGACTGGAAACGGAGACACACAGACAGACGGCAATAGAAAGACAGACGGAAATACGATGACAGACAGAGACGGAAATCCGAAGACAGGCGGAAACAGGAAGACATGACAGAAAGAACAGGAAAACTGAGAGAGACGGAAAAAGGAATGACAGAGAAACGGAAATATAAAGACTGACAGACAGACAGACGGAAATAGGAAGACAGAGACGGAAATAGGAAGACAGAGACGGA
>NC_137058.1:27453020-27455520 GCF_032717465.1 Coenobita brevimanus
TGCAGGAATAAAATTTTAAGTCCAAGAGGTGAAGAGGCTGAGGGGCTTCCGATGTTTGGGTGGGTAGCGTGTCCGTCTCCCACTCATAAAGACCCGGGTTCGTGTCTAGCCGGGGGTGGGCATTTAAGCGAGGTAACAGCAGGTCTTCATATTAATTTCCTATATTTTCGAATCCTACTGCGCTTCACCACTATACATCACACATCACCACAACCACAAGGTGTGTGCATTAGTGATATAATAAACAGCTTTTTACTTTTCTCAAAAAAATTTCCAAGAATCATGAAACGTCATCAATGTACTAAGTTATTTTTTCTAATTCCCCCCCCCCTCCCGCTTTTTCTCTTTCTGTTTGATGGTGTGACGGATGAGGGAGTGCCTTACTCTTTTTCCATCCTTCTCTCACACACGTTGGTTAAGTCCCAGTGGATTCCCCCCCCCCCACCAGACTACCTTGTTATGGGCCAACAGGTACGTGTATAGTGTTATTTATATTTCCTATGTACTCTTATGTACTACCACCTGTAAAACGCCTTTGTCGGCGAGGTACTGTACGAGCGAGACCATTTAAATCCGAGAGCAGTGAAATGTGGCCTTACACCCCGAGGATGCCTAGAGTATATTAATGGCTGTCTACCTACCAAGTTTCCTGCCTTTACGACAAACTGTCTGGCCTGTGGCCCTCTTTGGAAGATTTTCGACATGCTACACCTGGCGCGTGTCACGTGCCACGTGCATCGCAGGGGTGTGATGAAACCTGTCCAAAACAAATCTTAAAGAATTGGGCTATCATATGGTGCAAACCACGCAGTGATCGGCCCTGTGGTTGCTGAGATATAAGCTATTCCAATGCGTTACGGTCGGGCCTCTCGTAAGTAAGAAAATGCCACTACTTGACGATGAGACCCACGAGGACTTCGCCCTCGCTCGTAATTACCACCAAAGCACTAGGCCATCAAACCAACAACTAACCCAACTACTTCACAACCAGACCCCACCGACAAAACCAACAACACACACACACACACACACACTACAACCCAAACCATCACAAGACCACTAATACATTACACCACCCTTACACACGACCACACCTCCCCACCCTACCCCAGCCCACTACCACACCATCCCACAACCAACCTGCCACCCCATCCCACCATCACACACCACAACACCACCACACACCACACCACCACCAAACACCAAAACACCACCACACACCACACCACCACCACACACCACACCACCACCACACACCGGAGCATTTAATTTCCATCATCGTCTAACCATCCGACCATACCACCACCGTCACAAAACAGTCAATGGTCGAGAAAAAAAAAAGGGGGGGGGGGAAGGCAGTTTGGACGTGTGACAGGAATTATATGGGAGATGGGGAGGTAAAAATAGGGGTGAAGTTGATGTGCTGGCGGCGGGATGGGGAGAAGAAAGGAGGGGGGAGGGAAGAGGAGAAGAAGGATAAGAGAGAAACAGATGGAAGAGAGGGACGGAAGGAAGGGAAGGGGAGGTGGAAAGAGAAGAGCGAAGGAGAAGGTAAGAGGTGGAAAGAGAAGAGCGAAGGAGAAGGTAAGAGGTGGAAAGAGAAGAGAGAAGAAGGTAAGAATAGGGGTGAAGTTGATGTGTTGGTGGGAGGATGGGGAGGAGAAAGGGGGAGGGAGGGGGAGAGAAGAAGAAGAGCACGAGACAGAGAAGGAAGGTAGGAAGAGGAGAGAAGGAAGAGAATGGGAGGTGGAAAGAAAACAAGAGAATGGGGAAAGTAAGACAGGAGTAAAATTTGCCTAAGGGGGAGAGAGGGAGAAAGGGAAGAGGAATGAGTGAGTGGGGAGAAAAAGAAGGGAGGGGAGCGAAATGAAAGGGTGGGGAGGAAGAGAAGGAAGGAAGGGAGGGGAAGGGAAGGGAAGGGAAGGGAAGGGAAGGGAAGGGAAGAAAGGAGGAAGACAAAGGGAGGTGAAAAGACAGAAGGGGTTGGGAAGGGAAGAAATTGGGGGGGGGCGATAGGTTAGTGGGGGAAAGGGTTGGGGAGGAAATGAGATGACACGTTGGAGAGAGAGAGAGAGAGAGAGAGAGAGAGAGAGAGAGAGAGAGAGAGAGAGAGAGAGAGAGAGAGAGAGAGATAAGGGGGAAAGAGGGGAATTAAGATGGGGGATGAGTGAGGGTAATGGGGAGGGAGGGGTTAATGGGGAGGGACCATGATAAAGGAGTCTCTCTCATTTCCCTCCTCCTCTCCCTCCTTTCCCTCTCTCCCCCTCCTCTTTCCTTCAATCCATCCTCATCCCTTTATTTACTTTCCCTCTTCCTCCCCTTTCTCCTCCTTCCACCTCTCTTTCCCTCACTCCTTCCTTTCCTCTCTTCCTCCTCCTTTCCTTTCTTCTCCATTCCTTTTTATTTCTTCCTTCTTTCGCTCTCTCTCTCTCTCTCTCTCTCTCTCTCTCTCTCTCGGTAACAGTGTCTTCTTCCTACACTACACCCACATAAACCCTTC
>NC_137058.1:27460520-27478020 GCF_032717465.1 Coenobita brevimanus
TAAATTGTAAGTGTGAAAGTGTAAATTGTAAGTGTGAAAGTGTAAATTGTAAGTGTAAGTGTAAAGTGCAAAAGTGTAAATTGTAAAAGTGTAAGTTGTAAGTTGTTGAATATACAGAATGGTAGAGACAGATAGATAAGATAGTTTGTAGTAGACTGATTACCAGACAAACATTTATACAGATAGATGGATGGATAGATAAATAAAGACATAGGTATAGTGATAGATATAGAAAGATAGATAGACAGATAGGTAGATAGACAGACGAATACACAGATATAGATATAGACAGCCAGATACATAGATGGAGATAGACAGACAGACAGTGATAAAGACAGATGGACAGATAGATAAAAAGACAGATAGATAGACAGAATAACAGGCAGCCCAATAAACGACACAGCATCCACAAAAACACCACCACCACTAATACGAATAATTACGCAACGCTATTACAGTGACGCACAGAAGTTATTGCAGTTACATCAGTCACGCACAATAATTACCGCAGTTATAGCAATCCACGACTACAGCAATAATCACTACCACAGCTACCACAACTACTATCACTACCACAACTACCATCAATAAAACTATCATCGCTACCACAACTACCATCACTACCACAACTACCATCATTGGGATCAAAACCCACATCTTTTACTACCATTTATACCAACGTCACTACCACAACTACCACTATCACAACCACCATTACTATCGACACCACCATTACTACCACAAAAACCATCATTCTTACCATAACTACCCCCCCCACACACTCACACACACACACACACACACACACACACACACACACACACACACACACACACACACACACACACACACACTAAGACAACCAACCAGACTACGAAAAAATACATAATTCATTACTCCACTAGACATCTTCACGTTCAAAAAAAAAAAAAAAAAAAAAAAGAGAGAGAGAGAGAGAGAGAGAGAGAGAGAGAGAGAGAGAGAGAGAGAGAGAGAGAGAGAGAGACGGCATGGAAATTGTCATCTGAATATGCTTCTAGATCTCGATGGAAATATATATATATCCCATTGGAGCCCAGTGCCCTCAGTATTGGACAGAACTGGGAATTTCCAAACCTTAATGAAGTAAGGAACCCCCGGGGAGGGACCTGTGAGCTTCGCGACTATGAGCCGATAGGCGGAGGGCGGTACGCTTAGTACCCTCCCAGCGCAATGCCTCGCCCAGCAACTCTGGGATCCAATGGGATATAGGAAGGAATGGATGAGTAAATGGGCGTGAGAATGTATTATTATTATTATTGTTATTATTATTATTATCATCATCATCATCATTATTAGTTTCATCATCACCACCACCACCACTACCATCATCATCAGACGATTTTATTCAGCTCAGGGGAGACATTTGGAACTGGCGGGGTTAGATACAGCCTTCATTAACCCCTTCATTACGAGTCCACTCCTAAGACGAAAGAAAAAAAAAAAGAAAGAAAGAAAAAAAAAAGGTCTTGAATAAGGAAAACAATAAAATGATATTGACATGAGTTACCAACAAATAAATAAATAAATAAATAAATATATTGAAGTAGCCTATACGTTTCTCTATCTATGTGTAAAAAAAATCCATATATATATATATATTTTTTCTGTCAATGTCAGTTTCCCCCAAATACCATAAATATGATTGTTATTTTTTTTTTTCTGTGCCGCAAAGTGAAAGCTGGCATTACCACAAAAAAAATGGAAAATGGAAAAATCTATCATGAAAGTGGAGGTGGTGTTGTGTGTGGCACATTGAGTACACACACACACACACACACACACACACACACACACACACACACACACACACACACACAATCTACAACCGTCCATACTGAAAGCAAACTAAGACTGTCTCTATCATGAATGTAAAGACCGTGGGGAAAAAGGGGGAAAAAGGAACAGGAAAAATAACAGTTTTCACCTTAACTTAGCCCAGATTTTCGTCTTTTGCTGCTCATTTCATGCACCTCAACTGCAGGGAATGTTACAGCACTACATCCTTTTCACTGCACTTCTTCGTGACTAGCGTCATATTACAGTGTTCATTTCGTCACCTCTCAAGCGCAAAGCTACTGTGGCTCTGAATCAACTCCACAGCACTTCCTCGTGACTAGCACAATATCCTACCGTAGTGCTATTGTTACAACTCAGCACTCAAGATGGAGAGAGGGCAATTTCAGACCAAGACAGAGTAAGAGGGGTATAGAAAGGAAATTTTAAAGTTATATATTACCCTTATAAATATTATGGAAAGCGAGAGACTAAGTAGGAGTGTGTGTGAGTGAGGTGGAGGGGGGAGTGGGAGGGGGAGACCGAGGATGAGATGAGGGGATGGAGTGGAGAGGTATATGAGAAGGGGGGGGGGCGTGAGCTGGGAGGAGGGCAGCGAAATGGCGGGGAACAGGGCAACATGGAGGTGATCTGTTTGTGGCCACCCCTTACGGGATTAAGGCGCCTGGCTACAGACAGACAGACAAATATTACCGCATCCACAGAGTACTGAGATCGGTATAATATTAAACAGTGTCTGTAAATACTGTTATAATGAAAGGAATGATGGAGAGGGAAGCCTTCACTTGGTGGCACCGATTTAACTGGTTGGTTTCACTGCCCGCTAATACAAACGTCCCTCGGCTACTTCTCTATCCCCCGAAAGGAGGATGGTGGAGTGCATGAGGAGAGGACCTTCAGCCTGGAGTCCACTAGGTTACTATTCAGATGAGTCCGGGGCAGCAGCAACAACAACAAAACCACCACCACCAACAACAACAACAAGAAAGAGATATAGTCAGACACACATGCTTCAGATCTATGGCAGTGAAGGGGTTGAAAGCTATTCCCCCCTCTCGAAAAAATAAAAAAAATCTCAAAAACTTTTAATAAGAGCAAGAGGATACTGCGTCCCTGAAGTGAAGGTGTTATGAATGAAGAATAATGTCAGTGAAGTGAAGAGATAATAATAATAAAAAAATCGATGAAGTGAATGGATCGTGAATGAAGAAGCATATGTCCTCGAACTGAAGGGATATATTGAATCGAGTACACTAGGGAAATCTTAGAGATATACTAGCCATATAAATGACATACAACCCAACATACACTGGGATATAGTACCCATACAACTAAAACATTACCGTACCCATGTCGTACCCACACCAGACAATACATTATTAAAATAATAAATTAATAAAATCGTATTCAGAGAGATGAATGTTTCAAAATCTGTATAAACACACACACATATTATATATATATATATATATATATATATATATATATATATATATATATATATATATATATATATATATATATATATATTTATGTGTCCGACCCTGGGCATAGGCTTCATAGCCTGCTCTCAAGGGCCAGCAGTCCTCCTACATACCATACACCTCTACATGTCACCACTTCGGCGCTAACACCCACCGTCCATATTGAATACATGCTAGGGCTGTCTCATACAGGACTATATAGTGTATTGGTATTAGCGGGGGTATTTTTACGACATGTCGGCGTGTCTTTTGTTATATCACTACAGCCTGATTTAATGAAATTAAAAAAATATATATATATATATATATATATATATATATATATATATATATATATATATCTGTGTTTGTATGTATTTGCTCTATGGAAATCGAGGGGGAAACATACAGAACTCTCTAAACGGCCCAAACGGGTGTAACTTTATACGATGTTTTTTTGATGCGGGTGGGCAGGGTGGGCGGAGTTGGTGGGTGTTGGTTGTGGGGAAAATCGGTCCATGGTGCGAACAGGTCCATGGGGAACATATCATTGGGGAAATGGTCCTAAGGAAGAACATAGGTTCAGTGGGTGAAAGGGGACCCCGGGGGTCTTCTCACACAGGGGGAGTGGCCACCCAGGGTCCCAGGCAATGCCGGTATTCACGACCATCGAGTTTTACCCAGCCAACGCCGGCAACCCTGCCTGTACACAAACAATTCATGCACAACAGGTGTGAGAAAAGACGGAAGACTATTAATGTGGCACTGACGTACTTGATGTCGATGATAAAGTACATGGACAAAGAATAAATGCCACCTACAACATCAGATGCTGCACGTAATAAAAAAATTACACTATTCCCGCAACCACCAGACGATTTTATTCATCTAACAATAAATACTATAGACATTAACAATACCATCCACTCTCATAATATCACTTTCCGAAGCGTAGGGGGACGAGGCTAGCCTGTCGATAGACTAGAATAACAAACCTCTTCAAGCCGAGTGGGTCTGACGTAAGCTTAATCTAATGGCAAGTCACTAAAAAAAAAAAAAAAAAAAAAAAAAAAAAACAATGTCCCAGGAATATATGACTTATTGAAGATGGTCTGCAGGGGTAGAATAAATAAAAAATAACTAAAAACCAAAATTAACCCTGAAATAAAGGGTAAATAAAAAATAATGTTCCATGGATAAATGAGTTACTGGAAGCTGGTTTGTGGGGATAGATGACAGGACTAAAAACCCAGTGGCATATTATAGTCCAAAAAAAACCTTCAATCGCCTCTCAGGGACTCAAACCTACTCCTCTACGTGCCTCGATACTCTCATCCTTCCCTCTGTGACTTAAGATATGGATTGAACCTTATAAATAGGGCTGCGTTGACCCCTGACCTTCCTACACACTGCATGAGAGAGAGAGAGAGAGAGAGAGAGAGAGAGAGAGAGAGAGAGTGTGTGTGTGTGTGTGTGTGTGTGTGTGTGTGTGTGTGTGTGTGTGTGTGTGTGTGTGTGTGCGTGTGTGCGCGCGCGCGCTTGCGGAGGAGCACAAAAGAAAGCAATCTCGAGAGAGAGAGAGAGAGAGAGAGAGAGAGGAGGGGGGGGTCCACATACCAATACCTGCTTGGTTTCTAAGGTAGGCTGATCGATTCCGCCTCAACCCCGTTCTCTCTCTCTCTCTCTCTCTCTCTCTCTCAATGTTTGCTTTCCCTCTTACTCTTTTTAATACATACTAACCTATCTGCCCGCGTCTCCCCCTCCTTTCTGTTTATTTTCCTTTATACTTTTTTAAAATACACTAACTTATGTACCTACCTACCGCCCCCCCCTCTCTCTCTCTCCTTAAGGGGATGATGGTTTAGGCAGAGCTGGGTATTATATATGGAGGGGAGGGGGAAGAGAAATGGGAAGGGCGGGAAGGAACAGGAAGGGAAGTGGAGGAGAGGGGGAAGGGAGGGAGAATTAGGGAAAGGGGAGGGGAAAGAAGGAAGGATGGGAACCACGGGGAAGGAAGAAGGAAGGGGAAGGAGGTGAGGGAAGGATAAGAGGGGAGGGAAGTGGGGAAATGGAAGGAGAATGAGGAAAAAGGGAGGGAAAAGAGAGAAGGAAGGGGAAGGCGGGGAGGGAAGGAGGTGAGGGGATGGAGAAGTAATCCGTTGAGGAGAGAGGGGAGGGGGAAGGAAGGAGAAAAGAGAAGAGAGGAACGAACATTCAGATTAGGAGGATGGAGGAGTGGCGAGGGGAAGAGATGGGAAAGAAAAGGTTGTTTGGGTTGAGAGAGAGAGAGAGAGAGAGAGAGAGAGAGAGAGATTCAAAATTAAGTACCTGACTATAAGACGGCAAATCGTAATTAATCAGTGGCAATTGCAGGTGCAGCTGACTGGCATCCCACAGTCAAAACATTATATATCAATGTCGCATGGAAACTTTTTACACAAACTCTCAACAATGCCGTCAGGTTATGTATTCCAATGTGCAACAGAAGGACTGCTAAAAATTCTAAACCCAAATGGTGGAACTCTGACATTAAATATTGTATGGGAGCAATAAATATTGATATGAAACTTATAATACCACAAAGAGTCAAAGTGATAAAAACAGGTATGGTGCCCTTCGACGTAAAGCCAAAAAATTAATTACACGCAGTAAGAAAAAGCTTGAGGCACATATTACCAGTATTGGTAAATCAAACTCCAAGGAATTTTCAGTTACATAAGAAGAAAAAGGTAATAACTCCAACAATCGGTCCCTTAATCACACAACGGAGAGCACACCGATAATGACACTAAGATGGAGAAAATTCTTAATATTTTCTTTGCATCCGTATTTACATTAGAATATATACAAACGATTCCTGCTGTTTCCCCAGTCCCTATAGAAGAGGGCAACATAATCAATGATATTGCAGTTAGTGATAGCGATGTACTACTTGCAATTAGTAACTAAGAAGAGAATACAACACCAGGATCGGACAAAATATCTCCACGCACAATAATGGAACTACATGCATATATACATCACCTAATCAACAGAATGAAATTTTAAGGCCTTTATCTGAACTTAATAACTTATCGCTACAGAGCAGTAAGGTGCCACACGACTCGAAACCTGCAAACGTAACCCCGATGTTCAAAAAGGGCAACAGAGCACAACCAGAAAACTACCGCCCAATTAGTTTAATATCCGTCGTTTGCAAATTGTTTGAAACTATTATCAGAGACACCTGAAAACACCTAAAAACAATCTCATCAAAGATTCACAACATGGTTCTCGGAAAAATCGCTCTTGCCTCACAAATCTGTTGGACTTTTTCAACGACACTGACCATGTACGATGAGACTAAATCTGCTGCCGTTGACAAAGTTCCACACAATAGACTCGCTCAGAAGCTAAAGGCACATGGGTTCAGTGGCAGTGTGCTCAGGTGGGTAAAAGACTGGCTCAGCAGGTGAAAGCAAAGCGTAGTAGTAAATAAGAGTCAGACTGGACAAAAGTTACAAGTGCAGTGTCGCAGCGTTCAGTGTTAGGTCCTATTCTTATATATATATATGTGATACAGATGAAGGATTATGTTTTAAGATTTCACCATTTACTGACGACACTGAAATAGGTAACAAAGCAGATACAGCGTCGCAAAGGCAGGCAATTCAGAGAGATCTTGATCGACTGTCTGACTGGGCCCAAACATGGAAAATGGATTTCAGTTTTAACAAATTTAAAGTGCTAAACACTGGCAGTAAAAATGTAGGAGCTAGTTATAACATGAATAATGTTCAACTTATAGGGTAAACCATGAAAAAGACTTAGGAGTTATAATAACAAATTATCTGAAACCAAGCAATGTACAGAAGCTGTAAGAAAGCCAATAAATTGACTGGATTCATAGGCAGAGCATCTGAATATACATCCGATAATATCGTCCTCACTTTGTATAATTCCTTAGTACGCCCGCACTTGGAGTATTTTATTCAATTTTGGCCAATGTATTACAAAAAGGCTATAGAGAGACTTGAGAGAGTACAACAAAGAGCGGCAAAGATGATACCTAGATTGAGAAATAAGCCATATGAGGAACGCTTAGAAGCCCTGAATCTCTATACCCTAACTAAACGTAGGCTAGGAGGAGATTTAATTCAAGTATTCAAAATATTCACAGGACACGATAATATGGCCATCAATAAATATTTCACAGACGATTGCTCTCCCTCTCTCTCTCATCTTTCCAACTAATGCCTCCTCTCCCAATCCTCTCTCTCAATTTTTTTTTTCTCTCATCTTTTCCCCACTCTAATACTTCCCCTCTCTAAATTTCCTTCTCTTTTTTTCTCATTCCTCCCTACTAATACCTCCTCTCTCTCTCTCTCTCTCACTACCAGGCAGCTTTAACAGTTCCTTGCCCCTTTTGCCCCGAGGGAACTCTGCGACCCGGGGAGGGGAGGGGAGAAGGGGAGGTGAGGTGAAAAAGGAACGGGGAGAGACAAGGGGGTAGGGGATGGAGTGAGGGAGAAGGTGGAGGGGGAGTCGAGGGGGAGAGGGATGTGGAGGGGGAGGTGAGAAGGTGGAGGGGGAGGTGAGGGGGAGAGGGAGAAGGGGGAGGGGGAGGTGACGGGGAGAGGGAGAAGAGGGAGGGGGAGGTGATGGGGAGGGGGAGAAGGGGGAGGGGGAGGTGAGGGGAAGAGGGAGAAGGGGGAGGGGGAGGTGAGGGGGGATAGGGAGAAGGGGGAGGTGAGGGGAGAGGGAGAAGGTTGAGGGAGAGGTTAGGGGGAGAGGGGGAGACTCATTAGCAAGTGGAATGAACAAGAAAGAGCCAAGGTGAACAAGAGGTGAGGGAAAGGTGGGAATGGGAGGAGGAGGGGAGGGGAGGGGAGAAAGTGGAGGGAAGGGGAGAAAGTGGAGGGGAAGGGAGAATGGAGGAGAGGAGAGAAAGTGGAGGGCAGGGTAATGGAGGCGATAAATTGGGGAAAGGAAGGAAACTAAGATAGGATGGGGTAGGGAAAGAGGAACGGGAGAGGATGGGATGGGGAAGGGGAGGAGGGGAAGCAGGAGAGGGAGGGGGAGGGAAGAGGAAAGCGACAGATTGGATGAAAGGAGGACGACTACAGTGGGAAGGGGAAGGGGAAGGGGAGAGGGAGGAGGAAAGGGGTCAGGTATAACACACTTTTTTTACGCAGGGAGGAGGTGATGGGGAAGGGAGGGAAGGAGACGAGGGGATGGGACGGGGGAGGAGTACAAAGGAGTACAAAGGAATGCAAACAGCAACAGACCCTATGGTCCTTTCGAGGCTGTTTGTTATAGAGTAGACTATGACTACGAGATCTAATCCTACATGCTGAAGGATAAGGATAGTAAAGCAAGAAGGCTTCCCCCCGCCTCCAAACCCTCCAGTTAAAACTGGCAAGAAAGAGTGAGAAAAACCACCATGCAGCATGAAAAAACTGACATGGAAATTTCATAGGAAAGACTGAAAAGGAAAAGCTACATTCTATAATACATTATCTATAAGCTACCAGTATGAATAACCTGAAAGAGAAAGTAGTAAAGTATAATGAATATTCGAATACATAAATAAATAAAAAAACGGGGGAGAGGGGGAGAAGAGGGGAGAGGGCTAGGGAGGAGGAAGGAGAAAGTATGGGACGGGATGGGAGGAGAAAGAATGGGATGGGATAGGATGGAAAGGAAAGGGGAAAACGAAGAGAGGGTAGTGGGTAAGAGGGTTTGGGGGGATGTAAGCGGGTGAAGTGAAGGAGGGGGAGGCGAGGCAGCGAGTGGGAGGGTAGAAAGAGCAAAGGTAAGGGGAGGGCATGAGTTAGGGGGGAAAGGGGAGTATGTGGGAGGGGAATGAACAAGGTGAAAAGGGCAAAGAGATAAGGAGTAGGAGGGAAGAAGAGAGAAGATGGAGAAAATGGGAGGAAGGATAGGGTAGGGGTGAGGAGGTGATACGGGATGGATGGTAGATTGAAATGAGAGTGGGAGAGGCGGGGAGAGGAGAGATGGAAGGGGAAGTGGGAGTGGGAGGGGAGGGCGAATGAAGGCAAGGGAAGGGGAAGGGGAAGGGGGAACGGGAGAGGGAAGGAAACGACCTGGGTGAAAGAGGAGGGAGGAAAGCGGAACTGGGGAACAGAGCAAGGGGGTGGGGGTGGATAGCGGTTGGAAGAAGATAGAGCACAAGGGGATGGGGAGGAGGAGCAGAGGGAAGGGAGGAGCAGGAGAAGGGGTAGGAGCAGAAGGGGGATATACAGGGGGAAAAAAGAAAGGGGGGAGGGGAGAGGAAAGGGAAAGGGAGTGGTTGGAATACGGGGAGAGGGAGGGATAGGAGCAACACGAAAGAGGGAGAGAGGGAGGGATGGGAGCAACACGAAAGAGGGAGAGGGTGGAGCGGGGGCAGGGGGAGGGGGGGAGAGGAGCAAGAGGAAAGAGGGAGTGGAAGAAGAGCAGGAGAGAAAAAAGTTGGGGGAGAAAAAGAAGTAGGTGCATCAGTAGCGTACATACCTTAACAATGAGAAAATAAAAAGTCCTTGAGAATAACCACATTAATTCTTGTTACTGTTACCGTGCTTTCATCTGACGGAACAGGACCACACTATCACAAATTAAGTACCAGGCAGGACAGAATCTCCTTGGTTACTAGTACTCCTAACTTGGGGCCAGATTTTTTTTCCGGTGGTGTACAATAAGATGAAACTCAGTGGCAAGATAATACTATGGCTCTACATCCTACAGCACTTCTTCATGACTAGCATCCTCTTCTAGTATTAACCTCCTCTTGCAACTCACTACTCAAGAGGGACACGTACCAGTTTTAGACCAAGTTAAAGTGAAAAACGTATAGTTACAGCAGCCCTCCAATCTGACTACACCTGGCCATCACCTGAGCTAAAGAGGTCAAGGAATTACTCTCAGACTGGGAAGCACACGCTATTTTTTCCATATATTTTTCTTCCAAATTTAACCTGCCGACTTGAAACACCCTGACTCATTCATATACGGTGTGTGTGTGTGTGTGTGTGTGTGTGTGTGTGTGTGTGTGTGTGTGTGTGTGTGTGTGTTATTCTTTCATCTAATCTCACCAAAATCGATTCACTTCATGCTTGAGTTGGTTTGAGAAATCCCACAAGTTTGTATCATAATCTATCCACTGTTTTATTAGAGAGAGAGAGAGAGAGAGAGAGAGAGAGATGGAAGGTGAAAAGTGAGGAAAAAGGTGAAGAAAGGAAAGAGGAGGAGGGAAAGGAGAAAGCAGGAGAGGTAATGGAGGGGAAAGAAGAGTAGGTTAGAGGAAAGAGGGGAAGGAGGAGGAGAGGTAAAGAGAAAATGGAGGAAATGCAAGGAGAGGGAGGAGAGAAGCAAGGACGGGGGGGGGGGGGAGAGGAGGGGAAGTGAGGGGAGGAAGAGAAAGAAAGGGGAGGGAGAAGGAAAGTAAAGAGGGGGGGAAAGTGACGGTACGGAGGAGAAGCAAGAGAAGAGGAAGCTAGGGAAGGGAGGGGGAGGAGAAGAGGGGAAGGGAGGGGAGGGAAGAGGAAGGGAAGTTAAGAAGGAGGGGAAAGGAGAGGAAGTATGGAGGCGGAAGAGTAAAGAGGAGGACTAGATTAGATAAACAGGAAATACAATCTCTCTCTCTCTCTCTCTCTCTCTCCCCCCCTCTCTCTCTCTCTCCAGGCCTGCGACTCCTGTTTGTTTGTTTATAATTAGTGAATCCAAACTCCTCTATCATCTGGGTGGTGAGGATGAGGATATTGTGAGGAGGGTAGAAGATAATGGGGCTTTGTTAGGCCTCTCTCTCTCTCTCTCTCTCTCTCTCTCTCTCTCTCGTAGCTATTCCCAATCATTCTAACACACTACATTTCCCTTTCAATTTTCCCTGACTTTCTATCTGTCTGTCTGTCTGTCTGTCTCTGTCTGTCTGTCTGTCTGTCTGTCTGTCTCTCTCTCTCTCTCTCTCTCTCTCTCTCTCTCTCTCTCTCTCTCTCGTCCTTTTCTTGTACTGAAGCGATTCCAGTGTGATTATTACTATTAAGGCCAAACTGCTTAGCAGGGGCCGACAGATCAGTGTGGTTTGTATATCTATCGTCCTATCTATCTATATATTGCCAGACGTCTTATTCCCGTAAGGGGTGGCCAAAAACAAATCGCCTCCATGTCGCCCTGTCCCTCGCCATTTCTATCGCCCTCACTGTGTAGAATTCCTTAGTACGCCCGCAGTTGGAGTACTCCATTCAGTTTTGGTCCCCATGTTAAGGATGGAGGCACTTGAGAGGGTACAGCCAAGAGTGACAAAGATGATACCTAGATTAAGAAATAAACCATATGAGGAACGTTTGGAAGCCCTGAATATCTTTACCCTAACTAAACGCAGGTTACGAGATTTATTTCAAGTATTCAAAAATATTCAAGGGAGACGATAATATGGCCATCGATAAATATATCACAGTTCATCGCTCAAACCACACTAGAGGTAATGGTCATAAAATTATTGGTAAACGATTCAAGTCACAAGAAGCTAAGCATTTTATCTTTAATAGAGTTGTAAATATAGGAAACAAATTGCCCACAAATGTAGTAAATTGTGATACAGTGCTAACCTTTATAAATCGCTTGGATAAGTAACTGTTATCTGACCCCCAGCTAAGTAGGTTCACTCCTGTGTGTGTGTGTGTGTGTGTGTGTGTGTGTGTGTGTGTGTGTGTGTGTGTGTGTGTGTGTGTGTGAGAGAGAGAGAGAGAGAGAGAGAGACTTAAAAGCCCTCTCCAGTAACACAGCAAATGGGGGCTGAATATTAACACACTCCATTAAACCCTCTCAGTGGACGCCTTCACGTGGAGACACTGCTATGACAAGCCGGTGAAGCTGCCTGGCTATATAAACGTCCCCTATCCCCATGAGAGGAGGGGGGCGGTAACTTCAGCCTGCAGTCCACTGGGTTATCGTTTTGAGTCTGGGGTTGAAACTATAAATCCTACACTATGATTTTTTATGATTTTTTCTTTATTCCTATCATCAGACGATTTTATTCAGCTTTTTTTAAAGGGATTTTTCGACTTGCTGGGGTTTGATGTTGCTTTCCATTATTTCTTTACTACGGTGTGTGTGTGTGTGTGTGTGTGTGTGTGTGTGTGTGTGTGTGTGTGTGTGTGTGTGTGTGTGTGTGTGTGAGAGAGAGAGAGATCCCTACACCCTTCCTCAACCCTCTGAAGACAAGGGGGTTTCTCTACACCTGAATAAAATCGTCTGGAGGCTACACAGACACCTGTAATTAAATAGTCATCATACTGAAAGGGTTAAGTTTCTCGTATATATATTTTTTTCTGAGTAACATCTTTCGTACCGTGGGTGAAAAATTGCAATCCTTCATTATTGTAATCATTTATCACTTTTTATATGCCTGTCTGTCTGTCTCTTCTATCTTTCTGGAAAATCTTACTTTATCTTGGTTATTTGTGTGTCTGTCTGTCTCTCTCTCTATTCATCTGTCTGTTTGTCTGTCCATCCATCTATCTGTCTGTCTATCAATCTATCCATTTGTCTGTCTGTCCGTCTCTCTATCCATCCATCTGTCTCTGTCTTCCTGTCCATCTATCTCTATCTACCCATCCGTTTGCCTCTCTCTCTCTCTCTCTCTCTCTCTCTCTCTCTCTCTCTCTCTCTCTCTCTTCTTGCGGCTCAAAGATAAGGGCTTTTGGGTGCGTGTAAAGCTAGGTTGGGTACGTTTGGGAATGTGTGTGTGTGTGTGTGTGTGTGTGTGTGTGTGTGTGTGTGTGTGTGTGTGTGTGTGTGTGTGTGTGTGTGTGTGAGAGAGAGAGAGAGAGAGAGAGAGAGAGAGAGAGAGAGAGAGAGAGAGAGAGAGAGAGAGACTTACTGTTAGGTCGCTGAGAAAACGACACAAGAAATAAGAGGAGGAAGTGGAAAAATGGAGAAAAGATGAGAAAAGGAACAGTACAGTACAGTGGAAAGGAAAGGAAAGCAGAAAAAGGGGAGGGAATGGCATGGAGAGAAATGGTGGATAAGATTAGACTGGATGGATGGGGGGAGGAAATGTGGGAAGATGGAGGGAGAGAAGGGTGGAAAATATGGTAGGAAGGAAGGATGGGGGGGGAAGAAGGATGGGGAGGGGGAGAAGGAAGGAGTAGGGGGGAGGAAAGATGTGGCGGGCAGTAGGAGAGAACAGAAAAAGACTGAAAACAAGAGAAAAGGGAAAAAGGAAAAGAGAAAGCTAGAATGTAGTGGCGACAAAAATTGGATAGGACTGGGCTGGATTGGAGGGCAGTAAAGGGAAGGGGAGAAAAGAGTGCAGGGAAATGGAAGGGGGGAGAAGAGTGATGGGAAAAGGGGAGGGAGGGAGGGTTAGGATGTGTGGAGGGAAAAGGGGAGGGAGGGAGGGTTAGGATGTGTGGAGGGAAAAGGTAGCGGAGGGAAGAGAGGAGTGGAGATGGAGAGGGGAGGGAAGAGAAGAGTGGAGGGGAGGGGAAAGGGAAGGAGAGGTGGGAAAATACACATAAAAGAGAATGAAGGGAAGGGGAGGGGAGGGGAGGGGAGAATGGGGGAAGGAAGTAAGGAAGCATTAAGGTTAGGGTTGAGTAGGATAAGGTTAGGCAAGGCTAGCTTGGGTAGGGTTAGGCAGAGCAAAACAGGGCAGGGTTGGGTAAGTTAGAGGAACAGAGCAGAGGGAAAGGAATGGTAAGGCAGGGCAGTGTTGGGTAGGGTAAGGTAGGGTAGGGTAGGGTAGGGCAGGGCAGGGCAGGGCAGGGCAGGGTAGGGTAGAGCAGGGCAGGGCAGGGCAAGGCAGGGCAGGGAACGGTATGGCAAGATATGGTAGGGGATGGGAGGAAAGGAGAAAGGGGAAATACACGAGAAGGGAAAGCAAAGGGAAGAGACAACCTAACAGGGATAAGTGAAGTGGTAGGAGAGGAAAAAGAAGGAAATGAAAGGAAATAAGAAATAAAGAGAAAATGAAAGCAAGGAATACAGACAAAAGGAAAGGAAGGAAAAGAGAAAAGGAAGAGAGAACTGGAAAAAGAGAAGGGGAAAGAGAGTATGAGAGAAACGGAGAGTGAAAATAATGCTCTCTTTAAGAAACCAAAGTGAAGTTAGTCATGAGTTGTAGGAGAGAGAGAGAGAGAGAGAGAGAGAGAGAGAGAGAGAGAGAAATATACACCCCATTTAGGAAGGCTTGGAAATTCTAGTCAAGCGGGATATAGCGTGGAGGGGAGAGGAAAAAAGAGGAAAAAGGAAAAGAGCAAGAGGAAAAAGAGGAAAAAGGAAAAGAGCAAGAGGAAAAAGAGGAAAAAGGAAAAGAGCAAGGGAAGAAAGAGAGAAGGAAGACGAAAAAGGAAAAAAGCAAGAGGAAAAAGAGGAAGGGAAGAGAGAAGAGGAAAAAGGTAAAACGCAAGAGGAAAAAGAGGAAGGGAAGAGAGAAGAGGAAAAAGGTAAAACGCAAGAGGAAAAAGAGGAAGGGAAGAAAGAGAGAAGGAAGAGGAAAAAGGAAAAAAGGAACAGGAAAAAGAGGAAGGGAAGAAATGAGAAAGAGGAAAAAGGAAAAGAGCAAGAGGAAAAAGGAAAAGAGCAAGAGGAAAAAGGAAAAGAGCAAGAGAAAAAGAGGAAGAGAAGAGAGAAGAGGAAAAAGGAAAAAAGCAAGAGGAAAAAGAGGAAGAGAACAGAAGGAAAAAAAAAGGAAAAAAGCAAGAGGAAAATGAAGAAGGGAAGAAAGAGAGAAGGAAGAGGAAAAAGGAAGAGTAAGAGGAAAAAGAGGAAGGGAAGAAAGGGAGAAGGAAGAAAAGAGGGAGTAAGAAGTGAGTAAAGAAATGAGGAAAAGGGAAAAGAGGAAGGGAAGAAAGAGAAGAAAAAAAGAGGAAGTAGGAAGAAAAGAAAAAGAGAAGAAAGAAAAGAGGGAGTAAAAAAAAGTGAGAAAAGAGGAAGAGAAGAAGAGAGAAGGAAGAAAATAGGGAGTAAGAAGGAAAGTGAGAAAAGAGGAAAAGAAGAAAGAGAGAAGTAAGAAAAGAGAGAGCAGGAAGAAAATAGTGAGAAAAGAGGGGAGAAAGAAACAATCCGACGAAAGAAAACAGGGAAAGAAAAGAGAGAGAGAGAGAGAGAGAGAGAGACTAAAAAAGAAAGCTAACAGAAGGACAAAAAGGAAGAGGAGGAAAAGAGTAAGGAGGAATGGAGAGACTGGAGGAAAAAGGAGGGGAGAAAGTGAGGCCCGGGAGGAGAAAGAATGAGGGGAGGGAAATAGGAGAGAGGGGATTAGGGAAAAAATGTGTGTGTGTGTGTGTGTGTGTGTGTGTGTGTGTGTGTGTGTGTGAGAGAGAGAGAGAGAGAGAGAGAGAGAGAGAGAGAGAGAGAGAGAGAGAGAGAGAGAAATGGGAAAAACTAAATTATAAGGAGATAAAATTAGAGAACACGGATGATAAAAAACTACAGAATAAAGGAAGAAAATAAAGACAGGTATAAAAGAGGGAAAACAGAAAAAAAGGGAAAAGAGGAAAGACAACAGAAAATTAAAGACGGAAGAATAAGAGGGAAGAAAATGACAAACGAAAGAGTAAGAGGTAGGAAAAATAAGACAAGGATAGGATAAGAAAATAAAGACTAAAAGAGGGAAGAGAACAGAGAATAAAAGACAAGAATAAGAGGGATGAGAATAGAAAATAAATGGCGGGAGAATAAAGGCATGAAATATTTAGGTGAAATATAACGAGGGAGGAAAATTACAAAGAAAATATAAAGAAAATGGAGCGGGCGTTGTGACATATATGGGAGACTATTACCTCTCTCTCTCTCCCCCTCTCTCTCGTCGTGGTTCGCGCTGCCTGGGTGAGAAGGAGGGGTGCGGAGGACGAGGAAAAAAGATGGTGTTGAAGAAGAAGAAGAAGAGGAGGAGGTAGAGAATAAGATGCAGAAACAAAGGGAGGAATAGACAGGGAGAAAAAGATGGAAGGAGAAGAGAGGAAGAAGATGGAGAAACGAGGGAGGGAACAGAGAGGGAGAAAAAGGAGGAGGCAGAGGCGAAGATGGAGAAAAGAAAAGGATGGAACAGAACAAAAAGAAGGAATAAGAGGGAGAATAAAAAAGGAGGGAATAGAAAGGGAGAAAAAGAGGGAAGATGACAGGAAGATGAAACAAAAAAGGGAGGGACTAGAGAGGGAAATGAAAGAAGGAAAAAGGAAAATGAAAGAACGTGGACAGGGAAATGAAATCTGGATCAAGATGACAGAAGTGAGATGAAGGCTGGATAGAGGACAGATGGAGAAATATGAGAGAATGAATACGAAGAGAAAACAAGAGGAAGAAAATGAGAGAGAAGTGAGAAAGGAGATGAAGAAGCAAAAGAAAGAGGAGGAAGAAGATAAAAGGGAGAAGATCTATGACTTAGGGATATTCTAAAAGTCTGTAAGTCCGAGGAGACGTGTGTGTGTGTGTGTGTGTGTGTGTGTGTGTGTGTGTGTGTGTGTGTGTGTGTGTGTGTGTGTGTGTGTGTGTGTGTGTGAGAGAGAGAGAGAGAGAGAGAGAGGCATGTGGAAATGAACGGATCTTGATTTCGACTCTTTTTTGTTTAACTTTCTCTGGGAAGGGAAAAGTTTGCCAGCTGTGAAGTTACTGAGGTGAGGGAGGAGAGGGGAGGGGTGGTGAAAGGCGGGGGTGGGGTACGGGGAGAGGTGTGTGAATGGTGGGCGTTAAAAGGGGGAGGGAAGGGGAGGGATAAGAATGGGAGTGGGTTTAGAGGGGGGGGGGGCGAAGGAGTACAAAGGAAAGCAAACAGCAACAGACCTTATGGTTCTTTCGAGGCTGTTTGTTACACAGTAGACTATGACTACAAGATCTAACTCTACATGCTGAAGGATAAGGATAGTAAAGCAAGAAGGCTCGAAGGCTGGAGGGAGGGGGAGAGGGGAAGGGAAAAGAGGGAGGGAATGGTAGGGATGAGGGATGTAATGGGAGTGGGTTTAGAGGGGGGCCAAGGAGGGGGGAAAGGGGGAGGGGGAAAGGATGTAGTGTGGGTAGGGATTAGAAGAGGAGGATGGAGGGTGATAGGGAAAGGTGTGGGGGTATCTTGGGTGTGGTAAGGGAGGAGAGAGGGAAGTGGGGAAGGTTAGGGAGGGGGGCTGGTATGGGTGGGGAGGGGTTAGAGAGGAGAGGGTTGGGGGTTATGGAGGAAAGGGGTTAGAGAGGAGAGGGTTGGGGGTTAGGGAGGAGGGGGGTCAGGA
>NC_137058.1:27483020-27488020 GCF_032717465.1 Coenobita brevimanus
ACCTGCTTATTTACACAAGAAATGGGAGAATGCAAGAGTAGGTGAGGGAGGGAGGGAGGAAAGAAGACAGGAAGGGAGGGAGGAGAGAAGGAAGGAAGGAAGGAAGGGAGGGACAGAGGGAGGGACGGAGGGAGGAAAAAGAGGTGGAGGAAAATGGGGAAGTAAAGAAAGGGGACAGAAGGAGAAATAAAGAGAAGAAAGGGTAGAGAGAGAGAAGAGAGATGAAGAGAATTGATGAGATGGAGAGAAAGGAAGGATAGAAGGAAGAAGAGTTTACATGAAGTTAAAGAAAGACAGAAATGAGCAAAGCAAAGAAGGAAGGAAGGAAGGAAAGACGGAAGTAAAGAAGGAAGGAAAGACGAGGGAAGATGGAAGAAAAGGCAGTGAAGGAAGCATGGATGGAAAGACAATGAAGGAAGGAAGGAAGGAAAGACAATAAAGGAAAGATGTAAGGAAAGATAAGGAAGGAAGGATGGATGGAAAGACAATGAAGGAAGGATAGATGAAAGACAATAAAGGAAGGAAAGAAGGAAAGGCAATGAAGGAAGCATGGATGGAAAGACAATGAAGGAAGGAAGGAAGGAAAGACAATGAAGGAAGGAAGGAAGGAAAGACAATGAAGGAAGGAACGGAGGAAAGACAATGAAGGAAGGATGGAAGGAAAGACAATGAAGGAAGGAACGGAGGAAAGACAATGAAGGAAGGATGGAAGGAGAGACAATGAAAGAAGGATAGAAGGGAAAACAGTGAAGAAAGGATGGAAGGAAGACAATGAAGGAAAGAAGGACAATGAACGAAGGAAAGACAATGAGGGAAGGAAAGACAACGAAGGAAGGAATGAAAATGAAGGAAAAAAGGACGCTGAATGAATGAAGGCAAGAAAAAAGCGAGCAATGACTAAATGAAAGAAGGAAGGAGGAATGGGAAATGGACGGAAGGGAAAGAATGAATGAATGAAGAGATGAAGGAAGGAAAGACTAGGAAAGAAGGAAAGGGAAGACAGGAAGAGAGAAAGAAAAGGAACGGTAAAGAAGGAAAAGAAAGAAGTATGGAAAAAAAAGAACAGATGGAAAGAATGATGGGAGGAAGGAACGAAAGAAGAATGGAATGAAAGAATGATGGAAGTAGGAAAAAATGTGAGAATGGCTGGAAGGATGGATTGGAGAATTAACGGACAGAGGAAGGAAGGCAGGAAGGAAAGAAGGAAGGAGCATCAGGGTGAGAGGGGAAGAAAGGAGGGAAGTACAGAAGGAAAGAAAGATTACAAGGAAAGAAAGATTAAAAGGAAGGAAGGAAAGCAGAAACGGAAGAAGAAACGGAAGGAAGGAGGGAGGTAAGAAGGGTTGGACTGGGAGGCAAGAGATATTGATTGTTTAAACAGCCCGGTATCCATGTTGGTTGTGGTAGTTGTGGTAGGAGGGGGGGGGGACTGAGTGGTAGTAGTGGTGGAAGTAAGAGGGAGTTGTGGTAGTGGTGACTGAGTGGTAGTAGTGGTGGAAGTAAGAGGGAGTTGTGGTAGTGGTGACAGTAGTGGTAGTTGCGGTAGTGGTAGGGGGAAGGGAGTGGCAGTAGTGCTAGTGGTGGTGGTAGTAGCCGTGGTGGTAATGCTGGTTGTTGTGGTAGGTTGCTGGTAGTTCTGATGGCGGTGTGGTGAAAGTGGTAGTGTTTGGTTCTGTGATACTTGTGGTTTAATGGCGGAAATACTAATGCCTGTGGTAGTGGTGGTGGTGGTTGTGGTATCGGCTGTGGTAGGGGTGGTGGTAACAGTGGTAGTGGTGGTAGTAATTACGCTTCTGTTGATTGCTGTTGCTATTTCAGGTAGAGGAGGTTGTGGTGTTGGCAGTGGTGGTTGTGGTGTTGGCAGTGGTGGTTGTGGTAGTGGCAGTGGTGGTTGTGGTGTTGGCAGTGGTGGTTGTGGTGTAGTTGTAGTAGTAGTAGTTGTTCCCTAGGCAGTCTGGCCGAACAGCCCCGAGTCCCTTAGGAAGGCCATGGCCGAGACCGGGCTTTCCCACACAGCTCCCAAAGAGTGTATATTGTGTTGCTGGCGTAGGTGATTGTGTGCAATGCAGTCTTCCATAATGTGCTTAATAGTATGTGGTGCTGTGTTGCATCCTGGACAGGCATCAGAGACGGAGTCATCCAGTCTCTTCTGATAGCTTAAGAGGGCTGGATGGTGCCCATACCTCAGCCCGGCCAGGTGGACCCTGTCCTCACGAGGGAGATAGGATTCAGAAGGGTGGATGTCAGGAGGCCGTGCATGCAGCTGTATGTTGTCTTTAAGTGACTGAATGGAGCGGCGAGTGATCTGAGGGTGGATATGCTTCTGGAAGCTGGTCTGAGGTGGGCGAGGGGGGAGAGATGACAGTATTTGTATATGGTATCGTGTGCTGGGTATTGTTTTGATGTTCCTTGGTGTGGGTGGATGTGCTGCCATGTACTGTAGTGGATGTTGTGGGTTTGTGGAGGCTGCAGCAAGAAACTGGGTGCCTCTCATGTCTAGGTGATCCTTGACTTTGACGACTTTGGTTTCTTGATGTAGGTGGTCTGTGGGTGTAGTAGCTGTGCAGCCTGTGATTATTTTTAGGGCCTTGTTCTGTATGGTCTGTAGAGTGTTGTAGTGTGTTTTGGTGAGGTTAGAAGCCCAGGCAGGGCTTGCATAATTCGTCACTGAACGTATGTATTGTTTGTATACTGTGGTGGTGGTTTCTTTGTTGTGTCCGAATGTTGTATGGGCAAGTGACCTCAAAGCATTGAGTCTTGGTGTTATTTTATTTTTAATGTGTGTAATGTGTTGTTTAAATGACATTGATGTATTGTATGCTACACATTGTATGTTGTGCGTGTTGAACCATTCGTGTAGTGTGTTGAGGTAAGGTTGAATAATGTGTGCAGCTTTGTTTGCTTTTTGGTGTGTACATGCAAGTGTTATATCATCTGCATAGGAATCTATGTGTATCTGTGTGTGTGGGGGTGTGGGATGTGTTGATTGTGGTGCTGGCAGAGGTGGGTTGTGGTGTTGGCAGTGGTGGTTGTGGTGTTGGCAGTGGTGGTTGTGATGCTAGCAGTGGTGGTAGGTCAAGAACGGTGTGGTAAAATATGGCAGTTGTGGTTAAAGATGGTAGTAGCAACAATAATGGTAGGAAGTGTGGTAGTTCTATACTCCTTTCACCCTAACATGGCCCAGATTTTCATCCTTTTGGGGGTATTTCATGTATCCTAGTAAAAAAAAAAAAAGAAAAAAGGGCTCTACAACATTATCACAGCACTTCTTCGTGATTAGCATCATTTTTGCGTTGATCTATCGCATCATCTCACTCATTCACGATAGATAGCCGTCAATTTTTCGCTTTTTCGCCAAAGTAACAGTGACAATTTAGAGAAAGTATGAATTAACTGATTTTTTATACAGTAGTTATAAATGACCGAGGTAACTGTAACTGAAGTAGATCTGGGTTGAGAGAGAGAGAGAGAGAGAGAGAGAGATATGCAATAATGTCATCACAGTAAAGGGATTATACAAGCATATTTTTTTTCAACTTAGCAAATTCTGATTGAGAGAGAGAGAGAGAGAGAGAGAGAGAGAGAAATTAGGTAAGATAAGTCTACACTGATCCATAAACAAAAGACAAGACAATAAGATACCGTAGAAGTTTCTCTCTCTCTCTCTCTCATCGTGGGCAGGGAAAACAGATACCATAGCAAGGTCAACCAACTTGAGAGCTTCGATGAGATAAGGAGGGAGGGAAGGAGAGAGGGAGAGAAGGAGGAACAGGGAAAGGGAGAGAGGGAGGGAGAGGGATGGAAAGTATGGAGAGGAGGGAGGGTGGCCCAAGGATGGATGGAGGGAGGGAGGGAGAGAGAGGAAAGAAGGGAGAGTAAAAGAGGGAAGAATGAAGGGAGACTAAGAGAAGGAATTCAGATAGGGAACGGTAGGGAGGGAGAGAAGGAGGGAGAAGAAGGGGGAACGAGGAGAGAGAGAGAGAGAGAGAGAGAGATTCAAACATTCTTTTCTCTCTTCCCCTTTCTCCTCTATCTCACGTCTCCCTCCCACTCCTTCCCTCTTTTCTTACCCTACATCCTTTTCTCTTCTTTTTCTCTCCACCCCTCCCTTCTCCAATTTTTTTCTTCCTCTTACCCTTTGTGTTCTCCAGTTTCTTCCCCTCTCGTCTCCTCTCCGCTTTTCCCCTCCCAACCCCTCTCATCTCAGCTCTTCCCCTCTCTCTCTTTCCCGATCCCATCCCATCCTACCCAACGCCTTCCTCCTAATCTTCCGCATTTCTCTTCTTCTCCCTCCCCTCCCCTCCCCTCTCTACCTGTGAGTGAAGAGAAAGACATGATCCCTTTCTCTCCGATCACGTGAAGGACAATTCCATTACCTGCTGTGTGTGTGTGTGTGTGTGTGTGTGTGTGTGTGTGTGTGTGTGTGTGTGTGTGTGTGTGTGTGTGTGTGTGTGTGTGTGTGCGCGTTTCTATCATCATCAAATCCTGTATAAAAGTCAATTAACATTCTATCATCCTCTATAATTATAATTATTATCACTATTATTATTATTATTATTATTATTATTATTACTATTATTATCATTATTGTTGTTATTATTATTATTATTATTAGTTATTTTTATTATTATCACTATTATTATTATTACTATTATTATTATTATTATTATTATTATTATGATCATTATTATAATTATGATCATTATTATTATTATTGCTTCTTTCTTCAGCGATCCATCCATTGAACTATCTCTCTCCTATCTATAATTCTGCCATCCATCTATTAGCCCTGTACATCTGGCCTATTATTCTTCCAACATCCGTTCATCCACCTCTCCATATATGTTAACCATCCACCTATCCATCCATCCATTCACTTATCCATGTTATTCATCCATCCCTCCACTTGTCCATGTTATCCATCCACCCACCTATCCAAATCTGTTATCCATCCATCCACCCACCTATCCAAATCTGTTATCCATCCATCCATCCACCTA